>NC_133388.1:43663401-43977448 GCF_047511655.1 Castor canadensis
AAAATAATGCTTAATGTTTAAGCTTCATAGGGTTGGATGTGATAGCTCATGCCTATGATCCCCGCTACTTCAGAGCAGATCAAGAGAACTGTGGTTTAAGGTTGGCCCAGTTAACAAGATTCTATCTCAACCAACAAGCTGTGTATGGTGCATACCTGTAACCACAGCAACTCAAGATGTATAAGTAGGAGGATAGCAGTCTGAGGCTGGTCCAAGGCAAAAATGCCAGAGCGTACCTGAAAAATAACTAAAGCAGAAAATGTCTGGAATTGTGGCTCAAGT
This sequence comes from Castor canadensis, assembly GCF_047511655.1. NCBI lineage: Eukaryota > Metazoa > Chordata > Mammalia > Rodentia > Castoridae > Castor > Castor canadensis. Next base: position 43,663,684 of record NC_133388.1, read on the forward strand.
GGTAGAGTGTTAACCTAAGCAAGCCCAAGACTCTGAGTCCAAATCCCAGTTTAAAATTTAAAAAAAATTCAGCTTTATATTTCTTTTCCCAAAGAAACTGTTTTTTTTTAGATGATATAAAAGTTCTTGAAATCTTTCTATGAATAAAAATGTCTTTTGTGATAATCACATACTTGCCATCCCTAAGTAAAATTTATGAAGTAAGTTTCAAGAACAGTAGAAATCCATAGTGACACCTGGGAAGTATTACTTATGACAGATGCCGATGAGCTGGAGCAAGGCCACAAATATAATTGATCCACCAAACACACTTCTCACCCAACCCTGTGGTACACCCACTTTTCCATAGGTGGAATATTTTTTCCTGACATATTTGCATGTCACCCCATCACTTTATTCAAATCTGCTCAAATGCTGCCTCTCAGAGACATCATTCTATGTAAAATATAGGACACCCTACATAAAATAGCATGTATCCAATTCATTTATAGCCTGTTACCCTGTTTTGTTTTTCTTCAGTGCACTTATCACTTGACACACTATATTCATTCATTTGGCTAGTGAATGTTAGATACAGATAAGATTTAGATGTTTCGTACATCAGTTACAAGCACTCTCCACAAAGTCTTCAGTTTATCTGCAGATTCTAGCTTTTGTACAATTAATGTGGACTATTTTTAAGTCAATACGACACTTTAACAATACTTTCGCTACAGTATTGGTCTAGTTTCAGTCAGGAAAGCAGAAACTATTTCAACAGAAGGAATTTAATAGAGGGCTTGATTTCATAGATACTGGGTGTTTAACGAGTAGAAAGAGGAACATGCAAATAGCCCAGAAATTGTTAACTGCAGGAAGCAGCTACCACCCCTAGGGCTGAGAAAGCCCAACGAAAGAGTCAAGGTCATGAGGAACTAAAAGCTCAGAGGCAAACTAAAGTGAGGTCCTGTGGATGTGGAGCACAGACATCTGAGGAGGGGGAACTTCTGGCTGGCTCTGTTACCTCTGAGGGGGTTCAATGAGGCCGATTCTGGAATGCTAAAGGACGGTAGAAACCAGCACCCAAAGTGCTGACAGTAGCATGAAAGGCTGTGCTGGGATGCCAAGAACAGTAGCACAGAAAAGCAAGAAGTCTCTTCTCTCCCCCCATTTTTCAATATTCTTTACTGCTCTTTTTGATACAACATAGGAGCTTGCTCCTTCAAAAGAATTGCTGTTAACAGAACTGTAACTCCAACATCCAAAGCAGGATGCAAAAGAATGGATGTGAACTGAGAGATAACAGCTTAAGAACCATCACAGATGTTAACACATTACTCCAATTTTATTTTCTTAGGAGAAAAGCCAAACTGCAGATGAAATGGTACAATGGTTGACTTCTAGCTTAGTCAAATTTTCATTACAGCAACAAATACTGGAGATGATCTACTTCTAAAGACAGAAAGTTTATTTTGATCATGGTTATGGAAGTTTCAGTCTATGATCAGTTGGTCTTGCTGCTTTTGGGCCTTTTGTGAGGACATAGTGGAGCAAACCTGTTTACCTCAAGGCCAGATTATGAAAAAGAAAAAGAAGAAGGGGCTGGAATCCTACATCCCCTTCAAGGGCACACCTTCAATGACCTAAGACCTTCTATTAGGCCCCACTTCTCAAAGGTTATACCACCTTGCAACAACACTAAGCTCAGGAAAAAGCTTTTAACATATGGACTTTTGGGGGACGTTTCAGATCCAAACTAGAGCAGCTACGGATTGATTATCACCAGCCCTCGCTTGTAAAATCTGGAGTATGGAGTACCATAGATGGATTTCTGGAGGTCCATGAACCCATTAAATTTCATAAGAAAATGTTTTTTATATATCCTATGTGTATCTTTTTGAGTAAGTGGATTCATAACTTCTATTAAAATTTCAAGTGGGCCTGTAAACCTCTCCTTAAAATATAGAATCACTGTCTCATGCTCTCAGTCATTCATTTAAACTTGCTATCAAAAGCACAGACAACTTCTAGTAGTTAGATTCTTTCAAGCCTTAAATATTCTATTGATTATGACTCTCTTGACTATAGGAAAATGGAACCATTTTGGGCCACCTCAAAAAACAAACAAACAAACAAAAAAGCAGAAGGGGGAAGGGAATTTATTCAAAGAACCTCAATCAGAGAAGGTATGTTCTAGTTTAAAAAAGGGATTTGAGCCAGTCACCAGTGGCTCACGATGGTAACCTAGCTACTTGGGAGGCTGAGATCAGGAGGATCATAGTTCAAAGCCAGCCTGACCAAATAGTGCCTGAGACCCCATCTCCAAAAAAACCAAAGTAAAATGGACTGGCAGCATGGCTCAAGCAGTTGAGTGCTTGCTTAATAAGTACAAAGCCCTGAGTTCAAAACCCTGCCCCCATCAAAAAAAATTACAAGATAGTTAAATTGAACTTCAAATAAATGAGTAATAATTGCATAAAATTTTTTTTAAAAGAAAGGGACTAGCAAGGGGAGGGGGAAGAGGGAGGGGATGGGGGGTAATGGAGGGGGTGGGGGAAGGGGGGAGAAATGACCCAAACATTGTATGCACAAATAAATAAAAGAAAAAAATAAATAAAGGGACTTGAAATAGGACTGTCTCTCTATATAAACAAACTCTAGCATATATGTTCAAAGAGATACTTATACTACAGAATTATGGGTACTAGTGAAAATTTGGAAATAAATTTCATCAACTTAAGAATGGAAAAATGAGATATTAATCAACACAGTACACTAGTACGAAATCAACCAAATGTACATGTGTCTGCATAACTCCAAAACATAACATTGAGTGGGAAGGAAAAGCAAGTTGCAATATATGTGCAACATTATATTTTTTGTATAAAGTTTTAAAACATTCAAAATTATGTTACATGTAGTTTACAGGTACATATACTTGCAAGCAAAATAATAAAAACACCATGAGAATTATAACTCCCAAATATAGATTTGGTTTACACCTAGTAAGTAGAGAAAAGAAAATGAAGAGGGCTTTTCAGGCAACTTCCATTCTATCTGTCCTAGATGGTTTCTTTAAAATAAATCAGAGTTAAACACAGCAGAATGTTAAGATTTAGCAAAGTTAAGTGGTGGATTTGTGACCATGTGTCATATTACTCTGTATTTTTCTAGGTTTTTGAAATATTTCATAAATTTAATAGCTAAGAAATGTAAAGGGCACTCAAAACTCCATTAGCAATGACCTAGACTTCCCCTCAGCATAATCAACAGGAGCTTAAATCACATTCCTAAAACTCTTCCCATTATAAGGCTCTCTCCAAAAAGAAGTCTCTCCTCAGGAGTGGAACTAAAAGGGTCCTAAGGGAGGACAAAACGGAATTTACAAGGAAAGAACAATGATAGAAAGGAAAAAGAGAATATGATAATATCTCCATGTTATTTTAAAAATACCTCAACAATACACAAACGCGCAGATAAGAATCTCCCTCAGCAAGAAGAAACAAGACAAATGAGAAAAGGTCTTATTAAATTTGTGGTTCCTGCCTGGTTCCAGCCTCCTCTCCTTTAGGCTGTAGAACTGAAAAGAAGAGATGCTCCTGGCTATGTTACTGTCTCAGAAACAAGGAAATCTTCTCAGCTTTATTTATGATCAAGTGATTCTACTGTTAAAGAAAATTTTCTGATCCCTTGGGAACTATTAAAATGGGATTTACAGTTGTTTGGAGTATAACTTGCCTATAACTCCTCTAATCCATTCCTAATGATGATAAGGATGGGAAATAGAAAAAGAACTTTATTTTCTCATTAAGACTTGTCCTTAAAATTTTCCAGCATTATTTTCACAGTAACACATAGAAATCAAGGAAAATGTCAAATCTGTATTTGGATCATTTCCATAAATTACATCTTCTAATTTCTGTCCATATAAAATTTTATTATACTCCTGAAATTTTCTCTAACAATAACACAATTGCAAAATAAGAAACAATGGCAATAACAATATCCTTGCCTTCAATGTCAGTATCTGAAAAGTTTATGTCACCTTCTTACAAGTTCATTAAAATCTAGTTTTACTAAAACATACAAATCAAAATATCAAGGAAATTAATTTCATAAAGCTTTTAGAAACAGATTCTCAAACTGTACTAGAATATTAAAACTTTTTCCTTGAACAATTGTGAATAACTAATAAATGAAAGTATGTTTATTTAGGAATAAGTTTAGCTAGGGATAGGCTTCCTTAAAGAAAGCACTTGTGCAATGGAAAACTAAGTTCCAGTTTTGCAAAGAAAGAAAATCAGGATACAACATTTCCCATGCAGTCATATATTCTACAGAAAAGAAAGAAGCCTCTATGACTTATGAGTCAACTGCATTATAGTATCTGATACCACTTATTCTTAACTGCTATCAAAAATCCCAAGAAAACTGACAAAAACACAATGCCTTCAATTCATAAAGAGTTAAAATTAAACAGAAACTAAGAACACTGTAGAATTTCCCCCTTCCATGCATGTTACATTAGCCTAATAGAGAAACCTGATTGAAAAGTCAAATTCTATCACCCTGATTTCAAAACCTGCTGTTCTATTTTTTAATCCATTCCATCTAGCCAAAAACTGCTTCTAAAGTTCTATATACCAGCGTACTTGAAACACATTAATTCCATTAGCAAGCTATTTCAGGAATAGTGAGCATATTTCTTGGAAACAAATATATGTGGTTAAAAAAACAGCCTCAAAAAAAAAAAGTCTGAAATGAAAAACTGAAAACAAAGATGATTTTTAAATGCAATTAGAACTTCTTCCCATAACATATCAAAGGTGTCATAGCTGCTGCAATACTGAGATGTCAGTTTTGGATTTGGGTCTTTAAACCAAAAAGCCTATCTTGGGATGGCACTATAAGTAGTCTCTCTGCCTCTTAATCATCGGCAACAGCTAAATGAAGTGTATCTATTTTCTCTGTTACATTACTATTGGCAACCAGGTCCTCAGTAAGTGCCCAGAAATGTTTCCATGGTTACAAAAAGCATTCAGTATCCCTCTTGTTTTGGGCCAATTTAGCTTAAAATCTATTGTGGAGAAAAATATGGCACATTAAGGAACATAAAATCAAGATACAACGTTATGAAAAGAATTCAAGATTAAATGGGAAAGGCAGGCTTGACAAGTCTTTTTAAAAGTGCACATAAATCACTGATTAAAATACTGCCTTTTCCTCGTGATCTCCAAACACCTCTTTTTAACAGACTCCAAAGCAGTCCATGCAGAATGGTTTACATTACCCCTGGAAATAAAAGGGAAAATGAGTACTTGAGGATTCTTGAAGACTGTTAACTCACAGATAAATTTTTAAAAAAACTTTGAAAAATCTACAGGTGTTTTAACACTCCTACGGCTGAGAGTCCAGTCATATCCTAAGGTCATAGGGCCCTTAGGTGTTTAAATATTCTGAGGAAAGAGGGAAAAAAAGAACTGCTCAGTAGCTGTAAGGCATTTGGAGAGAATTAGTGAGCTGTTTCCCCTCAGGGAGAGAGAAAAAAAATGGCAGTTATTTAGAGGAAACTCAGTAATGCTCCTCCACCTATAAAGTCATGAGTGAGACTGCCTCACTCCACACCTAGACTACAATCTCAATTCCCACTATCACCAAAGAGCCAGGGCATGAAAAACATTCTTGCATCTTCTGAAACACATTAAAGCAAATGACAGAAGCAAAGAGTCTGAGGGAGGGCTATGTGGCTCTTGTATACTTACTAATTCTCCACAGGGGTTGTGCATGGTTGGTGTTTAACACATAGGTGATTGGTTGAGAGGCCACAGGATAACACCTCTCTTTACAGAATGATGTCCCCTCCTCATACCTGCCACCTGCATACCATCTTTTATCATTTTTATTGCTTTTATTATCTCTGTGAAATGGAACAAAGTGGGTGGGATTTAAAGTCATAATGCCATTAAAGACTAAGTGAAGGTTTTCATTTCCAGACAGTACAGTATACTTTCCCATATTCCTCCCATTAAGTACAACCAAAAACTCTATAAACTATACACAAAATGAAAGTAAGAGGACTGAAAAGGTGTGGAAAGGAAGGCAGATTGGCTAGGGACCCAGTGCTTGAAGAACAGCATAGGGGTGAGTCCCCCAGGATTCTTTTACCCCATATATCCCAGACTTGAAACTGGCAAACCCAAAACAGCAAGCCCAAAATATAAATGGACACAGACCAAAGAATCCTCAAGAAAAGTTTGGTCTTTCTTCCCAAAGGACCAGGAAAGGAGCCAGACATGGTGTTATATCTCTGTAATTCTGGCTACTCAAGAGGCAAAGGTAGGAAGACAGTTTAAGGCCAGCACAGGCAAAAACAGAAAGATCCCATCTCAAAAACACAAAAGAAAAGGGTTGAGACATGGCTCAAGTAATAGAGTGCTTGTCTAGCATGTGTGAGGCCCTAGGTTCAATCCCCAGTACCAGAAGAAGAAAAAAAAAAAAAAAACACTAGGAAAGGGGCAGCATGGCAAGGCAGAAGGTTTTTAGACAGCAACTGCTGTACTCCAGCCAAATAGTACAGAAAACTATGTCTCCTTACTCAGGACAACAGAAGTCATGTAGGGAACCCAGCCTTCTACCCTCACCAGTTTGTAATGAGGCTCCCCAGTACCCTCTCTGAGATGCCAAAGCAGGCCAAGTTGGAAACTGGAACTTTTATCCTGATGGACAGCAGTGAACATTCCCCATCCTGGCAGTGTCGTGTGGAGACTATATGGGGAGCCTGGCATTCCATCCCCATCTGGATGTAATGAGACCACCCCCACCTCTGAGTCAGTGGAAACCACGTGAGATAAAATTCCCATCCCAACCCTTCATTAACAAGGAGCATCCTTTCAAGAGTCAAGGAGGCTAAGGGAGAACTGGATTTCTACCTCCACCTAGCAATAGGAAGGGGATGCCCCATTGCATATCAGTATCAAAGGCTGTTTATGAGATGCCTTTTAGTGTACCAATGACAAAATAACAACTATTTCTCTGTATGTTCATATTGTCTTACATGGGTTTCTTCTTACAAGCTACAATCCTAGCTCCCTAACATATATTGTTCCCTTTATTTACTGTCAAAACTGATAGTTATTCTTCTAAAGCAGAGCTTTTTATATAATTCATAAGACCTTGCTGAGATTCCTAACTACTTGTAGGATAAAGGCTAAACTCTTGACTATAGTCTAAGAGCTCTTGTCTTGTGATCCATGCCTAGAAAAGTCAGTCTTGTCCAAGTCAGCACTCATGCCATTTTCTCTCATTGGAATGTCTTTGCCCCTCCATTCAGCTATTAAGTTCTGATTCATCCTCAACTTTGCTGTCCTATTATATGGAAACTTATCTGATCACCTCTGGCAAAATTATTTTAAAAGTTTCCATGTTCATACTGCAAATTTTCACAAACATTCTATGGGATTGCCTACATGTATCTGTTATGCATAATAACTCTTTAATGGAAGATCAATACCTTACTTACTCATTTATCCCTTAGCCCAAATATTCTACCTCATTTAATGAGAATATCCAATTCAATTTCAGGGTATTAACTCTAAGTTTCAGCTTCTACTTAAGACGTAGAAAGCTGGAAATAATGCCCCCCGCTTTAAAAAAAACAAATTCCACATAATTTATAAAATGATACATTTGTTTAAACTCATCAGAGACCTAAGCCCATAAAGCAAACTACTCGTCTTAAAATAAAGAAGTTGAATACTTTTTTTTCAGGAAGAGAAAGGACACAAGTGCTTGCCTGCTTGGGAAGAAACTAGATTCAAATAAGTTGATGAAAAAAAATTAAGCTCATGTTTTCAGGTAATTTCTAAAAGTCAAGTGTGGGCAAGCACAAGCAAAGAGAACTCGTGGGAGTCACAAATTCAAGAGACATTCAGACCTGTTGAGAAGATCTTCACAGAACTCAAGAGATACTTACAAGAAAGCTTGGGGGCAGAGCAAGAGTGGAGAAAGCTGCTCGACTGTCACACTTCAGTCATGGGGACAGAGGAGAAGTTGCCCTAGGAAAAGTAAAAAGTACTACCAAGATTCTTCTCCCATATTTCCATTATGGATAAAAAGTCACTTGAGAGAAGGGCAGCAAATCCTGTTGTCCTCAGACCTCAAATAAAGACATATTAAAGTGGGTGAATAGAGAAGAATAAAATTTCTACTGCTGGGAAAGGGGCAGGAAGAAGTCCTGGGGTGAGACCACTAGAGACTCCCTCCTCTGGGGCAGGGACAGGGTGACTAAGAAGATTTGTGTTCCTGTGTCTTTAGAAACACAGCACCTAAGACTGGGGCAGCTCCAGAACATCACAAAGCACACCCTCTAACCCGACCATTCCACACTGGCCAGCACTGAGTGATAAGTAACAGCAGGCTCCTCCAGGAAGGGAAAACACATGAAAACAGAGACCAGGATAAAGAGGAGACAGAATGAAACAAGCCTCCACTCCCTGCTACTCTGAGATTTTGAAGTCTATATTGTGTTAACAACAGCAACAAAACCAAAGCTCAGCTCAAATTCTAACCCCATCACACTAAAGGTCCAGCGTTAGAAAAGCGGGCCTATTTCCAGTCTGAGATACTGCATATATCCCCTATATATGCTGTTCTATTTTTAGCAATAAATTGTAACACAAAAAAAAGAAAATCCAACAAGATAAACACCCTGTCAAGAGACAAAGCAATCACGCAAGTCAAAGTGAAATATGACTCAGATGTTGGAACTGTCAGACAGGGAATTTAAAATAACTATGATTAATATGTTAAAAAGCCATGGTGAAAAAGGGAGAAGGCATATGTGAATTGACAGAGAATTTAAGTAGAGAGACTGAAATTATCTTTAAAAATATAATCAAAGTAAAATTCTAGAAATAAAAAGCATTGTAACAGAAAGGAAGAATGCTTTTGATGGGCTCATCAGTAGACATTACACAACAAAATAAAATATCAGTCAATTTGAAAAAAAAATGTCAGTAGATACAACCCAAACCAAAACACGAGGAGAAAAAAAGCATAATAGAAAAGATAACATCCAACAGCATAACTGGAACATCAGAAGGAAAAGCCAGAGAGAATAGGGTAGGAGAAATATTTGAAGAGATGAAGACCAAGGATTTTTCAAAAGATTTATTTTTTTAACTAAATCAACAGGCCCCAAAAGATTAGAAAATGCCAATAAAAACAAATACTACAACATATACATACACATGCATCTACTTGCACACACACACACCAGAAATGTGCTGCTGAAAACCAAAGATAAAGACAAAAATCTTGAAAGAATGCAGTGGGAAAAAGACATGCTATGTGCAAAAGAAACAAATTTACATCACAGTTTAGATGTGAAAATTATGTAAAACACAAAACAGTGGATCTGGATCGGCAAACTTGAAGTTGTGAAAAAAAAATAACTGTCAACCAAGAATTCTATAACTAAATATTTTGTAAATAAATGAGAGGTATTTTTTCAGACAAACAAAAGCTGAGATAACTCATTAGTTGAATATATGTACCACAAGGGAGTGTTAAAATGAACATGGCTTCAAATTGGATAAATGAAGATAAAGAAAAATAGTTGAAATATTTTTCAAAAACAAGTTAACAAGACTCTTTCAAAGTTGAGGTCATTCATTAGTTTGAAGAATGCAAAAGGAATATGTTATGCCATTAATCAAAAAAAAAAAACTGGAGTAGCCATATTAATATCAAAGTAAAGGTTAGGACAACAAATATTACCAGATAGAGATGAACCAATGTGGGTTGTAATACACAAGTGCATGGAAACAACACTAGGAATCTCTCTGTACAGCTATCTTTATCTCAAGTTAGTAAAAACTCTATGTCTTTCTTATTATCTGCTATGTTTTCTCTTCAACAAAATTGGAGAAGAAGAGGGAAGAACAGGATCTGCCTGGAAGCGGGAGGGAAGGGGGAGAAGGGGGAAGGGAGAGGAAGGGGAGGGGGAAGAGGGGAGAAATGACCCAAACAATGTATGTACATATGAATAAATGAATAAACAAAAAAAAAAAAGAAGTATTAAGAGAAATAGCTAAACCTACATTAGAGTTAGTGATGTCAATACTCCTTTCTAGCAATAAATGGAACAAAATCATAAGACTCAACACATCAAGTATTAGAAAATTTGAAAAACAGATTATTAAATAATCTGACCAAGTAGAAAACAGTCTTTACAAGTGTATGTGAAATATTCAACAAGTAAAACCATATTCAAGGTAACATAACAAACCTTAATGAATTTTTAAGCTAAAATAATATAAAGTACGTCCTTAGGCCATAAGAAATCAACCACAGGAAAAAATGTCTGGAATTTTCTAAATATGTGAACTTAACCAACACACTTTAAAATAATTAATATATGAAAAATAGAGTAAAAAGGAAAAATATAAAATATTTTAATTCAATGAAAATAAAAACAAAACATTAATAATTGTTAGGTGGAAATAAAGCACTTTAGAGAGAAATTTATACTTCAAATTACATTAGAAAGGAAGAAAAAACAAATTATACCCAAAGAAAAATAAGAATAAAATAATAAACAGAAATCAATGGAATTGAAAACCAAAACTAGAGAAAAATTAATGAAAACAAAAAGTAGATCCTTAAAAGTAGACAATCCTTTGCACAGACAGATCAAAACAAAAAGACAAAAAAATCCCAGTATTAGGAAATGAAGAAGGAAATCACTGAAATTCTGACAAATAAAAGGGTAAGGAATAGCATACCTATAAACTCAACAATGTAGATAAAATGGAAAACATTTCTTGAAAAACACAAAGTGCCAAAAATTACATAAAGAAAAAAAACTTCAGCTAATCTTATACCTACTGAAGAAACTGAGTATTTCAAAACCTCCCACAAAGAAAATTCCAGGCTCAAACGCTTCAGTGAAAACATTCTACCAAACATTTAAAAATAATTCTCCAAAAATTTTTCTGGACAATTGGAAAAAAAAAACACTTTAGAACTCATTTTATGACATCAACATTACCATATACTAAAACCAGATGGAAATACAGCAAGAAAACTAGATGGTAGAGTGTTGCCTGCCATGTGCAAGGCCCTGGGTTTGATCCCCAATACCACAAAAACAAAAACAAAACTATAGATCAGTATATCTGGTAAGAAAACATGAAAAGATCTAGCAATTAAATTCAGTAATGAAGTCATAATTTACCGTAACAAAGTGGATCTTATTCCAGCTCTGCTAGACTGGTTCAACATTCAACAATTAATCAGTGTAACTCATTACAACATACTGAACAAAAAAAGTCATAGGATCATCATCTCAATTGATGTGAAACATTTAACCAATTTCAACATTCTTTTTTTATTTAAAAAAATCAGCAAACTGAATAGAAAGGAACTTCTTCAACATACAAAGTTTATCTATACCTATACCCAGAAACCTATCCCTAACCACTAAGTAAAAATGAAAGACTGGAAGCTTTTACACTAAGTTTAGGATCAAGGCAAAGATATCCACTCTTACCATTCATTTAGCATGATAACAGAGGTCATATCCAGTGTAATCAGTCAAGAAAAAAAAATAGATGGTGATTTTGGAAAGGCAATAAAACCCCCAAATATTCCTCAACTGACAAATCAATCAACAAACAGGTACATTAAACCAATATTATTTATCAACAAAAAAGGCAAACTACAGAAATACAAAGTAACAGATGGCTCTCAAATGTATTACAATACGTGAAAGAAACCAGACTTGAAAAGGCTACAAATTACATCATCCATTTGTATGACATTCTAAAAAGGACAAAAAGAATAAAGACAGAAAATGTGACATTATTTACCAGGGGCTGAAAGCAGATAGAAAGATGTGGGGGGGGTTCTTTGACACAATAGAACTGTTTTACATCTTAACTGTAGTAGAGGTTACAAAACTTTTTAATCTGTCAAAAATTACAAAACTTTACACTGGGATGAATTTTTTCATATGTAAATTACACTTTAAGAGGAAATAAAGACTAGGGTCTATATCTATGTATATTTATCTACATAGATAGATAGGTAGATATTCTAAACTCAGACTTTCTAAACTCTACACCTCTTCCTAAAAGGGGATCTTAGGTCTGTTCTCAAACTCTTATTGAATCGGTCTTTTCAACTGTAAAATGTAAGAGCAACAGTATCTATTTCTCGTAGTGGTTAGCTTTCCATTGCCATTCTATCATTGTTGGTGGTGCGATGTTCTACCATATACCTGGCACTATTAAGGATACAGGATGAATCTATGACATGGTCCCTGACTTCCAGGTTATAATTTAGTGAGTAAACATCTCCTAAATAGACAAATGAATGCAAATGTGTTACTGTCATCAGATTTATAATCATAATAATTAACAAAACCAGTATTAAGTATCAATTAAGCCAAATTCAAATTAATTTCAAATACAGTTCAGCATTAACAAGAATTTTCTAAATTAGGAGTGCAATTTCAACTCAAACCGAAGAAGTTCTACTACTAGTCCAAATGTATCTAGAATGATCACTACAGAGACTTTTGAAAGACTCAAAATTGTAATTGCATTTATCAGAGTGTCAGCCTGCCTCATTTTTACCAATTCACTCTAGAGTTTTACTGTTACTTTAAGTAAAAATATCAAGAAAGCATTTATAAGAACATGAACTTTTGTTTCCTTATATGCCAAGACTTCATATGTCTGAGTAAGACACTTCCCTAAAAAGATAAAGCTAAGAAGTCACTGAAAATTGATGAAGAGACAATGAGGTATCCCAGAAAAGTCTGCTCCCTCCAACAAAAAAGGAATTAATGACTTTGTCTGTGTATCACATACATAACTTACTAATCTGTGTGAGCTACACATGCATTACAACCATACATCGTACACACACGTGCCAACCTTCTTTGGGTTAGAGTATCAGAAGCCTGAGGAGTACATGCTGAAATACACAACACCTACCTTTAGAATCAATTACATTTTTATCATATTCATGATGCACAATGATGAATTTATTGAAGACCCAATGTATGTGCAGTTCTTACAGCATAAATCATTATAGGCAGATTTTATTAAATATGTCCGTATCACACAGGCTGAAAGAAAGTCAAGCTATTCCTGTTTCGAAGATTTCCCATCTACTGTCATCTCACATCACATCTCAGTGAAACACTGTGAGAAGTGTTCTTGGAGTGTTATCAGCTAAAAATTCTGCAACAAGTACGGCTTTTTGCACAGGATTTCACACTGAATAATATAGTAACATCTAGAAATTCCTAACCTAGAGGGGGAAAAGAACATTAAAAAAAGATATTTTTAAAAAGCATGACATATGCATAAGGGACTTCTCAAACAGAATCCACAGATTCATTTTAAGCACTCCACTTGCTCAGAACTATTGTTTTGGAATATGGAGCCCACAAACATAGATCTTCCAAAGTTTTACATAAGGGGAATATTCCTACAGATTGTATCTATTAATCAGAAGCCAGTATGAGGGAATGTGTAAGAGAGAGAAAACAATATGACAACAAAAAACAAGTCAAAATAAAATAAGTGAAAATGCCCTTTGGATGAACCCAGAGAAAATGATTCTGGCTAGCTTACCTTGCCTTTTTCCATTAACTTTTTCTAAAGTGCCAGGGAGCTGGACTTCAAAGTCGTGTTGAAGGTCATATCTTTGCTTTTCAAGGTGATGCTCTTCCTCAGCAATAGAAGTAAGCACATATGGGGGCTTTGGGTCAGGCCACTGGGATACTGTAGGACATGAGTCCTTTGCATGTTGGCTAGGCCTGGGGCTTGAAGTTTGGGCAGAGTCCTGCAAATCACTCGTAGAACATGAGAAATGATCCTCTTCAAGTAATGAGGAGTTTGCATCCTCTTGACTCCAGCCATTGTCTTTTGCTTTTTCTTCATCGTCACAGTAAGTTTCCTGAATTTGAGTATTATCTAAGTTCTGGTCTAGCTTGTCACTCAATTTAGAGTCTTGTTTGCTTAAATGAACCAGCAAAGAAGATAATGTATCTCCTGCTTGCTGGAGAGCTTCATAAACCTGGGATATCCAAGAAGAGAAAGGCTGGAAGAAGTTCTGGGTATCCTGAGATGCCATGGTCAACACCATGGCCAACTATTTGGTGTCTACAGAGTCCACTTGCTCAGTTCCTTTAGTAGTCTGGACTTAACGTGAACTACAAAATAAGCATGATGAGAAATTTAATTGGAGGTCTCTTAATGGCTGTGAATATTTCACTCTCAAAACTTCTCAGCTGAAACAGAGGAAAGAAATACTGATACCTGTTAAAGTTACAACTTCAGACCCTCACCACATACCTACAATCAATGTCAAATAATACTTGGGGACAATAAAAACTAGCTAAATAAAATGACTGTGAAATTCTAAATGTAGGTTGTATCAATTAATCTCCACAGGCAATTGCAAAATTTCCATTAGCAATAATGGGTTATATTCACATAGACTGAGAGAAGTCTATCCCCCATAGGCCATACTGAACAATGTGAAAAGGATAAATGAATCTTCATTAAGAGTCAGTGGGCATGACATTTCAAAATAGGAGAAAGGTTGGATGTTTCATCTACAAACCTGCCATCCCTTGAGAGCTAACTAATAGGCAGATCTGCTTTGTTAACACAAAGGTTTAGCCTTTCAAAGGAACTATGTGCCTGGAATTAAAAAGCTTTAAACAAATCTTAAAATAGAATTTTACATTTTTATGCAATCTCTACAAATGATACCTTCTTGGGGAGCAAGCACTGAAAAACTGAGGGTGGCAAATGGATCATCGAGCTTGCTAGAGACACGTCTCTGGCATCTCATTGCATTTGTTTCTGTTCCAACCTCCTGAAGTTAGCCTTCCAAAACCAGGAGACTTCTGAGACCCACTTCATCCCACAAAATTGACAGGCCAAAGGAAGCAGCTCCGGGACATCAACAGGACAACTTTAAGACCATAGAGCAACTACCTATATTTACATGTGTCCATGCATACAAACATACAGAGATGTGTATATTAGCACCTGTGTGTGTATAGATATGTTCTTGCTATTACAGCTCAGGATAAATGTTATTAATGAGTACAGAGCCTAAACTAACTGCCTGAATTTAATTACCCCATTTTTCTTATTGCAGCAACTTCCTGAAGCTATCCCTTAGCTTTCAATCCTCTTGACCTCAGGCTATGGCATCTGATATGACTGCTTACTGACATCCTCCTCCAAATCTCTTGTTGGCAATCCATGGGTGCATTAAGTGAAGGAAACAATGCCAGGTATAAGGTAACCCTGAGGCCTCTGTCTCCATATAACCCATATTTCAGTTAAAGGAAACTGAGCTCTCTGAATTTACCCCTTAAGCTGAATAATTCTAGTCTGTGTTTTGGGCTCCTCCTTGTCTTCATATCAATGAAATATTTGCAACCACATATTGTCCTATAGCTTTTCCTCTTTCCTCTTTATAAAAGTCATACCTTCTTGGAAGGTTGGCCCATCCGTAAGTTTTCATTAATACCATCTTTCCAATTCTAAGATATACATCTCCAGTCCTTAGTTCAACCCTTCTTTCATTATTTTTATCTCTGGTTATCCAGGCCAGTGATTTGTAAGTTAGGAGAGTCAGAATCACTTACTAGGCAAACAAGGCACACAAAGACCCAGGCTGGTTGAAGGAACAGGGCCACACCTGAACCTCTTTTTGTCACGTTTCCCAGGTGTATCTGGCCCTCATTAAAGTCTGATTAAAAAAAAAAACCTGCTATAAAGAAATAGGTCTACTTATATGTGTCACCAAAATCTGAAGCTCAACTCATAGAAATCTAGCATGTCACTTTGCTACAGGTATTCAATTCTAGGTTCACAACATCCTAACGATTACGAATTCTCCAACACTCACCTCCTCCTCTATTCCTTCCATTCCGAGTTCTGTTAGTGTTTGGTTTACAGAGTTTTTCTTCCATTACATTTGACAGTGATCACATTTCCCCACTCTTCAGTCCACCCGCCCAACACACACACACATAACACAGACCTAGTTGGCTCCATTCTCTAGTCTTTCCCAGCCTGACTCAACCTTTGTGTTCACCACGACCTGACCTTCTGTTAGATTTACTGCCTCTCTCCTTCCCTGGAATGGAGGCTCTATGGAGGGCAGAGATCATCTGTTTTATTCTGTGTTTTACCACCAGTGCTTAAAGTATGCTGAACACAGTCAATGCTCAATAAGTAAATTGCAAATCATATTAAAAAGCATACAGAAAACAGTACCTAGCACAGGCTAAATACTCAATAAATTTATTAACTTAATGAATAAAAGATATTAAACAATGTTATCACACAAATAACCTGCTTAGCGACAGTCTTTCAACATTTATTCCAACCCATTTCACAACCGAGTTTTTGGTTGATAGTTTTCCCCAAAAATCTTTTGCATAAATTACTAGAAAAAATGAGTAGCTTTAGTTTCTAAGGACTGTCCTCACAACTCTCAGAGCTCAACCTTTGGTCCTAACTGAAGATCCAGCTGTATACAAGCTGACCCCAGTGATATGGCCACTCCTCACTGTAAAGTCCTCTGTGCCAGTCACACTAACACTGAACATTTCCCAAAGTGACCATGCTTTTTCTTGATGTCTGCTGATTTTCCCAAGAAGTCTTCTCTTCTAACCTGTCTGGTAATTGCTTGTTTTTTACAAGGAAACTCTTATTGCTTCCTCAGTCAATTCTTCATCTACAATCAAAGGTGTGGCCTCAGAGAGCTGTGAACACCTTTATGATATAAAATTGCACCTGGTGCAGTACATATTTGTCATCACTCCTCTTTCAATACAGTGGGAGTCCATAAGTGCTGGGACTATTTTTATACTTACTACTCCAGAACCTATGTAGGACAGGAACTCTGAACATGTTTGATTGATAAATGAATGAATGAAGTTACGAATGAAACTGCTTAAAGCTAAGTAGCCCTGATTCCTTCACTTATATTCATCTGTAAAGTGACATTCACTTACTAGATGACCATCAGTACTTCCTTTCTGCTCTAAAACCCAAGAATTTACCACATGAGTCAAAGACAATTGTAATACTGAGACTGGATATATTCAGAAAGAAGTTGCTTTTTAAGGGACTGGTTCTATGATGTTGTCAAAAAGCATCGTCAGATGATCCCAAGGCAAGTCAAAGAGGCCAGCTTTTGATCCGTATATGAAAAAGTCTCCAGCTATTGTATTCCAAAAAGGAAAAGCACCTACAGCTGACCCTGGAAATCAACCTAGAGAGCAACTCTGAAGAGGGTTCACACTCTAAATCAGCCTAAAGCCAAGGCATCTGAGCACTGCAGAGTAATCACAGAGATGCCTCTGAGCTCAGGTAAATGTCTACTCGATTGGGAGGGCACCCCAGGGTAACACAGATACATATTCAGTATCCTATATCTTTGCAGACTTTCGTACATACTGACACACTTTACCACATACACACACACACATACACACAGAAGAAAACTATCCAGGTCCCTGGATAAGAAGGAAAAAATACATTGAAGGTCTTGTTACACCTGAAAGGGCTCATTACTGAATTAAAATAGTTCATAATACTTCATTACTATGAGAAGTATAAGACAAAACAACAAAAAATGTTTGTGTGTATGTGTGTGTGTGTGTGTGTGACACATAAGCTCCTATCACAAACATGACCTCGGAAGGTTTACGGAGTCTCAGAATAAACTATAAGTCTAAGAATTAACTATTAACAATTTAAAAATAAAGATTAAAAGGAGCTGGGTATGGTGGCACATGCCTGTAATCCCAGCACTCAGGAGACTGAGGCAGGATGATCATGAGTTTGAGGCCAGATTGGGCTGCAAAATGATACCTTGTCTCAAAAAAAAAGCCAATTTATTCCTAAGGGTTACATTTTTTAATCTTTTAATTAGAATTCTGTTTTAATTAGAGGTGTTTAATTGAATTAAGACCATTTTAAACTTAGGAAATGACTGAGCAGAAAACATTAGAGTTGTGTTTCTACAGGAGAAAACTAACAAATTCCTCAGCCATCTTATGCTTTTGCTCATATATGTTTTGAACAGGTGATTGTAGACAGAGATGTCCCATATCCATGATAATGCTCGTAGTCCTATGATGGCTGACAGTTAAATCTTTCTGACCCATTTTGTATCTAATGGCAGCTTCTTGCAGAGAGGAGGAGAGTTACAGCCTAAGAAGAAGCCAGCTTCTAGAGGCTATGCCTTAAAAAATCTGCAGGGTCTCAGAAGAAGTCAAATGGAAGCCTTACATACGCCTAGGTGAGTTTAAAGGATTTTAAGCTCCTGGAGAGATTCTGACTCCAGAGAAGGTTCCAATAATGTAGTTTCCAGGTAACCAAATCCTAAGTCAAGTTCATCTACTAACCTATAATGAATGTTTATAGCATTTTTTAAAGGAGAAATCACTTTGTAAAATCTCTTCTCACTCTTTACTTACGACTGGCCTGTGGATTGTGATAAAGTCAGGAAAACTGCGTTTATTTCAAGTGTCTGTTCATGCTGTCAGTTAGCTTCCTTTTGTCATCTGAATGTGTTGGTTATTTATTATTGACTTGCTAGAGTGACCTTAAAGCTAATTAAGCCTATCATTAGCATACCTTTTAGAGAAAGTCATTTTGTATTACCTACTATGAGTAAGAAGGTTTAGGAAGATGAATAATGCATGCAGTGAAAATAAGAACTATAAAATGGGCAATGATCCATCTTTAAAATGATTCAAAGGAGTCTACAGGTGTTTTCTGTTAAAAGCAAATTTGTTACATGGGTAGGAATATGTGCCATTGAGATGAAATGTCTTCTGTAGCATTTGTCCAAAATGTGTTCTAAATGCTGGCCTCTTAACAAATATAAAAATGGACTCCTTCTGGCATCTTGTCATTGCTGGTTCTTGCTGGTCCTTGCTGGTCCTATAGACCTTTTACCACTGGACTTCAGGAGGGGCCAGGTGGGGGAAGGAGGTCAGTGACTATAAAGCGAAATGAAAAACTCCCTATAATCCAAACGTACATTTATCAGTTGACACTGAGAAAAAGAACAGCATGAAAGAAAGAAATAATGTAATCACACCAAACACGGCTGTACTACCTCCCTCTTACTCCACAGTACCGGTCAAATCACATGACCTGGGGCACCCAAATGTTCTCAACCCCTATGTGGGGATCACTACCCCCATCTTGCAGTTCCCTATGGAAATTAAATTATAACATAGTTAAAGCCCCTAGGAGACAGCAGTTACATAACTGCCACTTAACATTAGGTATTCATTATTAAGTTAAAATTTGTGATATTTTAAAAAGCAAGAATACATAATCTTTTATCTTTTCCCTAATGTGTTAATACCTTAGAAAAAAATGCTATTATCAGTTTATCTAAAATTTACTAGGCACTTAGAGTATACAATGCTTTGGGCAACTCATGTAAATAAAAACTAATAGCCTTCCCATTCTACAGATGAAAAAAAAAGCAGAAGCTCAGAAAGGGTAAGTAACTTGCCCTAAGGTTTCTATCAAAAATACAGAGCAGTTCTGCTTTGCTGAACTTCAAATTCTTGCTTTAACCATTACTCCAAATCTTTGCAAAATGCCAGTAAGACAGTGAAGATGCTAGAAATTTAAAAAGTGGAGCTATGTTCCCCAAAGTGGCAAGTGTTGAGTTCAAATTGTGTAACTTCAAAGTTTATTCTCATTCCGCTAGACCATGACTGCCTGTCTCACGAATGGAAGTCAAACCCCTCCCCCGCACCCCGCACGCTACCGCTTAGGCCACGCCCCCAGTCCTCTTGGTTTTACTTTGTTTTCAGATAGGGTCTCATGTTTTTACCCAGGCTGGCTTCCTGTCTCCACCTCCTGAGTAGCTGAGATTTCAGGTATGTACCACCATGTCCAGAACTAATGAAAATCTTTAAAAAATAAAAACTTTGTAATTATTCTCAATTGCTGCTTTACCCCTGAAAGGCAGCTTTGGGTGTTTGGGCATGACAATCTCAAATCAAAAACAAACTAGGATCAGTTCAACAAAAATTTTAAATTATTCAAGCTTTATAATATTATAGAAATAGCACCTTTTAAATATTCTTCTGCTTTCATAAGCCCAGTGAGTATTTTTGAGTATCTATTACATCTAATGAGATTTAAATATGTTCCACAAATGCCCAGTGGTTATAATAGGAACAGATAAGGTCTTCAGCATTTCCAGAGGGACTATTTCACATGGCTTTAATAACACAATTTTGTTAAGAGACTGTTGCTGCTTTTGAACAGAAACTCATTTTCTAACTCATGTGTAATAAAATTTTAAGGAGAACTAAAGAATGAATTCTATTTAATTACTATTTGCCTTTTAAAGGTAAATTCTAGCTAATGTGACCCCATGGACTCCCTACAACAGGGCACCTATGTCCCCAAGTCATTGGCACACATATTGACTGGCCTCACATAAAGGAGGTTGTGAGATTCAAATGACATCCACAATACAAAGCAATATAATCAGGACATAATGTAATGAAATTGGGAAAAGCAAAATGCAGGCGCAATTAGCAGGACTTACTCCCAGATGAGGTGAGATACTAGACTGTTGTTTTTTGTCCCTAGAGAAGAGAAACATTTCTACCACTTGAAAATGAAGTAGGCTCAGAAAACAAGGGAAAAAATATGGAACTAAGGTAATTACAGCCCTTTTGAGATAGATTAAGCAATAATTTTTGTAGTACTGGGGGCAGGAGATTAAGCAATACTTTCAATGTCAGCATTCAGTATTTAAGTTTTTTAATTAATTTTAAGATATAAGCCTTATTAAAATAAATAGTGTAAGGAGGAACCACCTATCATCCCACTGCCTTAACACAACTGATTATTTCTGCATATGCCTCCTATTACATTTCCTTATGGCTTGCAGGGTTGTAATCATAACATGTAGAAGCCCAATATTCAACTCCCGTAGCTAGAATTCATCACCAAGTTCCATCCTTTCTTCTTTCTAAATAACTCTTGAATCTGCTGGCCTTTGCCTCCTACCAGGGCAATACTCAAGTCCAAGTCACCATTATTTCCACCTGCACCACTCTTCCATGATCTTCCTGCACTCCCTTTTGCCCCATTTCCACAGAATGACCTTTGTGATCTTTCTAAAATGCATGTCTGATGAGATCACTCTGTTTAAAATAACATCCCACTATTCCTAAGATAAAGTTCAAAATTCTCAACAGGACTTAGAAGGCCATGCATGGCTTGTCCCTTTCTTGTCTGTATTTGCTCTTTGCAACACCTCTTTACCCTTTCACCTGCTTTCACCTCTACCCCCTCCAGCTATCTGACAGGCTGAGGAAGCTCTCTTCCCTGCAAGATCCACCCATCCATCTCCTTTCAGGTCAGTTTACACTTCAGTTTCTAGAATGCTCTACTTGACAACCACTCCTCTCTTAATGCAGACCAGACTATGTCTCCCTCAAATATTCTCTCAGAGCACCTCTTACTCTTAATAACACATATAACAATTGTAGTTTATTGATGACTTACACAATTATTTCTTTTAACGTCTGTTTTCTTTACTAAACTAGAAGTTCTGTAAATTCGGGTAGTTAGCTGATATTTGTTTTTGCTGTGTTGTCAGCGTCTAGCTGAGTAATTGACTGTCAGAGAACAGGCTACCGATATTTTTCAATATTGAATACATATACCTGTATGCACAAATATTTCAGCGTATACTATTGTCATTTAACATTTGGACACATTTTACATGTTTCTATAGCGTGTTTTATGTTTTAAGTTATTTTTAACGACTTAATATTTTTAAAACTAAATTTTCAATTAAGGCTTGAAAACTTTCTCCTAAATCCAAATCTATACAAGTACCTATTCATATAATAATATGCAGTTCTTTGCATCTCAAGGAAAAATACCAGTATTCTCCATGAGAATATAATAGTATTAATTGAGGCATCATAAATTTCACATTTCTAAGTTTTTCTAAGAGCTAGGCTAAAGCTTACTTCTATATTTTCTACTAAAATGAGAGACGATTGTCTTTTCTTTCTCAGAGTCGCAAAAGGGTTGGTATCCCCTACTGTCACTGATATTTTTAAAAAGTATTGCTGGCTAAATCAGATAATAAAATAATAACATTAGGAAAATATTCCAGGGGCCTATATATTATTATCTCAGGAAACTACTTATTCTTATTATTCTTTTTTACTATTCAGAGATTATAAGAAGGCTAGAGATGTAGCTCAATAGTTAGAGGCTCTGCCTAGCATGTGCAAGGCCATGGGTTCCATCCCCACTGCTGGGGGGAAAAAAAAGTTTAGGAAAGGTGGTGGGGGAAAAAAAATCCATGAGGTAGTATGAGCCAGTTCCACATGCATAACTAGCTATGACCTTGAGAAAGATGTTCAATTCCCTGGGCTTCCATTTCCTCACCTGAAAAAATACAATAGAACTGTGCTTGGTAAGCTGTGGATATTCCGTGAACATCCTAAAGCAGGATCTTAGGATACTTCCTTTAGCTACTTCCTTTGCACTTGTTACTACTGTTGTTATTCAAGATATAAAATTCTTTTTGCTTCAAACATATCTATGATACAAATATATTGACTTATCATAATTTGGGATATTTATCAAAAAATGT
Source organism: Castor canadensis (assembly GCF_047511655.1). NCBI lineage: Eukaryota > Metazoa > Chordata > Mammalia > Rodentia > Castoridae > Castor > Castor canadensis. Next base: position 43,686,376 of record NC_133388.1, read on the forward strand.
CAAGCATATAGAAGTTACTCTAGGCCTGGGGGCATGGCTCAAGCAATAGAGCACCTGCCTTTCCAGTGCAAGGCCCCAAGTTCAAACCCCAGTATGGCTGCAAAAAAAAGTCACTCTAGAAATATTTAATGAATCAAAGAGAACACAATTCACTTGGTCTCCATAAATTAGGTTTGCTTAATTGGGAGGCTAAGCTCCTTTCTTTTACAATATAAAATTTGTTTTTTATGAATTTAAACTATTTTCAAAATGTTGAATGAGGTGATATTCATATCTTTCTCAGAGTCATCAAAGCATTTTTATCCCCTAATGTCACTACTATACACAGCACAGATTGCCAAAGTTGGTTTGTCTCTGAAAGACACCCTTGACCAACAATTACCCAACAGGCTTTAGTCTAGTTGCCACTAGGGAAATACCTGAATCATTCATCTAATGAAATTTTCATGTATAAGCAGAAAGCCATTCCATCACTAATTACTAATCCATTGACTATGTTTGCTAGGTTCTAGGACATTGTCTTTTATTTATACTGGCCTCCTGTCTATGAATGAACACATCATCTTAAATTGGAATTCTCAATCTAAATCAATGCCCACAACTGTTTGTTATTTTTCCTTATGTTTTCCTTTTCATTTGTTTATGCCAGTTTCAAACTAAGCAGGTAGTAACATTGTTCATTACTAAAATGACTATTGCTACACATTTTATCTTCTTCATTAGCGGTTATCAAAATGAGGTCTCCTGGGGTCCTTGATGACTGGGCTCTTAGAATAGTAATGCTAATAACATGACGGTCTCAATGCTTCTGTGTCTAGCAAACATTAATAATCAGATCCCCCTGAGAGCCCATCACAAACAGCAGCCTTAATGGGCTCTTTGTGGTTACAAACATAAGTAGGTTAGGTGGGTGGTACATGATGCCTCTCAGGTCTGCTCAGACAGGGTGGCCCCATTCAATGAACATTTGAAGACACCGCTTTTACATTTCCCTTTCTGCAGGCAGAGAATTTCACATAGCAACTGGGAAACACTGTTTTCTAAGCCCGATGCTGCAGTCAAATTTTCTTAACTAATTCTACATCCGTGTGTCCTGTTTTATAGCATTTTATATATAGTTATATAAATTGCATCTATTTAGTTAAACCAAAATGCTAATTATATTTTTATTTTAAGCCAACAATGCCTGTCTGTTGCTTTTTCCCTCTCTTTTGTTTTAATCCTCCCAACTTCTCCCTAAAAGACATGGAATCTTGCTCACTAAAGAACAGCAAATACCTCTGCCGCCTTCTGTTAGCACTGTTCAGTTCATGTTCAACTAGGATTTACAACCATCACCAATAATGGAGACTTCTACTAGCAAACTATTAATAGTTCATTCCAAACTAGATTCTCAAATAAACATGGGCTCTACAATAGAGAAGCTAATGGGAAGGGGAAAATCCTCCAACTAGTATGAAAGTGGCATTTCGTGTTGACCTCTCATTCTACACAATCTCACACAAGATGCACATTTTGGCTAGTTTCAGATTTTGTGGGGAAAATATTAAATGGAATTCTTGCTCTCAAATATTCCTAAAACTAATGCCAGTTAGTGCTTTGATTGCAAAGCCAAACTATAGGAATAATATAAAAATTAAAAGGACTGTGACATCTTTCTAACATAGAACAATGAGGTATCAAGTACAGCTTCCTTGTTTAGGAACAGAAGGATGATGTATGGTGTTGAGAAGATCAAAACCCGACTTTGTAAGGGCTTTCTGCTCAAGACTCTAAGTGTGAGACTGAAGTCCTCACCAGATTTCCACCAAACATTTAAACAGTTAATACTTTAAAGGTAGGTTTTTTCCGTCACTCTCCCCTCAAATGGCCTGTACTTGCAAGGAATGACAACTATAAATTAACATTCTAGTCAATGCTTACTGGGGAAAACCAATAAAGGTAGTCCATTTTTAAGCAGATAATAATATTCTGTGAGTTTTACATTAATTGTCTTAAGTATTAAGAATTGCTCAAAGGACCCAGAGTAGAGAATTTTTTTAAAAAAAAATAAGACTCAAAATGTTTTTGTAACTCCTAAATCCAGCTATTCAAATAATACCTGTCATCTTGTCATTAAACCTCAATCATAAAACCTGTAATACAAGGTTTGACATTGTTATGAGAGCTTTCATGAATAAGACATTTGCTCTTTAAATGAGTTTTAAAGGAATGTAAATATTTGAATGGAAATGTATAACCATAGTTATTCCCTTTCTTTTACATTAACCTGTCAGGCTAAGAAAAGTGATAAGATTTTAGACCTGTTACTCCAGTAACTAGTAAAACAGATTACTCAAACAGCTAGTTAAACATGGGAAGTCATAGATACCCACTTTAATGCTGAAGCAGTGATCTATGCTACTAACTCTATTCAAACAAAATCCCCTTTTCTTGCCACTCACCCATAACTGACTTTTTTTTTTTTAGAATTTAGGCATGTGTCTCTTTAAAATGCAATGAGCATCACTGTCTTGCTGACAAAAAGGAACAAAACCCACTATCTCATGGTAATGTACTTCCACCACCTGTGATCTCCTCTAGACAAGGATGCATCTTGAAGAGAGATTTCTCTGGAAGATGTCACAGAGAGAACAATGGTTGTTAGTGGCATAAGTTGTAAATTTATGAGAAATTTCCTCATCTGTAATTAAAAATGACACATTCATCTCAACTACACCTAAAGTCCCTCAAAACTACTTAGAAAGTATTGCTCTCTAACAAAAAGGATGTGTGTTGAAGGCCTGCCCAGGTCATCCTGGGGAGTCATAATGTGGGACTGAAGTAAAAAACTTCAACCAAGCAGCTAACATTTACTGAGTTCTTCTATGTGGACAAGTAAGGTTTACTAAGAACTGTCTAAAATAGTCATAAAATTCCATGCTATAGACATTTCAAACACAGAAAGGCTCCCAAGATTCTGCTAAAAATAAGACAGAACCATATATGTCAGATGTATGTGCCAGTATATTACACAGTAGTTGGAAAGTGAAAAACCATGAAGGAAATCTTCTGCAGCATTTGAAACAGTGATATGCATTCCAGGAGTTCTCATACTCAGGTGTTAAACATAATTCATACTTACAGAGAGCTTCAGATTTGCTTTTATTAATACCCTACATCATAGAGGAAGCTCAAATGCCACAAGAGGAATCTGTTTCTAAGGTAACTCACTATGCGTGCTTATGTAAACAACTCAGAAAGCTTTGCTGCTCATATTCTGACTTCTAAGTGTGCCCAGATCTGTCAAACACTTTACACCTCCTCCTAACCTCTCATCCAATCCCTCCATCTCCAGCACTCAGTTGACTGATAACAAGTGATAACAAGTTCATGTACTAGGTCAATTTCTTGAGCAGGTAACTATAACCTGCTAAGTTTCCATAAAACAAATATTAAAGGGTGGAGATTTTTAAGGGAACATTACCTCCTAAGCAGAGAAAAGAAGGAAATCAAGATAATAGGGTATAATTTAGAAGTGAATCATCTTTGCTAATAACTGCTGAGGTGGGTGATGGACATGTGGGCTCCTTATACCATTCTTTCCCTACTTTCTTACATGTCTGAACATTTCAATAAAAGTTTAAAAAATAAAAAACTTTCCCAACATCCCTGACATAATACACTGAGGGAAATAAGAACACAAACACAGATGGAAGATAAGCTGCTGTGATGGGCAAATTTCTGTGTCAACTTTGCTGGGCCACAGTACCCAGATATTAGTCAAATATCATTCTGGATGTTTCAGTGAAGATATGTTTTGTGAATGATTTTGACATTAATATCAACAATCTTTTGATAAAGCAAATTGCTCTCTATGATGTGGGTGAGCCTCATCCAACCAGCTGAAGGCTTTAACTGAAAAAAGACAAGAAGGAATTCTTCCAGCAGCAGGCCTTGTGACTTGAACTCTTCCTCAGATCTTCACAGAGCAGCCCACCTTGCAGATATTGGACTTTCCAAGTTCCATAATCACTAGAGATAATTCCTTAAAATCAACCACATTCCCTCTCCCTCACTTCCCTACAGGCACATACATGCACGATAGCCACTAACAACTTCAGTTAGCCTATCCAGCAATGACCAAGTTGTTCTCAATCATACCTATAGTAAATCACCTCATCCAGTTGATTAGTCTTTAGTTTTAGACCCTTAGAGGATTTAAACAGTCCATAATTATTTACTTGCCTTTTTATTTCTAGTTTTGTTCTTTACTTTTTTCCCCCAAAAGAATGAAATTTCTGAGAGATTAGGAACTACCTGTCTGTCTTCACCATTTTATTTCCAGTCCTTAGCACAGTACGGTGGCATGACACAGATTCTCAAAAAATAATGATGACTGGCTGGATAAATATTCTCAAAGTGATAACGTCCCACCTATGTCTTTTGGAAATTTCACCCAAACAGAGATGGTTCAATCAGTCATACTATGATGGGCCCATCTAAGTTAGTTGTACAAGCGCACAGACTTTTTCCAAAGTACCAGTACAAGATCAAAATCAGTTCTCAATTATTTGCGTCTTAATCAAGTCACTAAGACCTGTCACTAGACTTCATCACATTCAACTACACAAGTCCTATGTTTCTCAACCCTCAATTCTTCATCTCATGTATCTGATTAAACTACAAAAACCCAGCAATTTCACAGAGAAATGTGTATTTGGTGCATAGGAAGGTATTAAAATCAGAAGTGAGAACGTCTTGCAGCTTAGATTACTAACAAGTACACTTCCTTCTCCAGGTACCACCCCTCAAGTTCGGTCTTGTTTTGCACCCATGGGGAAGGGTGGTGCAAGAAGTCTGATGGGGCCATTTCATGCACCCATTATTTTAGAGTAAAGAACACAAAGAGAGAAAGAAGATGGGGAAACAGAAGATTTCAACTTTCCCAAGGTTATCCAGTTCATAACTCTAAAAGAGATTACTGGGCAATACTAAATTTTGTAGCTTTTAGAAACAAACAAACAATTTCAGTGACATTTACAGCTTTTAATCATCTTATTAGAAAGAAGAGAGGAGAGGAATATTGAGGTTTTAGGGCTAATGAAATATTTGATTCATCTGGGTACATCCCAAAAGGAATCCACTGCACCAGCCTGCAGATGAAAAGTAGATGCTGAGAACACAAAGAAAATGTGCTAACAAAGGCACATATTGTTAACAAAAGATACACCATTCTTGGGCATATATCTGAAGGTGTGTAAATCAATATACAAATAAGGCACCTGCACACCCATTTGACACCCATTTGTTATAGCACTATTCACAACAGCCAAGCTTTGGAAGCAGCCTGGGTGCCTCATGACCAATGACTGGATAAAGAAAATGTGATATATATATATATATATATATATATATATATATATATATATATATATATATATATATATAGTGGAGTATTATTCAGCCATAAATAAGAATAAAATATGCCATTTGCAGGCAAATGGATGGAGCTGGTGATCGTCATGTTGAATGAGATAAGCCAAGCTCAAAAACCAAATATCACATTTTTGTGTAGACTCTAGACCTAAAATGATAATAGTAGTAGTAATGGAACATGAGTATAAAGGGGGGACTGTCTGGGGGACTCAGTGGGAGGTGGGAAGAGGAAAGGAGAAAATACTGGGGTATGAAGAGGACTGAAATGGATAGATAGATAGATAGATAGATAGATAGATAGATAGATAAATGAAATCCACCAAATACTATTTGAAAAAGGGGGGAGCAGAAAGGGGTGTTACTTTGAGCAAAGGGTGAACTTACCCAAAGTACACTGTATGTATATATGGAATTATCAATGAAATTTCCTAGTACTATTAATGTATGCTAATAAAAAATCAATTCCAAGACCTCTACATGGAAACCATAAAACATTACTTAGAAAAACTATGCATATTCATTTACTTGAGCTAATCAAATGAAATGATTAACTCCATTAAGATGTTTATGTCTCATACTGCTTTCACATTATCCTTAACAATCACTTTCTCCAACTATATTTTATTCATCAACTGTACTAAATTGTGAAGTATTAAGCCGATGAGAGTTATTAACATCTATGGAATGGGTACATGGCTACATGTCCCTCTTCATCTCACAGAGCCAAAAGAAAGCAAAAGAGTAAAACCAGCCAGACATTCTGGTTGCCACACTATATATCTATAATTTTTTTATTTTTACATCTATTTCAGATCCTAACTCACATCCTTTTTATAATATTATCATTCTTTTTTTCTTACTGGGCACAAAAGGAAAATACGGTGTTGCTAAAATCACTAAGACAAAATTAAAAGATACATAGTTGAAACAGCCAGACTCTTCTGGTTTTGTCCAAATTCACTAAAATCTTATAAAATGCTCAGAATCTTGAATATAATGAGTTGGTTATAATTTGACAACCTTGAATAATATTATCAACTTGACACCTTTTCTAAGAAACTTATTTTTTAATTCACATGCAGAATTACTTGCACTGGGAAGTAGTGTCCTGACCTATCAAGGGAGATGAGAAGAAAAACATCCTGAAGGAAGGACCATGCTTGTGACCAAGGCAGAACTGAAGCAGTAGGTAGGGAAACCCCCCCACAGCAGGATGCTTAGTGGGCAGCAGCAAAGACAAGTGGGCCTTCACATGCTTCCCCTTCTAACTTGAAAGGAAAATTGAGCACTACACTTACCAGCTTCCAGAGGGACTCTGCCCTCCACACCTGCATTCTTTTGAAAGCTATAAACTTTCCCTACTATTGTAACTCCCCATTCTGATTTAATTAATTGGCAGTTGGTCTTGGTTAATAGCATTTTCAAAGCTTTTCAGGATTAAGATCCAGTATAGTTCAACTTGGCCTACAGTTCAAAAGCACCCTGACAGGTGATTACAGTCTATCTAATAAATGTCTGACAAGCTTTTCTTATCTCTCTTTGTAAGAACCTTTGTAACTCCATTCGGGGAGTGTGAACTACTGGGGATGGAGAAAACAGAATCTTAAATCCAATTATTCTCAGCTCTATACCAACTCTTCTAATTTGGAGTGACTGAAAACCATACCCTAGTGATGTTTATACGCTCCTCTCCTCTTACAAGGGGCTGAATAGTGACTCCTTCCCGAATACCAGTCCACAACCTAAACACTAGAACCAGTGAATGTTGCTTTATTTGGAAAAAGTTATTTTCAGGTATAATTAAGTTAGGACTTGAGATGAGAAAAATCTTTCTGCATTGTTAAACTGAGGCCTAAATCCAATGACAAATGACAACTGGAGGGCAGAAACACCAAGGACAAGGTGATGTGATAGAGGCAGAGACTAGAGTGAATTGGTCCAAGCCAATGAATGCCAAGGATGCTTGGCAGCCACCAGACACTAGGAGAGAGGCAAGTAGCTGATTCCTTCCCAGAGCCTCCAGAAAGAGTGTGGCCCTGCCAGCATCTCAGTTTCAGACTTCAGGTCTCCAGAATAGGCAAGAATACATTTATGTGAAGACTCCAAGTTGGTGGTAATTTGTAATAGCAGCCACAGGGAAGTCAAACATCCATCAAACCTACCTTTCCAATTTTCCTCATTCCAGAAGTTCCTCTTCATTTTAAGAGCATGAAGTAGTGAGTTAAATTGGGAAGATCAGATGGGCAGAAAATCAGACATTAAGATCCTGGCCTATGCTGTTAGATAGTCTGAGTTTTGCCAATTTATAACTTAGAGGGAAAATGCATCTTTCTAAGCCACAGTATCCTTATCTATAAAATGGAGATGATAATAGTACGTACTTACTGAATTGCATCATGGGAAAGCTGCACTTGAACATACTCTGAACTAAATGCAGAGGGATAATAAAAAATATTTGATAGTGGCAGCCATTATGGCCCAAACAGAAAGAAGTGCTGGGGCAAGTCAGGGGCCTCTGCTGGGCCACATAACACCTTAGGTAAAGAGATGTGGGTGACCTTGGGGGTGGGGGGAGCAACCAATTGGCTGGGTGTTTCTAGCAACTATTAGGGGAAAACTGCCACCTTATAACAAACTGTTCCTTCTTTGTTTTTTTGTTGTTATTTTAATTTTTGAGACATGGGCCTTGTATAAAACAGGCCTAGAAATTTCTATGTAGCCCAGGCTGGCCTTGAACTCTCAATCTTCCTGCCTTAGCCTCCCAAGTGCTAGGATTACAAACCTTCACCACCATACCCAGTTCTAACAGCCTCATTCTGAGCTCCAGCTGCCTAGTACCCATTTGCTTAAATGTACAAAAGCAGTCTCTTAATTTACTCCTAAGAAAAGCACTCCCAAATTTCTCTGGAGCCCCCTTGTCATTTTCAGTGCTGGGAAACTAAAATTCAACTTGCCCACTTGAAGTAACTCTGTCAGTTTTATTCTGGATGAATAATCAGTCTTTGAGGTTTCTACTCCCTATCCCTATGTTCCCATAAATCAGGGAGCATCCATGCAGAGGTGGGAGCTTACATAGTACCATGTGCTGTTCCTTTCTTTGACTCCTGCTGGCCTCCAGAGGAATCTGCCTCCGCCTCACATCTACCCTTTTTGGTTAGCATTCTAAGCAACACCAACTATTGGACTGTCAAGACCCAGAACAAGAGGAAAATGCAGGGCCCTTGAGATCATTAACAATTCCAGATGGGCCTGGTGGTACACATCTCAACTACTAAGATGGTAGAGATTAGGAGGATCAGGGCTCCAGGCCAGCCTGAGCAAAAAGTTAGCAAGACCCTATCACAACAAACAAGCTGGGCATGACAGTTCAAGGCTGCAATCCCAGCTATATAGGAGGCACAGGTAGGTGGATCAGAGTCAGAGACCAACCCCAGGCAGAAAATGAGATACCCTATTCAAAACATAATTGAAGCAAAAAAGGGCTGGGGGATGGCTGAAGTGGTAGAGTATCTGCGTAATAAGCATGTAGTTCTGAGTTCAAACCCCAGTACCTTAAAAAAAAAGTATTTCAAGACAGCAACAGAGGAGCATTAAGCCACTGCAGAACCCTTCAAGTATGAGCCATCTATGGCACTGGTTGCGTACCTGGAAGTCAGCCCTGACTCCAGGAGGCCTTGGGTGATTCACTACCCAGCCTCAAACACAGACCTTTTCATTGCACAGCTCCTGGCAAGAACATTGCCTCTTCACCACTATCTTCTCTGCCCCGTAAGGCCCTTCAGAAGCTTCCAAAACAACTGCTTACATGAACTGCTCACATGAGGAACTGCAGAAGAGAAGTATTCTCAAGTTTCCTCTCCCTCTGACCTTCTGTTGTACCCCACACCAGCCATCCCAGGTCCATGTGGTACGCAGGTGAGCACTCTCCCACCTCACTTCCATGGTACTCTGCTTTATGACTACTCCTGAGGCTGTACTAGATTCTAGTGTTCCTACCATAACTGCTTTGACCGGGTCCCACTTCTGCCACCCTTCTCAGGGTCAAGTCTGGGCAATGTCTCAGGCCCTCTGAATCTCTTTCCCTATCATCTTTCCCAGTCATCATACTACTTTTCCAGGAGTGGAAGGGTATTCTTCTTCTTTCCTCATATTACATCCTTTATCCTTTCTGCATTGTGCCTCTCCTCTTCCTCTCTCTTCTCCCTTCCCCTCCCTCTCTCTCTTTCCCTTCCTCCTCCTTCTAATCTCCCCTCCTTCCCTCTCCTACCTTCCTCTCTCTCATATACTTCCTTAAAAACTATTAAAGCAGAACAAAAGCTTCTTTGTTCCAAATAGTCACTCTTCAACCAAAACAATCACTACCAATGAGCAATACAGCACCATTTTTAAAGACAGACATCAAATAATGCATGTGCACTATGTAGTAGGTAGTTAGGTACATTATAATCAGAAGAGCTACATAAGTGTTAGTTTCCAATTATTACTATTATCTATCTTACCTAACCCCAAATATGTATAAATTCTTTGAACGTCAAAAAATATATAGCCTAAAGTAACATATTTTTGTCACATGAGTTGTTTGTGCACAGTAGATCAGAAAATAAATGTTTACTTCTGCCTCTGTGACATTAAAAAGCAAACAAAAAAGAATTATTTTATACCTCAACACCTCACCATAGATTGTCGTGATTAGGTTGCTGATATTCAGTCCTTTTTTAATCTATAAAAATGGCAATTTCATATGGTTCAATCTGAGAGTAGGATGGTCCAGTTGATGTCTAATCATTTTTTTATTAAGTTTCTTCCATTCATAGAGCTAGAAAGGAAGTTGCTATGGCAACCCTACAAATTAAACAGGATCACAGAATGAGAATTAGAAGAAACTAGTCCAGACTCATCAATTTGCAAATGAAGACGTAAGGCCCAGAGACATGAGGTAAGTTTCTCAAAATATCATGGCCAATTAGTGGCAAAACTAAACTCTGACTGCATGCACTTCGCTTCTTTCTACCACACCAGGCTGCCTTCCTTCTTTCTTCTACATTTGTCAAAATATGCTAAGAACATCCCAATTTCTCAGAGAAATCAGTGCTGGGAGGAGGATAATTAAGGCAAATATCAAAGGTTGGATAAAATCTAGAATAGAAGCATGTTTTTCAAAGACTTTTGATCAATGATAATTAAAGCTTTAAAGGAGATATGTCAAAATGAAGGTGATTGTTTTTTAGACATTCTAATTTAAAGATTCTCCTGAATAAACTGTTTTTAAAGCTCCTTTCATATGGCCCCAACTCTGAGTTTGAGAGGTGCATTTTTCAGTGCTTTTTTGAGATACCACTTGCTGGTTCATGCTTTATTATTATTGTTTCAACATTATCTTCAAACCTCAACTTATTTGCAAGTATAATTCATAATTGTCTCTAAAACACTCAAATAACATGTCAAACAAGACAAAAAGGAAATATTTTAAATAGCTCCAACCTTAGTTCTCTGTACTCATCAAAGACTTTAATCTTCCAATTTAAGTAACAAAAGCAGCGTATTAATGTGTGATGTTAGTCCTAGCCGCCTTGCTTGTTAATGTTACACTACTATGGGTAAAGTTCTACCAGGAATCTAACCAAGGTACAACATAAGCATATATGGAAATGTCACAATGAAACCCCCCTGCACAACTAATATATGCCTAATAAAAATGTTTAAAAATAAATAAAATTTCTACAGGACCTTCCCAATAGGTGCTATATTAGCGTCTTTACAAAATTATGTAACTTAATCTAGATCAACCCTGCCATAGATGTTCTGATAAACTCAATATGTAGATGAGGAAACTGACGTTCAGAATGATTCCCTAACTTGCCAAGGTCACATAATGAATGGCACTCAGCTCTGAACTAAAGAAAGTATGATCTCTATGAATCCTACCTCCATTTCACCTCACCACCAACAGAAGTCTGGTCATTCCAGTTGCCAGTCTCCCAGCAGGGATAGTAAGGGTTAAACTATTCCCAAGTCCCTGATTTTACATGACACACCCTGAGTAAAATATTCCATTCTATTTTCACTTTAGTTAGATGTCTCAAATGAAGTTCAAAAAAATAAGGCAATAGCAATAATGCCCAACCAATTGCCAAATCTGCAATTGATTCCCCACTATTATCTCCTAAAGTGATTGTAAAGTAGGTTCAGACACTCTTTGATACCTTTCCCTCAAAAAGCAGAGCCAAACGCCCCTTCCCTTGAGCAGGGGCTATATTCAGTGAATGAATAGAACGTGAGAGAAATGACTTTCCAGGGCTCTTCCTCTCATTAGAGGGAAGCAAGCTGCCATGTCATGAAGACTACAGGGAGCTCTGTGGAAGGTTCCACAGGGAGAGGAACTGAGGCCTTTTGCCAACTGGCCATGGCTTCTTCAACCCTACTCCAATCTGCAGGTGATGGCAGATTCCTGAAGACCCCAACCTAGAAATGAGTCACTTACACTCGACCAAGTCACTCCTAAGTTTCTAAACTTCAAAAGTACAGAGACAAATACTTGTGGTTTTAAACTATAAGGTTTGAGGTGGTTTATTACGAGTCAGTAGGCAATCAACATGCTAAACACTCCTAAATTATGCTCTTTTTATAATAAGGAAAAAACCAGAATTGTCCATGGCTATAAAACCTGCATATCAGATATTTTCTGCTTGGTCCAGGCTCGCTTAGAGCACACTCATGGGAGGAAGGAGAATGAGAGGGTGTTCTCCTTATGACCTTGGCCCTGCTAAGAGAGTGTAAGATTGTGTGTTGGCCAGCCATGGAAGATGAAAGAGGAGAGTGAGAATGACACTACTTAAAGGGGGAAGGTATTACCAGTAAGATAAGAGCACCCCATCTTCCAGCACATGGCTTCTGTGTCATAAGAACATCCTTTCATCAATACATTCTGCACTTCAGCAAATAAGGCAGACTGTGCCATTTAAGAACAGATCTGCTACCTGATTTTCCCTTCATCAAATTAAAGGCAAAGAGTAAATGGTCTAGAGTACTCACTCAGTGGGCTTGGAGAATAAAGTTATCCCTTGGGAAAGGAGATTGTTGTCCTCCAAGGTGGGAGTGGTCCTAAGTGCTAAAAATCTCAAAAACATCCAAGAAGTAAAATGTCAACACTGCTCCACCATTGTAAGGCTAAAATTCATCAAGGGACTTGTCAATCAAAACACACATCATTCTTCAGAGGAAAACTCAACCTAGGCCTCTAAGGAGCTAAGAGGAGGGGAAGTGGTCAGCCTTTTCCCCTCTGCTCTTCAATTATCAGGGAGGGCATGACTCATAAAGATAATGTATCCTTTCATAATGTCCATTGATCACATCCACCACAGGGGCCACCACACAGCCCGTGTGTGAGTTCTTTATGGGGCCCATCCTGGAACCAGCAACTCTTTCCCTGACCCAAACCACAGCAAGTTCCCAAGCTCAGGACCATAGGAAGTAGAACACTTACCCAGCCCCTTGTGGCCCCTTGGCTTGTCTTTAGAGTGCTTTCTTTTCCCTCGCTGCTCCAGGAATGGAAGGCCCCCTAGGGTTTCAAAACACAGCTTCTTGTTGATAAAGAGGAAGAGGACAGCCAGAAGAACAACAAAAACCCCAGTGGCAGACAAGAAACCAATGGCTTCACGAGTGACTGAAAAGAGAAGACAAAGAAGAAAATATCATCACAATTAAACTGACCCAAGTTTTGGTTCTTACAAAGACCAAAGCTATTCAAAATCTTTACTTTTATTAACTAGAATGACAAATACTCAGGGCCAGGCATGGTGGTGCACACCTGTAATTCCAGCTATGTGGAAGGTGGAGATAGGAGGATCAGAAGTTTGATGCCAGGATCCAAAAAAAGCTAGCAATACCCTGTCTCAAAGAACAAGCCAGGTGTGGCAGTTCATACCTGTAATCCCAGCTACAGAAGAAGTGGAGGTAGCAGGATTGTTTCTGAGGCTGGCTCCATGCAAAAAGTGTTAGACCCTATCTGAAAAAAATGAAAAACTAAAGCAAAAGAGCTGAGGGCATGGCTTAAGTAGTACAGTGTTGCCTTGCAAGTGGGAGGTCATGAGTTCAAATCCTAATACACCAAAGGGCGGGTGGGGAAGAATGACAAATACTCTACAAGTCCTGGCTTTTGGTAACATCCTCAAGACTTTGCATAGGGCAAAGGAAAGGGTCTGTTGCCTGGTACATTTTGCTAGTCTAGTTCTCAAAGGACAGACCTCCTTGCTTTTGCCTATATAGTTTCTGCTGCCTAGAGCACAAACCTTATTGCTCCTCTCATCAGCCTAACCAAAGTCACAAAGATGAAGGTAGACCCATCAAATGTGTGGAGTTGGAAATGATTGCTCAGTGCTATAAAATCAAGTCTCTAAAAAATGCAACTGCCTGAAGTTTACAAAATAATCAGTTTAAGACAAACTTTCATGTGGATACTTGTATCGATATTAGCAATTAGAGGGAAAGTCATTTCCTGGATACATTTTTGCAAATGCAACCATGGAGTATGATGATTATCAATGACAGTAAGAAAACTAGTAATGGCATCCACATATGAAATTTCAGTTTTTGACTACTGATATTTTAGAATTTTGGAAGATGGAATTGTATTTACTCCTTTTCCTCTGCCTCCTCATCAAAAAACCTTGAGCTGTAAGTGGTCCTTGTTAAATTCTGCCCATTGTATCCTGAATAGTCCCTGCTATTCTGTTCAGTTATGAGCACATATAACAGGAAGACCAGAGCCAGGTAAAGGTTTGGGACATCTTCCTGTGTGGCACTGAAGCCAAGAGAACATTCAGTAAAGAAATATGTACAGAGGAATCAATTAAAGAACAAGTATCAATAAGACTTGTGAGAGTAAGGAATATTTGAAACTTATGAAAGTGAGTATCCTAAGAGAAGCTTTAATCTTTGGATGGGTTTAATATATAATTTAATCATATAAAGTCCTATTAATAAGAAGTTATTATTGTCCCCTCACCTTATCATTCAGGTAAGTAGAGAAAGGATGAATCAAAACATCCCTAGTCCCTTGAAAGATAAAGGATAAAATAAGTGAATGATATACTACCTCACTGAACATAGCTAGTGGCAGGCAAATATAAGAACAAAACAAAAAATAGCAGGCAAGAGAATAGTTTCATACTCTGCAAAACAGTATATGCCATCAAAACAGTTCCTACCATTTTTAAATAGGATGCATATATTGACTGTGTCCTCTTCCTTCAAGGACAGTTTACAGTAGGAGTAGCCACAGGCATGGGTTTAAAACAGTCCCAGGGCCAGGGTTGTAATCATGCTCTACCACTTATTATCTGTGTGGCTTTAGGCAGATTAGTTAACCTCTCTGTGTTTCCATTTCCCAGACTCAAAGAGGAGAAATACAGCTACAACAAAAATTAGACATCCAATACATGGAATTCAATCCATGTGACACTTGGCACATAGACTTCTCAGACAAAGGTAACCATCATTGTCAACATAATCACCCTCTTTACAAAGCTGTTAAACTATCCAGGAGTGGTTAAATATGGTGTAGATATTCTGCTCTGTGCTCAGTCTGTGCTCTAGATCCTCCCTCTTCCCATCTCTAGCTTTTTGCTTCTCCTTCTGTATTTTCAAACACTTCCCCTGGCAGATACAACCTTTTTCTTATCCACATTAAATGCAACAAGTGTCTCCCGTCCTTAAAATACCCCTCCTCACCATGTACCGTGCAACCATAGCTCCCTTGCTTCCCTTTGCAACCAGCCATTTTTAAAGCAGCCAGAGTGATTCTTCTGAAATGCAAGTGTGATCCGTTCAATTGCCTTTCTAGAACCCTCTGTGGTAGGTTGAACTGTGGCCCCAAAAACCACACCTTCTGAATCTCAGAAGGTGACTTTATTTGGAATTTGCAGGTATGACTAAAGTAAGAATATTGAAATGAGATCATCCAGGATTAGGGTGAGCCTTAAATTCAATGATAACTGTCCTTACGAAGAGAAAAAAAGACACAGATAGATGAAAGGCACGTGAAATTGCCAAGTGTTGCTAGCAGCTAGAGAGTGGCATGGAACAGATCCTCACCTCAAGCTCCTACAAAACCCAGCCCTGCCAGTACCTTGATTTTGAACCTCTAGCCTCCAAAACTGTAAGAGAATAAATGTCTGTGGTCTTAAGCCACCAAGTTTGTAATCTTTTATTACCATTACCCTAGGAAACTAATACTGCTTCCACTGCCTTTCCATTACCCATAGCACAAAATCTGAATTCCATGACTTTGTTTATAAGTCATGACCTAGCTGCTGATATCAGACATATATATTGTCTGCTGTATCCATCTAGTTCTTGATTCCACAAATGCAGCTCACCTGCAGACCTTTGCATAGGCTATCTCAAACTCACTGGGACAACTGCTCAGCTCTCCTCTGGCTAACTCTGACATCACCTGCCTCACTCCTCCCGATGACCCACCCACCAAGCCCTTGACAGCTTCTTCAACAGTTTTCAAATGTTACATTTTAAAACTTGTAAGAACAGAGACCATGTCTGAGTTGTTCCTTGAACTCAAGCATCTGGCATACAGCAGACACTCAACAAATATTTGTTGCCTGAGTAAATGTTGAAACTTCTATGCTACAAATCATTGACAAATGTACCTGTCAATGAAAAGTCCTGGACAGAAAAAATATACCTTAAGTGGATCAATAAAACTATCATCACAGGACATATGTTTAAAGTAGGCCTTAGTTAAAAGAGGGTTTGTCTATCATACATAAGCAGAAACGTTTGTACCTTACGATGTCATTCATTAAACTAAATTTTGATTTTTTTGAACAAAGGATACTTTTTCATTATAAAAGCAACATGAGACTCACTACATAAGATCTGAAGACCACAGAAAAGATGAAAACCACTGCTGCTAAGACTTCATACACTTCCTCCCACTCCTTTCAACCACTTGGCAAAAATAAAACTGCCAGTACTGAATACCTTTTTTGACATAAAATGTTTCTCTTCAATAAAAATTTTTAACTATTTCTTAAACAAAATTAAAGAAAAATAATTCATTCATATAGTATAATATTTTAAGTGTTGAAATTGTAAAGAAAGTGATCCTGTTGCATCTCACTACCCATCACTGTTAACATTTTGGATTTGTTAAGTAATTTCTTCTGAACTACTTTTATCAAAATGAGGATACTATTTCACACACTGATGTTAATGAATTTAATTTTTTTTAATTCACAGATCCAAGATCTAAGACTACCTGAAAAAGTTATATAATCTTCAAAACTACAAAAAAAAAAATGGAGGGAAGCCAGCAGAATAACTCAATTGGTAGAGCACCTGCCTAGCAAATATGAGGCCCTGAGTTCAAACCCCAGTATCACAAAAAAAAATTTTTTTTAAACCTAAAAAAAAAAAAGAAATTCAAAATAACTGCTGTTTTGGGAGAGGAAAATGTTTATAACAATTCATGTAGTAGTGATTTAATTATAGATGGGCATAAAATTCCTAGGCAGGTCCTAGGAAGGTTTTTCTCTTCAGATTTATATAGCTATCACTCCATTACCTCTTAGCCTTTAATGTTTTCATAATGAGTGATGTTGCCACTTAGTTTTTGGTTTTGTTTGTTTGTGGTGCTGGGTACCTGCAAGGCAAACACTCTACCACTGAGTTGCATTCCCCTCCCCCCCCGGCTCTCTAGCTTACTTTTTGTTACTGTATGAACAAGAGAATTTTTCAGTTTGAATGATTTCTAGAACCTCTTGCTTTATAGCAAAAAAGTTTTATGAGAATGTGCCCTTCTGTGGGTTTCTTTTGTTTCTGGAACCCAGATTTTTGCCAACATGCTCATAGCTTTTTTAAAGTCTGAGAGCTTTCTTATGTCTTTTATAATTTCTGCTATTTCAACTTCTCTGTTCCTATCTTAAACTGGGTTACTGTTTCTTCAGCTGTGAACTTTCTTTTTCTCCTCTTTTTACTCCCCCTCCCCCTCCACAATCTAACTGATCTTCTTAAAAATTCCCTACATTTGTGTGCATGTGTTACCAGGGACTGAACCCAGAGCCTCACACAGTCTAGGCAAGCCCTCTACCACTGAAGTCATACCCACAGCGCTTTTGTTTTTGATACAGGGTCTCCCTTTGCCCAGGCTGGCTTCAAACATGCTATCCTCATGCCTTGACCTCCTTAGTAGCTGGAATTAGAGGTGTATGCCAACACACCCAGGTTCCTTACATATTTTCACTCAACTAAATAAGTCAAAGTGTGCTCTTAACCACTACACCATACTCACTATTATAAACTCTAAATAGATAAGACAGTGGTGAAAATACTGTCTTTCTCCTGCATTTAGGTTGAAATAAGTACAAATCTAGCTAAAGCATGGAAAACTTACTTTGGCAACTGTGACTATTTCAATAGTTCCTGTTCTCCCAGAAGCTATCAATCCAATTTCATTGTTTTCTATATATGTATGGATACTTAGCAGGAAGTCTGTAGAGGAACATGAGGAGCTCCTAGCCATAGCTATGCGGAACTATAGTTAGTTTATGTACTTTCCAAATGAGTCAAGTATCACAGAAGTGGGTCAGAAGACGGCAATACCAGAATTGTAGGAATTGCTTAATCAGGGTTACACACAAACCATCCTATTAAGAAGCATTTAAAATCCCAAATATAACCTAGTAACTCTACTCCTAGGTATATATCCAAGAGAATTGAAAATTCAGTCTGCACACAAACTTGCACATGAATGTTCATAACAGTATTATTCATAATAGCCAGGAAATGAAATGAGCTCAAATGTCCATCAACTGAAGAGTGGATAAACAAATGTGGCAAATCCATATAATGGAGTATTATTCAGCAGTAAAAAAAAATACGAAGGAGTGACATCAGCAAGATAGCAGAATAGGATATCTCCATCCCTTATCCCCCTAGAAAAAACGATTTTGCAACCATGCATTGACAAAATTGTCTCAGAACTTTGGGACACAGGTAGGAGGTTTTGATACCTTAGCGGAAGCTAAAACCAATACACCACTTTGAAAAGGCAGATCTGAGCCCCAATAGCAAACCTGTCACTGCAGACCTGGCCACAGCTTCACAGAAAGCTCCATCCTCATGTGGACCTGGCTCCAGTCCTACTGTCCATGATTCTAGAGAAGTGTGAGCTACCCAGGGGCCTGGCAGGAGTCACATCCATGTGGGCCCCCAGTAACAAGCCTGCTAATACAGACCCAACTGCAAAGCTAGAAGCAGTTCACTTTAGTCTCACTCCACCAAAAAAGAATCCTATCCTCAGTCCCTGGATCTAGCAGGACAAAAATCTTTAACTGCAGAAACCCATCTGTGCAGACCAGAAAAAGTGAGTACCCCTTGGAATGCAGACACCAATGCAGTGTTTACAAGCACCACAAAGGAGCCAACAAACAAAGCCACAAAAGAAAACTACTAAAGCCCCAGAATCAAGCCCTGAAGAAATGAAAATGCACAGAATACTTAACAAATATTTCAAAATAGTCATCATAAAGAATCTCAATGTGCTTGAGTGTGGTGGCACATACCTGTGATCCCAGCACACAGGCTGAGACAAGAGGATCATGAGTTCAAGACCAGCCTGGGCTACACAGTCAGACCCTGTCAGAAAACCAAGAGCTGGGGATGTAGGTCAGTGGTAGAACATTTCTCTAGCACATGCAAGGTCCTGGGTTCAATCCCCAGACAAAAAAAAAAAAAGGAAGGAAGGAATGAAGAAAGCAAGGAAGGAAGGAAGATTATAAAAAAAGAACCAAGCATAAATGTCACAATGTACCCCCTATAAAACTATATGTTAACAATACAAAATGTAAAAAAAAAAAAAAAAAAAAAAGAACAGAAATCCTAGAAGATATACTGAAGATACAATAACTGAGAGTTGAACAGAGAGCAAAACAAAACGTAACTATATACAAAAGATTTACCTTAGATTTAAGGATATACATAGGCTGAAAGTGAAAGAAGCAGATAAAGATTCCATATAAATGGTAACCAAAAGAGAGTAGGGGTGGCTATTCTTTTATCAGACAAAATAGACTATGTCAAAAACTGTCACACGAGATAAACAATGGCATTTCCTAATATGAAAGGGTCAATTCAACAGGAAGATATAACAATTATAAATGCATATGTACCCAGCATCAAAGCACCTAAAATATAAAGCAAACACTGCATATCTGAAGTGACAGACAGGCAGCCAGACAAAAATAATATGACACTCAAATATCCCATTCTCTACAGGCCATCCAGACAGAAAATAATAAAACTAAGCAGCAGAATAGGCAAAATGGACCTAACAGGTACAGAAAACATTCTCCGCCAACAATGAGTAGCAAGACACTCATTCCTTTCAAGTGCACACAGAAAATTATCCAATATGCATAACATGCTAAGTCACAAAATAATGCTTAACAAACTTAAGAAGGTTCAAATCATTACAAAGTATATTTTCTGGTCATAATAGAATCAAACAGGAAATCAATCATAGAAAAAACTGGTAAATTCACAAGCCCATGACAATTCAATATCACACTGGTAAACATTCAAATCAAAACCAATTAGAAAATATCTTGATACAAAAACCTTCAAGAATACAGCATACCAAAATTTATAGAACACAGAAAAAACAGTACTAAAAAAGAAATTTATAGAAACAAATGCTTTCATCTAAAAAGCAGGCCTCAAATTTTTAAAATCCTCTCTTTCCTTAAAACATAGGAAAATAAACTAAAGCAACTCAAATTTTGCAAAACAAAGAGAATAATAATGATTATACCAGAAATAAACATTGTAGAGAATAAGAAAATAATTTTAATTGATAAAACTGTCCTGCTTTTCTAAAAAGATAAACAAAATCAACAAACTCTTAAGAAAAAAAGACTCAAAATCAGAACTGAAAGAGGTGACATTGCAACTGAGTCCAAAAATTTTTTTAAAGATAAAAGTATAATAATTTTATACCAACAAATTAAACCTAGTAAAATGGAGACATTTCTAGAAATACACAACCTAGGGAGACTGAAACAGAAAGAAATAGAAAACCTGAGGAGACTAATAACAACTTAGGATAGCAAAAGAATAATTTTAAAACTGTCAACCAAGAGTCATCTCCAGGACCAGATACCTTCATGGGTAAGTTCTAACAAACATTTAAAGAATTAATAACAATTATTAAACTCTTCCAAAAAATAGAAGGAGCACTTCCAAATTTATTTCATGAGGCTAATACCAAACAGACACCACAAGAAAAGAAAACTAGAGGATTATTTCCCTGATGATGAGAAATATAAAAATATTTATCAAAATATTAGCAAAGCTAAATAGAAAAGCATAATAAAAGAATCATATTCCATGATCAAGTAGGATTTATCCCTGGGATGCAAGGATGTTTCAACATACACAATCAATGAGGTATACCACATGAAGAGATTGAAAGATAAAAAACCACAAGACTGTATCAACAGATGCAAAAAAAAAAAAACCATTTGACAAAATTCAGCATTATTTCATGATAAAAGATCTGAACAAATCAAGTACAGAAGGAATTTACCTCAAGATACTAAAGGCCATTTATGAAAATTCCACAGTTACCAACATCTTAACAGTGAAAAGCTGGTAACTTCCTAAGATCAGGAATGAGGTAAGGGCACTCTCTCCTACCTCTCCAAAAGTAATTTCCAACATAGTACTAAAAGTATTCAGAATATTCAGGGAAGCCAGAGTATTCAGGGAAGAAAAAAATCTTAAATCATCTGAGTCAAGATGGAATAAGTAAAACTATCTTTGCAGATGATATGATCTTATATGAAGAAAACCACAAGCTCTACAAAAAAAAAAGACTGTTAGAACTAGTAAGTGAATTTAGTAAAGCTACAGGATATAAAATCTACAGACAGAAATCAGTTATGTCTCTGTACACTAACAATGATCACTTTGAAAGGGCCATGAAGAAAACAATTCCATTCACAACAGCATCCAAAAGAATAAAATGCTTAGGAATAAACTTAATTAAGGAGGTAAAATACTTATATACTGAAAACTATAAATATTGATGAAAAGGTTAAGTAAATAGAAAGAAATCCTATGATCATAAGCTAGAAAAATTAATACTACTAAAAGTCTACAATTTCGAGGCAATGTAGAGATTCAAAAAAATACTTATCAAAATCACTATGGCAGGTTTTACAGAAAAAATTTTTAAAATCTTAAAACTCATTTGGAACAAGATCCTGAAAAGCTGAAGCAATTTTGAGCAAGAAAAAATAAATCTGGAGGTATCACACCCTCTGATATCAAAACATACTAAAAAACTACAGTAATCAAAACAATACGGTACTGGCATAAAAATAATCACAAAGACCAATAAAACAGAATAGAAAGTCCAGAAATGAACCTACAAATACAAGATCAAGTTATCTTTGAAAAGAGTGCCAAGAGTATACGACAGGGAAAGGGTAGTCTCTTCCAAAATGGTGCTAGGAAAATTGGATATCCACATGTAAAGAATGAATTAGGACCCTTATTTCATACCATGTACAGAAACCAACTAAAGATGGAATAAAGACTTAAATGTGAACCTGAAACAAAACTCTTAGAAGAAAACATAGTAAAAAATTAGCATCCAGACATTGGACTAGAAGAATTCTTGGATTTAACACCAAAGCATAGGCGACAAAAGCAAAAACACACAAACAGGATTCTAACAAAGTTCAAGCAAAAGCTGAAAAGCTTCTGCACAGCAAAGGAAGTAATTAAGAAAATTAAAAGGTATCATGAATATGATAAAAATATTCACAGACCATGTATTTGATATCCAATTTGATCAATACTCAAAATATGTAAGGAATTCCTACAGTTTTATGGTAAAAAATGATATATCAAAAATGGGCAAAGAACCTAAATAAGCATTTTTCCAAAGACTACACCCAAATGGCCAACAGATGTATGAAAAGGTGCTCAACATCACTAACCTTCAGAGGATTTCCAATCAAAATACAATGGGATATCACCTCACATGTTAGGATGGTTTTAATCAAACAATAATAATGAGGTGTTGAGGATGCTGTAGGGAAAAAGGAACCCTTTTTCAACATTGGGGGTGGAATATAAATTGGTCTAACCACTATGAAAATCAACATGGAAGATCCTGAAAAAGTTACAAATGGAATTACCAAATGATATAGCAATCCCACTTGTACGTATATCCCAAGGAATTGAATTCTGGGTCATGAAGTGATACCTCACTCCAGTGTTCATTACAGCACTATTCACAATAACCAAGATATGCAATTAACTTAACTGTCCATCAATAGATGAATGAAAGAAATGGGACATACACACTCAACAGAACTTGAGTCTTAAAAAAGAAGGAAATCCTGCCTTTCCTGACAACATGAAAGAACCCAGAGGACACTGTGCTAAGTGAAATAGAGCAGACACAGAAAGACCACACAGAAGTAGATAGTAGAATGGTGGTTGCTAGGAGCTAGAGAAGGAGGAAATGCAGAGTTGCTGCTTAATAAGTTTGATGTTTCAGTTATGCAAAGTAAATGAGACCTGGATATCAATATACAATACAGGGACTATGACTGACAATACTGCATTGTATGATTAAAATTTGCTAATGGGGTAGATCTTATATCAAATGCTCTCAACCACAGAAAAGGCATAGGTGATAGATGTGCATATGTCATTGATGGTGATGATGGCTTGATCATTTCACAACCATATACTTATCTCCAAATGCACAAGGTGGTATATGCTACATATCTACATATTTTATATGTTAACTGTATCTCAGCAGTTTTTGAAAGCCCATTATAGCACCTGCCTATCAAGTACAAAGCCCTGAAATCAGTACCACAGGAAAAAAAATCTTGTTACAGCAATGACTGAAGAAAATGAAGTATTGATATATGCTACAGCACAGATGAACCTTGAAAACATTATTAAGCTGGGCCCTGGTGGCTCACACCTGAAATCCTAGCTACTCAGGAGGATCATGGTTCGAAGCCAGCATGGGCAAATAGTTATGTGAGACCCTATCTTGAAAAAAAATCCTTCACAAAAAATGGCTGGTGGAATGGCTCAAGGTGTAGGCCCTGAGTTCAAGCCCCAGTACCAGGAAAGAAAACATTATTAAAAGGGTGTGAGTTTTATATTGTGAATTTTATCTCAAAAATAAGTTTTAAATTCCTAATATATCATTTTAATAAAGACTAGGAGAAAATGTATGAAAAATCATTACAGTTTTCCAAGACTTTGTTTGTAAATTATTTTCATCATGTGTGAACATTCTATAATTTTATTATTCAACATTTAAAATTAAAAATAAAGTTCCAATATTGTAAGTCATGAGAACTGTAGTCAGGACACTGCTACAATTGATATATAACACAGAGCACAGCAAGCCAAGAGCTCTATCAGTGTAAGCCAACACATGTTTCAGGTTTCTTTTGGATCTAAACAAAATTAGAGACTTTGACAAAGAAGCTTCAAAGGCATTTTGCATCCCACATATACAAATGCTATAGTGAAGAACAAGTATTACATATTTCATTGCCATAGATGACAAGGACACATATGTCGTGAAACTTAAGTGCCATCTGCAGAGTAACTCATCTAATTATTCCAGTAATTACTAAATTGGAAATCAGATGGCTGTGAAGTTCGGTCACATAGTTCATGTTCAAAACTTCCTCAAAGTTAGCTGTATCTCTGACATGCCACTAGATAACCCCATCTGTTGATTTTCAAGCAATAGCTCAAGGAGACCATATAATGACATAAATAAAGAAGTCTCTCCATGCCACAGTCACTAGATGTTCATAAATTTCACTCCACGGTCATTGAAGAAATTTAAAAAAAAAAAAGGCTAATCATTTGCAGTCATCTGACTCATAACAAAGATTAGAAGTAAGTTGAGAGAAAGCTGAACAACTTTTTAACAAAATGGTAAGTGGTGAAACCAGAATTATGTGAGCAATGACAATAAAAACAGTAATGTTAGAATGATAGAATCTCAGGTATAAACTTGCCCACCCTCACTCTGGGAAGTGAGGAATCTCATTAAAACCAGGAGGAAAACCTGAGTGAGGTAAATCTGAAGCTCTACACATTCATGTATCTCCCCATTTTGGGTATTCCAAGTCTTGTTGTCAGTGGTGGAACCTCACTTTCATTCAACCTATAAAAGGCACATAACTTTGGAATTGCTTTATGATGTTTTCAAATATGCTCATGTGGAAGTCCCCAAACTGAGCCTCAGCTTTGTTCACTTTAGAATTCTGTTATTGCCTGAGCATGTCTACATCTTCCTCCTAAGGACCCGAGGTGTCTTTCAGGAAAGCCAGGGAACAGGATCAGAATAAAGGTGACCTGGGTACAGCACAGGTATCTACCACTTAGATTGGCCCAAGCCCAGACTCCTTTGGTTCCAGGACAAGGAGGTGACAATAAAAGCTATAGCATTATCTATCAGAAACTCTTGCAAAACAGAGATTTTCAAAGGCAATGTGAGCAACAGGAAGAGTTGAGACTGTAGGTATCAGAAATTAGCAGGACGATGGATGCTGCAGTTGGCTCCAACATCAGTGTTGGTAATTTTCAGTGTGATCACCAATAGAGGAGGACACTACAGGGAGCCAGAGAAAGGAAGAGAGAAAATTGTGTGCTCTCAGGATTTGGGCTACTGTACAAAGAGACTTCTGAGAACCCCCAGAAGTACTTTGCAGGCATGAATGCCAGTTTTTACAGAGAAGATGAAAACAAATAATTTTGGACCATCTTTCTATCTTTAGCCCAGCATGATCATAGAAACTATAATTTATGTTCAAACTTTCTTAGCAATCAATAAAGAGAATAGAAAGTTAGAAATAAGAAACTTTTAAGAGCTCCTTCAGCAAACAAATCCAAAATATTTGTACAATTAGACTCATTTATACATTATTTATACAACCAACTAAAAGTTAAATAAGCCACTTAACAATTAATACAGAACAAAAGGACTTTAATCTCTCCTTTTTCCTACATGATGCTTCTGAAACAAAAAAAAAATAACATATTTGATACTTGGAAGCATATTATTCTTAATGTTATAAATTTAGGGTTAGTGAAGCATTATAACTTCAATAGCCTAAAATTAGAACTACCATTTTTTCTAAAAAATATTTAGACCTATGAAATATTAAAAATATATATTCAAAGTAAGAAAAATGGGTTGTTATACTTCAGTTTTCTTCCTAGTAATAGCTAACAAGGATATGTTAACTAAATATTTAAACAAATTTTTGGAAGTAAAAAATAGACCTTTCAAAAATGGGGGGGAGTGGTTTAATGAAACCTAAGTGAGATTTCAACATGTTCCAAAATAAAACATAGCAACATATGGAGTCACTAGCAACCAATCAATTCTCAAAACACTTGAGAATACAGCATTTGGGGGTATGCATGGGGTGCTATCTTTAATATAGTAATATATATGTGTTGAAATGTGTCCATCTTCTGAAAATTAAGTAACCTGCTGGCTTTGTGTGTTTAAATGTACATTCACACTTAGAATTCACACACACACACACACACACATACACACACACACATTTAGAAGCCATGAATTATCCACAAGTTTTCTCTTCTTTCCCTTGAGTCTCAGATATCGGCTGAGAAGTGGCACTTGATGAAAACAGCAGAAATGCACCAATGAGGGAATCTTTGAGACTTCCCTCACTGGTCCAAGTTTCCCTGGACACTTCAGCTATTTTCTGCTCTCCCCAGACATCCAACATTTCCAGACGGTGAAGACAACAGAAAAGAAGCAAAGGGAATTAGGTGATCTTGCTTATTTATAAAGCCACAATCAACATTCCTGGATTATTGGATTGTAATGGCATGCTAGTGTTACTGAATTTAATTGAGCAATATATAAGGCTTCACAGTATTTGAGCCTTGTATATTTGCCAAAAAAAACCTTAATCAGTTAGCCCTGTATAAAATTCAGTGAGCCCTGTACAAGATCCAAAATGGATCAATCAAAGACTTCAATGTAAGACTGGAAACTTGAAACTACTAGGGAAAAACACTTTGAGATATAGGTATAGGCGATATGTTTCTGAATAGGACTCCCACAGCTCAGGAGACAAGAGTAAGAATTGACAAATGAGATTGCATCAGATTAAAAAACTTCTACATCTCAAAGAAAACAGTTATCTAAGTAAAGAGACAGCCTACAGAATGGGAGAAATTTTTGAACAACTATTCATTTGACAAGAGATTAATATCCAGAATATGTAAAGAGTTCAAAAAATTAAAAACCAAGAGAACAAATAATCCAATTAATAAATGGGCAAATGAACTGAACACAGTTCTCAAAAGAAGAAGCATAAATTGCCAATAAATATATGAAGAAATGTGCACCACCCTTAGCCATAAAAGAAATGCAAATCAAAACTACACTGAGATTCTATCTCCAGTCAGAATGACTATAATCAAGAAAACAATAATGAATGCTGGCAAGGATGCAGGGGGGTGGAGGGAAAGTAACCTTCATTCATTGCTAATGGAACTGTAAACTAGTATATCCACCATGGAAATCAGCACGGAGATTCCTCAAAAAAACCTAAAATTAGAACTACCATATGATCCTGCTATACCACCCACCCCTGGGGATATTTATCTGAAGGAATGTAAGTCAACATACAATAGCAATATCTACACACCCATGTTTATTGCAGCACTATTCACAATAGCCAAGCTATGGATCAGCCTAGATGCCCATCAATAGATAAATGAGTAAAGAAAATGTGATTCATATATAATAAAGAGTATTGTTCAGTATTGTCATTTGCAGAAAAATGGATGGAACTGGAGATCATCATGTTAAGTGAAATAATCCAGACTTAGACAAATACTGAATGTTCTCTCTCATATGCAGAAGCTAGCACTAAAAGGTGGGAGAAAGGACATGAACCTAAGAGGGGGAATATAGTGGGGAACCAGCGGGAGGTGAGAGGGGAGAAGAAAAGAGGGAGAGAATAAGATCAAAGTACATTGTATGCACAGATGAATAAGTCATATGAAACCCTTTTTTTTAAATTTGCAGGATTTTTAAAGGTATTGGGGGAAAGATAGAAAAAAGAGCAAGAGAGGGGGTAAATACAACCGAAGTAAGTTATATGCATATATGGAAATGTCATGATGAAACCTCCACATTGTACAATTAATACACAATAATAAAAATGAAAAGAAAATCAGCATGGGGATATCATTATTATTTGGCCATCACTGAACTTAACATAATTATGTGATAAAATTGGGAATATAAACCAAATAAGTGCATGTTATATTGAAACATTAGAAAATATATCATTCAAATGATTTTTGTGGGATGGTTGTTGAATCAGTGGGGCAATTTAACTTTCATGTAAAAGGAGAATATTTTTGTAAGTGAGAGAGATTTGGAGACAAGTCTACTTCAGACAGACAAAATATCTTACAAGAAAGATATCCAACTTTCTTCAACTCTCCAAAACAAATACATTTGGAGAACATTTGGAGTGAAATATAATTTGATTTGTTTATAACGTCTTTATTTTTCAACTCACAGAAGACTGCCCACACAGTAAGACTGAAATTTTAACAGAATTGTTTTTCACTAATCCAATACCCTTTATAAAAAAAAAATTCTTTGCAGCCCAAAGTAATTAAATATTTCCAATGGTTATTATGAAACTCTTCAAATTTTAACTTTTGACTCCCAAAAGTAATATGAGAAGAGCTATATGCCCAACTTTCCTTAGCAAGAAATGGCACATCTAGAAATAGAATAAAGAGCCTTGAATCCCAAATTTCACAGGCAACATATTTTCTTGTGTTCAGAAAGTTATCTGTCCACAGAGATCCAAGTTCACCTTGTTACTAAGAATTTGTTTGTTGGTAACATCAAAACCCACTGACATTTCAGCCAAGAGCAAAAATGCACAGCTCTAACAGTAACATCAATTATCCAGCATTAGCATCTCTTTCTAAAGCCCAGACCACAAGACAGCCATTTAGTGACTACAACTGAACAAAACTGCCATGGTATTCAGATACAATAGGCATGCTTCACCTATTCTAGTACCTTAGTAGAAGTTTTTTCCTAAGGAGAAGCTCCTCTAGAGTTAACTTCTGAATAAAACCCTCTTCCAAAACAGATGGGATTCTAATCGATTCTCAGATTTCTCTACTGGAAGTATTTACTGGTTCTTTTTAATTACAAAAAAAAAGACACCATAAAGTGTTTTACTGTCTGTGCTAATTTCATTTCATTATATCCTTGGAGTAAGGTATTATTTTCCCACTGGTTCCCATGGCATTTTTCATTATCAGCTGCTAATTGTCTAACGTTCACATAGGACTATAAACCAAGTAGGCTGCCGTGTGGGCTGAAGTTCTAGGGGAAGCTGAGCAGCAATAGGATTTTGCATTGTTATTATTGTGACACATTAGAAAATTTCCACCCACTTACATACCCACAGCACTCAGATGCACATCATCTATACCCAGAGGGGTTGTGCACTGAAGCATGGGAGGCCATCTGTACTAGGTACTTATCACTGCACATCAGGGTAGACTACATGAGGCCAAACAGGTACAGTGTGAAAGGCAGAGGTCTGGATCCTATGGCAGACATGAGTGCTGATCTTAAAAACACAGTTATGACAGGACAGTCTAAAAGGGTTCCTTGATTCTCCAACCTTGAGCACAAGTACCTGACTCAGCCCCAAGACTCCCTCAAACTTCCCCTTTTATGCTGCTAGAATCAAGGCCAATTTAGAGAGCCGAACAATTTTTGAGATGTAAAGAGGTTGAAGACTTTTAAATAGATTTTTGACAGGATTACTTCTTGAAATTATTCCCAATGGGGATTTGGATATTGGGGGCTAATTACATTTGACCTTATGAGTTCAAAAAGTACAAAACAAAAGCTATTAGAACAATTCCAACAACATGCAACACTTTACACATTTAGGTCAAGAGGGAGATGTAAAAGTCTCTTAATTCGCAAAGCAGACAGGGCTATAATGAAGGACTCTGACGACAGAAGATGGTGCTTTTATTCACATGCTTTACAGGCACTGTGATGCAAAGTCATATGAAACAAAGCTTGAGTTTCATAGTATGCTATGTGCTGCTCCCTTTTATTAGAAAATTGCACCTCTCCAGGGCATATCCTCTAAAGGTACAGAACTATCCTCAGAAGATCAGAGTTACAGGGAGCTAAGTTTCTTTTATGGCTTAGCTAGGATCCCTCTACTGCTATGAAACATGAAAGATGTGGGATGACTTCAAGCTGCATCTTATGAGACCACCACAGTCCAAATTCTAGTATAGAGCTTTGCAATGGAAGAACATGATATTCCAAGTTCACCTACAGGTTCTCAATCTCTTGTGATCTGACTCCCTCTAATTAAACCAACCAAAGGCTAAAGTTCAGACACAGTAGATAGAAAAAGGGAAATCAGTAATGAGTCAGGAAGTTCTGGTCCAGTACTGTACTACATAATTCAATAACCAATGTGGCAGGGAAAGGGGTAGGAGGATGAATATGGTGCAAACAATGTGTACACAGGTATGCACATGCAAAAATGATACCTGTTGAAACTGTTCCAGGAATGGGGAAGGGGGGATAAAGGACAGTGGTGTAGGGGGTGAATTCAAGTATGATATATTTGATACATTGTAAGAACACTTGTTAATGCTACAATGTACCCCCACTCAGCACAACAATAAAGGAATATAAAAAAAAATAACCAGTGATGTGAGGTCCTGAGGGCAGAGCTGTGGTTCAACTGAATGATATCAATGTTCTTTTCCAGCAGTAGTGTTTGTGCTAAATCACAATACCAATTTTTATACTATAATGGTTATTTGTGGCCCAGGAACTAGAACCAATCTTGTATCTGGGGGTGTATCTACTTATGATGAGATTACAAATCAGAAAGTTGCCTGGTACACAATGAATAGGACCAAGAAAAACTGGATCCTCTCAAGAATGTATTCCATCCGTCTGTTGGGTGGCTCATCACTGGACAGAAATGACTCAGCCAGTTCTTCCAAAGACTCCTTTACTCAGATCCCAGAATGTCTTTAAAATCAGATCACCCACGCCTCTGCACAGAGCTAGAACCTACGTCCCAAATCCTTATTATTCAACTGGGCTTTCTATGTGCCTAAATTATCACCAGAATCTTCTAAAGGTTCTCTTTCTATCACTTCAAACATTCTCTCAAAGCTCCCTTCTCTGCCCACATCTCAGAGTAGTTATGTTCACTAGACTCTTTGTTACTATTCCCACTTTAATAAGTATTCCTTCAGATAGTTCATGTATTCCCACAGCTTCAGCCATCACTGAGGGCTACAAATATGTACTTACAAATCAGAACCCTAATTTGACAGATTCATCTACCAGGCATTCCCCAAAAAGTACCATCAAGCCTGGGCCTAAATTCATTATTCTCTTGAAAAGACCTCTGAAACTTCCCAAACCTCTACCACTTCATTTACAGTGTTCTGCTTTAGTTAGGCCTTTACCATTCTATGGCTGACTGCAGCAAAAGCCCCCAAATTGAAGTTATCTTCCATCTCTTTCCCCTCTTGTTCACTTACGTTTTAATTTCTTTTAAAAGCCTAGACTAAGTTTTCAGCTCTTTAAGTCTTCAGTTAGGATGAAGAGGACTTAGCAGGGCTAAGCTAGTCTGATAACCTTACAGGATAAAAAAGGTTCAAGATAGTGGTGATTTCAATATACACTTTAAAAAAATGAAGGCCAGGAAGGTAAAGTAGGTCCTGACCAGGGGTGGGTGCCAGTGGGAGAAGGGAGGGCAAAAGAAGAGGGTGAAGGAAAGTAACTATGGGGGATGTATTTTACATTTGTATGTGAAAACAGAACAGTGGAACCTGTTGAAATCATTCTAAGAAGGGGGGAGAAGAGAGAACAATGGAAGAGGTGAATCTAATTAAGATATATTACAAGCACACATGTAAATGTCACAAGGTGTCCCTCCTGTCCAACTCTAATATGCTAATAAAAAATAGAGATGATTTCATGAACACAACTGAACACTGAGTATTACATACATACACACATACAGTTCACAGAACTCTAATCCATTCTACTAATCTCTAATACAATTAGCAATGTAAACCATAGATTGATCATGTACAGAAGCTTCCAGGGCTCTGCACTAAAGATTAAAGTTGAAAATACTGTAACATTCAGGTCCGTTCCTAAACCACCTGTCCAGTCTGGTTATCACATATACCTCCTGGTACTCTATGCTAAGCCTCACCAGATTACTCACTGTTCTCTAGACAGATCCAGTATTCAAACCTCTGTAAATTTTCTCATAATAATCTCTGTCCCTGGAATAGATTTTCCAACAAGCAAAGTACTATTCATCTTCTAAGAACGCTCTGAAGAGCCAACTCTTTTGCCAAGCCTATCTTAGTCCCACTAGGCAGACTTAATGACTGTGTCTCTTGCACAGGGCTGTGTCTTTACACCAAGCTCATTATATTTCATCATTGTTAGTTTAACGTAGCTGTGATCCCCACTAGACTGTAGTTTACTGAAATCAAGATGGCATCCCCATCATTCATCATCCTATATTTTATGACCTTGCTCATAACAAATTCATAATACAAATTAATTTAATTGAATTAGAAATTATAACTTCCAAGGTTATATTTTATTTTACATTAGTTTATATGCAATAACCTTATCAATGAATGGTCACTGAATTAGAACATAGGATGAGATAAGTCTCTGAAAGATTCCTTCAGAAAACAAACCCCATATATGGTGTTTCCTTTTTGTTCACTCTCTTGTGCCTATGGTTCTGCTGCTCTTGATCTATGGTCTCGTCCAGCAATGGGTCTGGGCCTGCAGCCAGCTATCAAATGTGTAGGCTAAGAAACCTATTATTTAAAACCTGTTAATTGAGATTCCAAGATGGCGGCTAGAGGTAGGAAGCAGAAAGCGACCCTCCTATAGTGAAATCTTGGAGAGACGCTGGAGACACACTTTGCAGGCATAATCACTGAGAAAAGGCATAACTTTGACCCCTCCACATCTCCAGCCGGTGCAGAGAATCTCCACTTCACGTTAAACGGAGAAACAAGGAGGGCCCCTGGGGCCGCCAGTGGCCGGCGCCCATACGGCGTGGGAAGACGCGGACCAGGTGAGCTTCGCGGTACCGCGGTAGCCCCACAGACAAGCCTGGGCCAGAGCAGCATAGCCCCCTGGACAGACTGACCTCCACCCGGGGAAAAAAGAGAAACTGAGTAATAAGCAATAAGAACAGTTAAGACACGCTGGAAAGAGGGTGGGGCACCCTGAGCGCTGAAGATTGGGGGAAGGGAACCCTTCCCGGGACTGTAAATAAACAAGCCGGGCGGCCGGAGAGCCTCTGGCGGGAGCGGGGCGCGCCCAGCAACCAGGAGCGGGGAAGCTTGTGAGAGGAGGGAAGAAAACTCCACAGGAGAGGAGGGAAGACCCACTTCCCACGTGAACTGTAAACAAACATGGCGGCCGGCAGGAGCAGCAGCACCGCCCAGTAAACAGGAGCAGGAAAGCTTGTGAAAGTGGCAGTGGGAGGAAAACTTCAGAGGAGAGGGGGAAGACCCACCTCCCACATGAACTGTAAATAAACACGCAGGCCTAACAACGCAGAGGCAGTGTCACCTTTCCCAGTGCTTGGAAAGGGGAAAGCCTGTAGCAGAGGCCCCCGCACAGGAGAACTCTGAGCAAACAAAGCCTGTGGGACCAGGTGAGTGCTAAGCTCACCCCAGAGATCTGCATAAATAATGCCGCCAGCTACAGGCGGAGAGCAGCAGGCAGGCAAGCCACAGTTGCAGATACCACTCTCAGAACTGCCTCAAGAAGCTTTTTTTTCTTTTTCTCCCTACCTTTGATGAGAGAACAACCGAATTACACCTGCAAGCCGAAAAACTTACTGAAACTGTATTGCATTTGAACTGGGGACACTTGGTGGGGCTTTTTTTTTTTTTTTCTTCTGTGTGTGTGTGAGTGTAGGTTTGTTCTACTTTATGCATCCCCTTTGATGAGACAACTACAGAACAACATCTGAGGCACCAACTCCAGGACTGGAGATTGAGATGGACACCCAAATTATTAAGACTGAAACTGCATTGCATATAAACTTGGAAGTTTTTTGGTTTTTTTTTTTTTAATTTTCTATTTTCCATTTTATTTTAATTCATTTTTATAAATAGATATTACTTTCATTTACTTATTTATTTTTTTATCTTTGATTTTCAATCCTCTCTCTGTCTCTCTAATGTCTGTTCAGCTTACTGTCGATTAGTACACTAACACTCCCTGTTTATACCTTTGAAACTCTCTTGTCTGATACCTTGTTCTGCTTTCTCACTCTTGTCTGTATATTTGTTTTCCCCTTTTCTTTAACTTCTTGCTTTCCATCTCAGCTCACTCTTCCATTCTCAATATTACCATTGTTATTATTACAAGCTAGAAAATACTTAATTACACACAGTACAGGGACAGTAACAACACCAAGGACAATGACGGGAAGACAGAAAAAACAAGGAAACCAGTTTCCCCACAGCAAAAAATTAGTACGGGAACCAGAGGGGAATGAAGAGAACAGAAACTCAGATCCAGACTCCAACAAAATGAAGATAAACTATGCCAAAGGACCCAATGAAGCCCACAAGAATAATTTAAAAGAAGACATACTACAAGTACTCAATGAGAATTTTATAGAGATGATACTGGATAGGGTCAACCAAAATGTACAGGAGACACTCAAGAAATTCCAAGACAATAAAAATAGAGAATTTGAAAAAGCAAAAGAAGAAATAAAGGAAACCATAGAAGCACTGTATAAACACCAAAGTGAAAGAGAGAACACAATGAATAAATGGATAAATGAACTCAGGACAAAAATAGACAACAATAAAGAAGAAAACTGCCAGGATATGGAAAACCTCAGAAAAAAGAACGAAACAGAACTGCAAAACAAAATGGAAGGCCAATCCAGCAGAATAGAACAAACAGAAGACAGAATCTCAGAACTTGAAGATGAAATGGTAATTAAAGGAAAACGCGAAGAACTATTAATTAAACAACTCAAGACCTGTGAAAAGAAAATGCAAGAACTCACTGACTCCATCAAAAGACCAAACTTGAGAATTATGGGCATCGAAGAAGGAGAAGAGGTGCAAGCGAAGGGAATGCGTAATATATTCAACAAAATAATAATGGAAAATTTCCCAAATCTAGAGAAAGATATTCCCATACAAATGCAAGAGGCCTCCAGGACACCAAACAGACCAGATCAAAATAGAACTACTCCACGACATATCATCATTAAAACAACAAGTTCAGAAACTAAGGAAAGAATATTGAAGGCTGTAAGAGAGAAAAAACAAGTAACATACAAAGGTAAACCCATCAAAATCACAGCAGACTTCTCAACAGAAACATTAAAAGCAAGAAGAGCGTGGGGTGAGATCTTCCGGGCACTGAATGAAAATAACTTCAACCCCAGGATACTCTACCCAGCAAAGCTATCATTCAAAATAGATGGAGCAATAAAAGTCCTCCATGATAAGCAGAAACTAAAACAATATGTGACCACAAAGCCACCATTACAAAAGATTCTGCAAGGGATCCTGCACACAGAAAGTGACACCCAACTTAACCATGAAAAGGCAGGCAGCACCAAACCACAGGATAAGAAAAAGCAAGACAGTAGAGAGTAACATCAAGTTAGGTACACACAATCAAACCTTCAAACAACTAAGATAACTAAATGGCAGGAATCACCACATACCTATCAGTAATAACACTTAATGTTAATGGACTTAATTCACCCATCAAAAGACACCGTTTGACAAAATGGATTAAAAAAGAAGATCCAACAATTTGTTGCTTACAGGAGACTCATCTCACCGACAGAAATAAGCATATGCTTAGGATGAAAGGCTGGAAGAAGATTTACCAAGCCAATGGCATCTGAAAACAAGCAGGAGCAGCAATACTTATCTCTGACAAAGTAGACTTCAAACCTACATTGATCAAACGAGATAAAGAAGGACATTCCATGCTAATAAATGGGGAAATAGACCAAAAGGAAATAATAAACATCAATCTGTACGCACCCAATGTCAACGCACCCAATTTCATCAAACATACCCTGAAAGACCTAAAAGCATATATAAACGCCAACACAGTGGTTGTGGGAGACTTTAACACTCCATTATCATCAATAGATAGGTCATCCAAACAAAAACTCAATAAAGAAATCCAAGATCTAAAATATGCAATAGATCAAGTGGACCTAGTAGATGTCTACAGAACATTTCATCCAACCTCTACACAATATACATTCTTCTCAGCAGCCCATGGAACCTTCTCCAAAATAGATCATATCCTAGGGCCCAAAGCAAGCCTCAGCAAATATAAGAAAACAGAAATAATACCGTGCATACTATCTGACCACAATGCAGTAAAAGTAGAACTCAACAACAAAAGTAAAGACAAAAAACATGCAAACAGCTGGAAACTAAATAACTCATTACTTAATGAACAATGGATCATCAATGAAATAAAAGAGGATATTAAAAAGTTCCTGGAAGTCAATGAAAATGAAAACACAACCTACCGGAACCTATGTGACATAGCTAAGGCAGTCTTGAGAGGAAAGTTTATAGCCATGAGTGCATATATTAAAAAGATTGAAAGATCCCAAATCAATGACCTAATGATACATCTCAAACTCCTAGAAAAACAAGAACAAGCAAATCCCGAAACAAATAGAAGGAGAGAAATAATAAAAATAAGAGCTGAAATCAACGAAATAGAAACCAAAAAAACCATACAAAGAATTAATGAAACAAAAAGTTGGTTCTTTGAAAAAATAAACAAGATCGATACACCCCTGGCAAACCTGACTAAAATGAGGAGAGAAAAAACCCAAATTAGTAGAATTAGGAATGCAAAAGGGGAGATAACAACAAACACCATGGAAGTCCAGGAAATCATCAGAGACTACTTTGACAACCTATATTCAAATAAATTTGAAAATCTTAAAGAAATGGACAGATTTCTAGATAAATATGATCATCCAAAACTGAACCAAGAGGAAATTAATCACCTGAATAGACCTATAACACAAAATGAAATTGAAGCAGCAATCAAGAGTCTCCCCAAAAAGAAAAGTCCAGGACCTGATGGATTCTCTGCTGAATTCTATCAGTCCTTTAAAGAAGAACTGATACCAACCCTCCTTAAACTGTTCCATGAAATAGAAAGGGAAGGAAAACTGCCAAACACATTTTATGAAGCCAGTATTACACTTATCCCAAAACCAGGCAAAGACACCTCCAAAAAGGAGAACTATAGGCCAATCTCCTTAATGAACATTGATGCAAAAATCCTCAACAAAATAATGGCAAACCGAATTCAGCAACACATCAAAAAGATTATTCACCACGACCAAGTAGGCTTCATCCCAGGGATGCAGGGGTGGTTCAACATACGAAAATCAATAAACGTAATAAACCACATTAACAGAAGCAAAGACAAAAACCACTTGATCATCTCAATAGATGCAGAAAAAGCCTTTGATAAGATCCAACACCATTTCATGATAAAAGCGCTAAGAAAACTAGGAATAGAAGGAAAGTTCCTCAACATTATAAAAGCTATATAAGACAAACCTACAGCCAGCATTATACTTAACGGAGAAAAATTAAAACCATTCCCTCTAAAATCAGGAACCAGACAAGGATGCCCACTATCTCCACTCCTATTCAACATAGTACTGGAATTCCTAGCCAGAGCAATTAGGCAAGAAGAAGGAATAAAAGGAATACAAATAGGTAAAGAAACTGTGAAAATATCCCTATTTGCAGATGACATGATCCTATACCTTAAAGACCCAAAAAACTCTACTCAGAAGCTTCTAGACATCATCAATAGCTATAGCAAGGTAGCAGGATATAAAATCAACATAGAAAAATCATTAGCATTTCTATACACTAACAATGAGCAAACGGAAAAAGAATGTATGAAAACAATTCCATTTACAATAGCCTCAAACAAAATCAAATACCTAGGTGTAAACCTAACAAAAGATGTGAAAGACCTCTACAAGGAAAACTATACACTTCTGAAGAAAGAGATTGAGGAAGACTATAGAAAGTGGAGAGATCTCCCATGCTCATGGATTGGTAGAATCAACATAGTAAAAATGTCGATACTCCCCAAAGTAATCTACATGTTTAATGCAATTCCCATCAAAATTCCAATGACATTCATTAAAGAGATTGAAAAATCTACCGTTAAATTTATATGGAAACACAAGAGGCCACGAATAGCCAAGGCAATACTCAGTCAAAAGAACAATGCAGGAGGTATCACAATACCTGACTTCAAACTATATTACAAAGCAATAACAATAAAAACAGCATGGTACTGGCACAAAAACAGACATGAAGACCAGTGGAACAGAATAGAGGACCCAGATATGAAGCCACACAACTATAAGCAACTTATCTTTGACAAAGGAGCTAAAAATATACGATGGAGAAATAGCAGCCTCTTCAACAAAAACTGCTGGGAAAACTGGTTAGCAGTCTGCAAAAACTGAAACTAGATCCATGTATATCACCCTATACCAAGATTAACTCAAAATGGATCAAGGATCTTAATATCAGACCCCAAACTCTTAAGTTGATACAAGAAAGAGTAGGAAATACTCTGGAGTTAGTAGGTATAGGTAAGAACTTTCTCAATGAAACCCCAGCAGCACAGCAACTAAGAGATAGCATAGATAAATGGGACCTCATAAAACTAAAAAGCTTCTGTTCATCAAAAAAATGGTCTCTAAACTGAAGAGAACACCCACAGAGTGGGAGAAAATATTTGCCAATTATACATCAGACAAAGGACTGATAACCAGAATATACAGGGAACTTAAAAAACTAAATTCTCCCAAAACTAGTGAACCAATAAAGAAATGGGCATGTGAACTAAACAGAACTTTCTCAAAAGAAGAAATTCAAATGGCCAGAAAACACATGAAAAAATGCTCACCATCTCTAGCAATAAAGGAAATGCAAATTAAAACCACGCTAAGATTCCACCTCACCCCTGTTAGAATAACCATCATCAGCAACACCACCAACAACAGGTGTTGGCGAGGATGCGGGGAAAAAGGAACCTTCTTACACTGTTGGTGGGAATGTAGACTAGTACAACCACTCTGGAAAAAAATTTGGAGGCTATTTAAAAAGCTGGACATCGATCTACCATTTGATCCAGCAATACCACTCTTGGGGATATACCCAAAAGACTGTTACTCCAGAGGCACCTGCACACCCATGTTTATTGCAGCACTATTCACAATAGCCAAGTTATGGAAACAGCCAAGATGTCCCACCACTGACGAATGGATTAAGAAAATGTGGTATCTATACACAGTGGAATTTTATGCAGCCTTGAAGAAGAACGAAATGTTATCATTCGCTGGTAAATGGATGGAATTGGAGAACATCATTCTGAGTGCGGTTAGCCTGGCTCAAAAAACCAAAAATCGTATGTTCTCCCTCATATGTGGACATTAGATCAAGGGCAAACACAACAAGGGGATTGGACTATGAGCACATGATAAAAGCGAGAGCACACAAGGGAGGGATGAGGATAGGTAAAACACCTAAAAAACTAGCTAGCATTTGTTGCCCTTAACGCAGAGAAACTAAAGCAGATACCTTAAAGCAACTGAGGCCAATAGGAAAAGGGGCACAGGTACTAGAGAAAAGGTTAGACCAAAAAGAATTAACCTGGAAGGTAACACCCACGCAGAGGAAATCAATGTGAGTCAATGCCCTGTATAGCTATCCTTATCTCAACCAGCAAAACCCCTTGTTCCTTCCTATTATTGCTTATACTCTCTCTACAACAAAATTAGAAATAAGGGCAAAATAGTTTCTGCTGGGTATTGGGGGGGGGAGAGGGAGGGGGTGGAGTGGGTGGTAAGGGAGGGGGTGGGGGCAGTGGGGAGAAATGAACCAATCCTTGTATGCACATATGAATAATAAAAGAAAAATGAAAGAAAAAAAATTAAAAAAATAAAACCTGTTAATTAAGAAGGAACTCTGGAGAACCTTAATTCAACCCTTCATTAAAATAGAAGGGATGGGGCTGTAGTTCACTAGTAGAGTGCTTGCACAGTATGCACAAGACTCTGGACTTGATCACCAGCACTGCAATTTAAAAAAAGGATTATTTAAAAAAAGGATTATATATACGATGGAGAAATAGCAGCCTCTTCAACAAAAACTGCTGGGAAAACTGGTTAGCAGTCTGCAAAAAACTGAAACTAGATCCATGTATATCACCCTATACCAAGATTAACTCAAAATGGATCAAGGATCTTAATATCAGACCCCAAACTCTTAAGTTGATACAAGAAAGAGTAGGAAATACTCTGGAGTTAGTAGGTATAGGTAAGAACTTTCTCAATGAAACCCCAGCAGCACAGCAACTAAGAGATAGCATAGATAAATGGGACCTCATAAAACTAAAAAGCTTCTGTTCATCAAAAGAAATGGTCTCTAAACTGAAGAGAACACCCACAGAGTGGGAGAAAATATTTGCCAATTATACATCAGACAAAGGACTGATAACCAGAATATACAGGGAACTTAAAAAACTAAATTCTCCCAAAACTAATGAACCAATAAAGAAATGGGCATGTGAACTAAACAGAACTTTCTCAAAAGAAGAAATTCAAATGGCCAGAAAACACATGAAAAAATGCTCACCATCTCTAGCAATAAAGGAAATGCAAATTAAAACCACACTAAGATTCCACCTCACCCCTGTTAGAATAGCCATCATCAGCAACACCACCAACAACAGGTGTTGGCGAGGATGCGGGGAAAAAGGAACCCTTTTACACTGTTGGTGGGAATGTAGACTAGTACAACCACTCTGGAAAAAAATTTGGAGGCTACTTAAAAAGATGGACATCGATCTACCATTTGATCCAGCAATACCACTCTTGGGGATATACCCAAAAGACTGTTACTCCAGAGGCACCTGCACATCCATGTTTATTGCGGCACTATTCACAATAGCCAAGTTATGGAAACAGCCAAGATGTCCCAGCACTGACGAATGGATTAAGAAAATGTGGTATCTATACACAATGGAATTTTATGCAGCCATGAAGAAGAACGAAATGTTATCATTCGCTGGTAAATGGATGGAATTGGAGAACATCATTCTGAGTGCGGTTAGCCTGGCTCAAAAGACCAAAAATCGTATGTTCTCCCTCATATGTGGACATTAGATCAAGGGCAAACACAACAAGTGGATTGGACTATGAGCACATGATAAAAGCGAGAGCACACAAGGGAGGGGTGAGGATAGGTAAGACACCTAAAAAACTAGCTAGCATTTGTTGCCCTTAATGCAGAGAAACTAAAGCAGATACCTTAAAGCAACTGAGGCCAATAGGAAAAGGGGACCAGGAACTAGAGAAAAGGTTAGATCAAAAAGAATTAACCTAGAAGGTAACACCCACGCACAGGAAATCAATGTGAGTCAATGCCCTGTATAGCTATCCTTATCTCAACCAGCAAAACCCCTTGTTCCTTCCTATTATTGCTTATACTCTCTCTACAACAAAATTAGAGATAAGGGCAAAATAGTTTCTGCTGGGTATTGAGGGGGGGAGCGGGAGGGGGTGGAGTGGGTGGTAAGGGAGGGGGTGGGGGCAGGGGGGAGAAATGAACCAAGCCTTGTATGCACATATGAATAATAAAAGAAAAATGAAAAAAAATAAATAAATAAATAAATAAATAAAGGATTATAGTACAAAGAGGCCAACAGATCTGTTCCAAATACCTAACATACCCAGCAGTATGTAACAAAGCCAACCACAGCCCAGACTTCCCCGTGCATTCTGACTGTGCTGATTTTACAATACTCTGCTTTTTCTCCCTAAAATCCTATTCCATAGAATCTTTTCAGTAACAGCCCCCAACAGAAAAAGCCTCAAACCCCTCACCAAATAAAGAAAGCCATGGTAAACCATACACACACACACACACACACACACACACACACACACACACACACACACACACAGGTTTGACAATCAAGAGCATCTGCTTAAATACTTCTGATGGTTTGAAAGCTCATTGCTGTGCCAAGCAACCCCTTCCTTCCTTGTCCACGTCTTCTATTTAAACATTCTTCCTCACAAAGAAAGCCAGTACCAAGCTTGCCAAATACCTGAAGACAGCTCTACACCTACCAGATTTTTTTCTCTAACACAAACAATAGTCGTTTCTCCAACCATTCTCAAAAAATACAATTGATTCTTCATTTTTACTCGTTGCCCTCCTCTTCCCCAGAAAACAGGACTAACCCTAAACAATTTTGACCTTGAAAAGAGGGCAGAAATAAGATCTTTGAAAGAATGTCCTTTGGTGCCTATTTCTCTAACATTTCAAGGCAAAATTGCCATTCCCACTAGCTCTATAGGATGTCTGAACAGTAATATGTAGAACCCATCAACAGAAAACATTACTTGAGAGTATTCTGTTTTCAAATCAACTTATATTTTGTAGAGACCAAAGGAAAAGAAGCTATGAGCATCCAAGCATATTGAGATTCAAGTATCTAAAGAAAAGAAATTAAGGGCCACAATATCACAGAACAGCATTATCAAACTTTCTAGCATGAATTAAAAGATTTCAAAACATTCTCTCCTATTTTTCTCCTTTCAACCACCATAGCTAGTCTAAG
This sequence comes from Castor canadensis, assembly GCF_047511655.1. Lineage (NCBI taxonomy): Eukaryota > Metazoa > Chordata > Mammalia > Rodentia > Castoridae > Castor > Castor canadensis. The sequence goes on from NC_133388.1 coordinate 43,728,689, forward strand.
AAAGCACTCACTGAAATATTTCAAAACTAAAAATATTCAGTACATGTTTTTGATGGGATTGCAACCATCTAAACTCCTGCCGAGATTCTGTTTCAGAATCCCACTGTGAGTAGAAAAACATGACAAAAAAGAATATTTCTCAGTTTATCTCATATCTGTCCTTTCTTTACTTTCATTGCTTAAACCTAGTGGAGTCCCATTTTGGTAACACTACTGACATTTCCACTGAAGAGGTTAATGATTCAATATGTCTGTTCTCCAACATGGAAAACTTCTGAGATGACTCCTTCAATAATTCAACTGTTTATAGGACATCCACTTATGACAGGGATTTGATGTCTAACTTAGGAAAGCTTAACAAAGATTTTCAAGAAAGGCTCCATCCATGGAAAATTTATTCCACAGAAAACAAGACTTGAAGAAGAAATCTAACAAACATTTGTGCTGTGGATAAAGCCAAGGACCTTGCACATGCTAGGCAAGCACTCTAACACTGAGCTACTAAACATCTTGAGAAATATTTTCAGAGGACAAAGTGACTTAGCAAGAACTACTCCAGCAACTTAATTTTTAAAAATTCCATTATCTACATCTGTAAGCAATGCCTTGTCTTATTGATGATTTTAAACTAAAAATAAGATCAATATCTGAAAATTGTATATTAAAGATCTTTGTGCAAGAAGATAGTATATTCTGTCAATTTTTAAATATTAATATTGGTAAACAAGCTAGTTTAATTAATGAAAAATGTTTTTTTTTTTTTTTTTTTTTTTCATTTTTCTTTTATTATTCATATGTGCATACAAGGCTTGGTTTATTTCTCCCCCCTGCCCCCACCCCCTCCCTTACCACCCACTCCACCCCCTCCCGCTTTCCCCCTCAATACCCAGCAGAAACTATTTTGCCCTTATCTCTAATTTTGTTGTAGAGAGAGTATAAGCAATAATAGGAAGGAACAAGGGGTTTTGCTGGTTGAGATAAGGATAGCTATACAGGGCATTGACTCACGAAAAATGTTTTTATATATGGCCAAAAAAGCCTTGCCTGGAAAAGATAAAGAACCTCTTTTGCCTCTGGATGAATTTCATCTGGTTCCAGATATTTTCCAAAGTGCTTGTTGACTTAAGATGTTATTTTTAAGATAAATCATTTTAATTGTCCATAAGCTGGAAGGCGAGGTCCTATCAAATACTTCACTGAGGTAGTAATATGGGAATTTGATGTTGGGAAATGGTACATTTACAGCTGTGGTAATAATAGTAGGGTTCATCCATCTGAGAAAGGAATGGCGAGTGAGAGGTGGCACCAAAATGAGTCACAATGCTAAGAAGAAAAGAGAGAGATTCTGTTTGACCAGATAAGGGGGAAAATGAGCAGACTTTGAAGCCACAGGCTAGGCCAAGAGAGGATACATTGAGAGCATCAAGCAGGAAAGCATTTCCTAAAGGATCACACTGGAAAAAGGGAGAAGTATCAAGCAATTTCTTCTCACAAAGTCACTATGGTTCAAAAGAGAGCTCCCGATTGCAGAGAAGAATGGGAAGACTGGGCAAGAAGATTAAAAAAATAAAACTTTTACCCACTCTCCAGGGCAAAGACTAGCCTGAAGAGTGAAGACACAGGTGTGCTCCTGAATTACCGCTGATTTGTACACAGGTTGGTGCCTTGATGGTGGTGTTGTGAATCTGGGAACCCTTGGAGGCCTGTGATGATGGAGCGTCTCACCAAGTGTAACAAAGGCACAGTTAGTGACTGGAGACATCCCAGTCCAAGACAGGCCATAGGCACAAGGAAAGACACGGGTATTTGCACAACACAACCATGATCAGGAGCCTGTTTAACCTCAGAGGCGGAGAACCTCACCTTCAACACCAGCAAACATGTCGGCCTGCCAACTAAGATAACAAGGAGAGGTGCTATTCCTCCCCACTGTGACAAACCTAGTCAACTTTTTGTGGATCAAAACTCATGTCTCCAAAATAGCAGTCCATTTGCATAAAGAAGCAAGTGTTATGGTCTCCTCTGAGACCCAGGAAGGCCCTCCTTCCTGTGGAATCAGGTAGGGTAAAGGGAAGCCCATCTGTGACTCTTCAAGTAGAGCTGCCCCTCCCCTTCAATCCCCCGCAAGACACCCAAGAAAAGCAAAACTTACAGGCCTTGTCAACCACTCTGGTTCTCCGTCTGATCTGAGGGACAGCTGGTCTGAAGAGCATTCCAGGGAAACCTGCCCACCCCTACGTGGGTTACAAACGGAAAGCCTTGTAGGGGAGGAATACGGAAGGAGCCAAGCAAGATCTGAATCTCCAGGGAAGCTACTCAGAACAAAGGCAAGCAGAGTAATAATTATTATATTTTACATTTGCATGGCATTTACTATGCTCCAGGCACGTCACTCTCATTTAAGTCTAACAATGGTGCTATGAAGTTGGAATTATTACTATTATCACTTAACAGATAAGAAAAGCTTGGGCTTTGGAAAATGAATGACATACCCACAGTTGCAGAGTGGTAAGTGTCAGAGCCAGGATTTGACCCCGGCAGTCTGGCCGAGTCCAAAGTTTTAGTCACTCTGATATTCTACTTCATCATGGGATTTTTGGGACTAGATTGCAATACTCTCAGAATGGGTTTAGTGATTGTGAGCAGAGCGGTTTTAGCTTGAATTTCAGAGACTAAAACAAGAACTTATAAGTGACAAATGAGGACCTCTGACATCAATCCAAACCAGAAGGTGGAAATAGAGAAAGCGAGAAATAAAGAGATTATCTCTTCAAAGGTCGAGGTTAAAGTCAAAAATCTGTGCCAATACTGTAAGGAGAATAATAATAATCTACATAATTGCAATTTAATGCATCTGTTTATTCTGTACATTCTATTCATCTTTGGAGAGTTCCTCCCAGCATAAAAATTATCATGTGCGTAAGCAGATGACTGCAATAAATATGGTAAGAAACTAGCATTGCTTGAGAGTTTTTTTTAGGGGGGGGAAGAAAGGCTGCTAATTCTAAGATTGGGAGTTGAAAAGCCCCCAGATGACATCAGCCTAAATTCTCCTGGAAAAGAATGACAGGAAGTTGGCTCCGGAAACTTTCTCTTTGGAGGTGACTCATTTTGTCACCACAGATAGCAGTAAAATCTATAGGGAACAGGGTCCTGGAATGAAGGGTCACAGGAGATGCTCAGCCTCTGTCCTGTTTCTCATTTTCTTCCTCCAGAAATGCTGTTATGGGATAAATTGAATCATCTCCCACCCATTGCCAAATTCATATCTTGAAGTCCTAACCCCTAGTCACTCAGAACATAACCATTTTGGGAGATAAGGTCTTCAAAGCAATAAGGTAAAATGAGTTCTTCAGAATGGACCCAAATCCAACACACCCAGTGTCTTTATAACAAGAAGAAATTTAGCCACAGGCATGTACACAGCAGAGCAAAATCCATGTGAAGACAGGGAGATGGACATCTAGAACAATGAGAAAGCATGAACCCAACCCTGGTGATACCTCAATCTCAGACTCCTATCTCCAGAACTGCAAAAAAAGTTCTAATTTTTTAAGCCTTGTAGTCAGTGCCATCTCTTTCCCTCAAGTTTTCTCTCTGAAATGCTATGTATGGTGGGGGTAACAGAAGAGGCATCAGATGAAAGATAGAGTGGGTATTTCTTGCAAGAGTGTAAGTTCCCTGAAGACTGGATACTTCTTTACCATGCTTACTCCCTGCTACCTGTACAAGTGAGTATTTCATCAGTACATATTGGACAGATATGTGGATGAATAGATGAATCCTAAGCCCATTCTTCCCATTTCTAGTTCTGACCCAAGAAACCCAAAAGTCACAATATATCTGGGGAGTCTGGTACCTAATGCATCCTTCCATTTCTGCCACTGAAACAACAACCACTGCTCTTCCCAGGCTGCCTGGAAAGGAGAGGAGGATTTCCCTGCTCCTCTAAAGTAGCTGTGTGTCAAGATGATTACCCTGACTGGTCCAAAGGTCATCAGAGACTTTTTCAGCAAAATCTGCATCAGTTTTAACCAAAGAGCAGAGGAGGTTAGGCACACATATGAGCTGACAACTGATAAATAAGATCTAAAAGATAAGTCAGCCCCTTACTGTTGAGAGACTTCCCTTCACAACTGATAAGATGAGAAGTTAGTCTTCTCTTAAGGCAAATGATCACCTTGACTTTTCTACAACTTACTAACCTGTTAAATAAGCGAGACAAACCATTGCCAGGTATGGTTGCCATTAACACTGTGCTTGTTCAGCAATTAGTAATGATAACTAGCTTTAAAATCACAATGGAATATTGCTTCAAAGAAAGACCAGTTTAAGGCAAATGCAAACTGTGAAGCTCTTGAAAATGGAATCACCCCCTGGGGAATCACTCATCCTGCTCTGTATATATTGAACAATGGATGTTCCTGGTAGAGTCTCCATTGTTGACTTTGTTGTCTGTAAGCCAATTCTATGTTTATGCTCGACAGCTAATGAGAAGGCTTTTTCCACTACTGCTAAATTCACCAATGAGAACAAATTGTTCATATTTAACAAAATGCAGTTGTGCTGATATACTTTGTGACATAAGGTATAAATGCTATTTTAAGAATACCTGAAAACGGGCGGAATTGTGACAAGGAAGGGAACCCAATGGGGCCAACAGCCTGAGGTGATAAGAAGATGTAGAGGATGCCGCAGGGGCTTGTGACCTTACTCTTCCTGAGGCTCAAACCTCTGAGACACACGTGGAAGAGCTGGGAGAACAGACAGAGATCAGCGGAGGCAGGGAGTGGGGCAGAGGGCAGAGAGGAAGGCCAGGGGAGTGTAGAAAAGGAAAGAGTGATGATGTGTACCAACATTAGATGAATCTAGTGAATCTCAGGGCAATTTGGCAAGACCCTGTCTCAAGCCTAGTCAAATTAAAGGATGTATTTCCCTGACATTACCACGGGGTGATTATAACCTCATTATTTGTCTATGACACTGGGAGCTATCACTTTCAATTGACAGAATACTGCTCATTCTAAATACAAATTTAGAATGGTCTAGTATCCTCTCTTTCATTTCTACTAAGCCATAGTTACTGTAGTTTTCTTTGCTGGGAAATCATGGCAGAATATAATGACTCCTTGTGCATTGCTATGGAAACCCTAAAACTTCCTCTAGAAACCATCAGAAAAAGGCAACACATGACCCCACTCTGACTTTCAATCACAATTCTCTCCAAGGAAGAAAACTGAAAATTAGATGGGTTCATTCCGAGTTCCTTTTTCCAATCAAACAGATGGAATTTAGATAAGCTCTTAATGCAAATTGTGATTCATATAATAATATGTAAACTCAAATCTCCCAGGCTTTTTTTCTAAAGAAAGATTCTGATAATTAAATCATTCCTGTACAGCTCAAATTCCTTTAAAACAACATAGATCAAAGAACCTCTCCAATAAATATTTATAATCCTGGCCCAAAGGACCAGAATATCTGTACCCTTTGCTCAATGTATTAAAGCATTGATGATTATGGAAAAGTGTACAACTAAAACTCACAGCCCTTATTTAAAGGGTTTTAAAAGTTATTCAAAAGAACTAATACTTAAAGAGTTCCTACTATGTGCTTGCTAGGATGCAAAGCAAGATCCAAAACAAACTAAACACAGTTACCAGAAATACCCTTTTAAGTCTGTCGATTTAGTCCATAGTGACTCATCAAGGTAAAGGTCCAAATTCATAAGCAAGCACTCTCCTGATGAAATTCAAGGTACCACTCAAGAAGCCAACTCTGTGCTTGGTCGGTTTCATCCCAACAACTTTGCTAGACTGGTTTTATTACCCTCTTTGGTATAGATCAGGACATACAGGCTTCAAGAGATGGAGTGACCTCACCAGTGGTCACAAAACCCTGGCCACATGGAGAGCCAGGACCAGCAATGAAGGGTTAAGGCTTTCCTTTTGCATGCAGGAGAATCTGACTCTGGCTAAAAATTGAAATAAGAATATGAGGAAAAGATATGTGAAGTCCACAGGCCCACAGATTAAAGAGAAAAGGAAACAAGAAAAGGGCCAGAAAGGGCAGTTGAGCATCTAGAATTGAGGGAATTAATAGGAGCCACTATCAGCATGAGTCAGCATTATCACTTTAGTACCTCTATGAAAGGTCACACTGACCTCTGACCTCTAGGAAGGAAGGACAGGGATACTTGATTGGCAGTGCCATCCAAACTTACTATAAGGTGGAGAAGTAGCTCCAGAAACAACAGGAGGGAAAAACAATAGGCAAAAAAAAAAGAGGTAACTATGGAAGATGATAAAAATGTTAAGTGGCTTTCCTTTGGAAAAAATGTTGCTGGGGAGAGATATATCACATCATCATTACACACCTGTCATATATGCAATGGAAATAAATTTTAAAAACAGAAAAAAGGAGGAATGAGCAAGCAAAATATTCTTTCAGCAAACAGCACTAAGTTCACTATGTTAAGACTGCAGCAATTTGCCCAGACTGCCATGTTTTAAACTCCAGAAAGTATGTTAAAAATCCACTTTGTCTCACCACAGGTTACCACAGATGAGTTAAACAGAGCAGAGTCAGCTTGAAATAATTAAATTTTAGACCTGGACAGAACCTCAGCGGTCTTGAGAATGATTCTGTCACTTTACAGATAAGGAAACTGAGGAACTCCCCAAGGTTCCACAAGCTTATTGTTGGCAGAACCAGGAAAACTGAGCTTGCTCCAATCCCCTTCCAGTTTCTGCCCACTGTGTTCCACCTCACCCTTTAGGGTCATCACAGTGAAAGCTCAATGCAGTAAAATAATTCCATCATCTCCTTTGCACTAGGTGCAATGCAATGTAATGCATCTTACTATAGTGGGGTCCAAACCCTATCATGACTTTCCATAAAGAACCTTTGCATAATAATGCCTTGATCTGGGAACTAAACATGTCAGCTTCAGGAATTACATATACATAAAGCATACTACACTTTCTGTCCTATTGTTTTTCTCAGGCTGTTGTACCAGTTTAAAAGAAAATTTGGATGACTAATATTAATGGGCAATTAATAAGCCATTTACATAGGGTCACAAGAGTATAGCACAGAATTGTTTGAAAAATAGAATGACATTAGTGTCGTTGTATCAAATCACAGTATATCTACATAATAAAAAAGATATAATGGTTTTATAAATCATTAAAGTTATAGGCATAGAAATATCTCACACTTGGCTAAAGAAAAAATTTATATGTTAATTTGGGGGAATGGAACACAGGTGTTTTTTTATTTTCTCCTTTTTTTGTATTTCTAATTTTTCTACTATAGATTTTTTTCATAAATAGAAAATAAAGTTATTTTTTAAATGTTTGAACGCTAGGCCATCCAGGAAACCCTCCAATGTGTCTTACAATTTGACACCATCCTCACTGAGCCATCCTACTGAAGAGGCAAAAGACCTCAACATCTGAGGAACAATGTCAGCCCTGCACAGAACCAGTTTCTTCAGATGGAGGAGGACACCCTCCTCAGAGACAAAGGCAAGAGGAAGTAAAGGGTCCTCTGCCCCAAGAGAAAATCATATAACTGCAACGTATGGCCCTATGTCTGAGGAAGAGGGAAGAGTGGAGACTGGAAAACAGGATTAAAGAGTCAGGTATGGTAGTTCCAACTTCATGGATTTTCTTTTGTACGTTTAGAGACACTCAATGAAAACTCCTGCTCCAGATTCAGGTACCTTCTTTCCAAAGTCAGAGTCTCTGTAAAAGCACACCAGGGGAAAGAAGCTTTGCACCTGTCCCTCCTCCTCCTCCTCCTCCTGGCTCTCCTCTCTGACAGGCAGCATGGTGATTTAACCGTCAAACTCTAACCATCACATCTTCTTTCAAGAGCCTCCACAGACCACTCAAAATGACAAAGGAATATAACAAACAAACAAGTGCCTGAAAGCTTTTGTGTTGCCATGGCAACTAGCCTAGCTTTCCTAAACTCACAGGATAAGAAACATTTCAGCAAAGAAAGAGAACAAAAAGAGAAAAGGAGAGAAGGAGGGAGATGAGAGGTTGAGATTGGAAGAGAAAGAACACCTAGATAATAAACTTAGCATCTTATGAATGTATACACCTGATCAATGCTTCTAAAAGCAGTCATAGACAAAGCTAACTACAATCATGTTACAATCATCCTGGACTTGGAAGTCCAGGAAGTAGGTTTTTGCTGTTGATAATGAGTAGGCAGAGATGTGAGGCTGGTCCACTCAGCAGGCAGTTATGAGAGTCACACCCCACCATATCACATGCAGCATGTACATATGTGAGCCATGACAAGTTTAACCTCATGATTAGGTTAAGCTCTGGAATCAAGCTAAGGAGGCAGGCTAGAGGAGAGGACAGGGTCTATCTGTGTGCCCCTACACCAAGCCTTCTTTAAAGATGCCTGCCAGAAATCAGAAGCTTTAAAAACTCTCCAGTTTTTAAAGAAGCATCTACCTTTGGTTTCTAGAATTTGGAGTAGTAATGGTATGAATCTTCTAGGGGAATGACAGGAGGATGTCTCACTTACAAAGGAGCTGGGTGGACTGGTTGCTGGCCACAGTGCCCAGTCTGTGTTCAACTGCTTAAAGCAGTAGCCACTTCCAAGGTAGACTTATCCAGCATATTCACTTTCTATTGCTACTGTAGTAAACGGTCACAAACTTAGTAGCTTAAAAAAACACAAGTATATGATCTTACAGTTCTACAGATGAGAAGTCCAAAATGGGCCTCACTGAGCTAGGATCAAGGTGTCAGTAGGATTGCATTCCCTTCTGGAAACACTAGGAGGGGATCCATTTGCTTGCCTTTTCCAGCTCTGATTCCTTGGTTCATGACCTCTATCATCAAACAGCTGGTGGAGCTGACCTCACAAGGTATTACTCTGACATCCACGTCTACTTCCCTCTTCCATTTACATACACTCTTATGATGATACTGATCTCACCTGGATAGCACAGGATAATATCTCTATTTAAAGATCAACCTTAATTCCATCTGCAAACTTAATTACCCTTTGTTATATAACATAACACAATTGCAAGGTTAAGTGAACATGGGAGATGGGTATGCTGCAGTCTACCAGAACTAGGTAGGAAATCATTACAATGATCCAGGTCAGAACATGAAGAACATCAATGGCTACTGCAATGGGTAGAGAAGGCAATTCCATCAGACACTAATACTGAAAGCTTAGGACTTGGTGGCTGGTTAGCTAGGGGAAGTGAATCTGAGCCTAGGTACCAGCTGTTACCATTCACAGGGAAAACATGTAAGGGATCTTTGACCAATAGGGGAGAAAGATAGCATGGTATACATGAGTCCATGGCCCATCTGGGTAGACACATCCAGTAGCATTAGGCTATGTGAGCAGATGGTCTAGAGACAAGTCTGGACTAGAGAAAAACAAGTGGTGGACAGCAGCAGAAAGTTCATGGATAAAGCAAGGGAGAAGAGCAGGCCAAGCTGTCTGCTCTAGTATGAATCACATGAGAAGAACAGAAAAGCCTGTCTTCATGGGTACTCGTTTCTTACTTAGCATATACAGGTCTGGAACCCTAGATAAGATGTGAGGATCCTTGATAAGGATTGTTATCAGGTGAATTAAGCAAGCTGGCCCCTTCTTGGTAAGGATTGTTATCAAGGTGAATTAAGCAAGCTGGCCCCTTCTTTGCTCAATGAAAGCCATAGGGGAATGTGTCTTATGTTTCCATAAATTCTAAAGTTTTTCTCTAAGTTAAGCACACCACATAATTGCCATAAATCACCAGATTGATTCAAATACAAACTACAGTGTGCATCCAGCAGTCTTTACTTTTTCAGGGCAACTGAACAACATTTAAAACCATATTTAGACCACCATAGTTTTAAATCATTCTTATAACTAATTTTGGAACTCCTTTGCTAAGGCACAATCTTTTTAGAAACAGGCATGGAGAAAAATAATAAAGCCCATTTGATGACCCAAAGTCACAAGTCAAGCTTCTCACAATTCATATTGAGCAGCAAAATACACAGGCCTTTCACTGTGACTTCAGGGACCAAAGGCAAAAGTATTATTAGTGGTTTCAATTTTGTTGTTGCCCAATTACTGCCTATAAAAATATTCCCCCTCAAAAAAATTTAAAGTCCCAAAAGAGGAATGTCGGTAGTGGTTATACTCAAAAGGGTCCTAAGAGATAATCTAGTGAATTCAAGCTCCTAAGTGAGGAAAGAGGAAATCAGTGACCTGCTGGAGGGCTCTTCACTAATGACAGCGTCAGATCCATCATGGCAAGCCTGACTCCCAGTTTAATCCTTCCATAGCCCTTTCTAAATCTCCTCCTTACCTGATTGGTGTGAATTTTCCCTACACACAATACACACTTTCATCTGCTCCTTGCCAACTCTCTATATGAATTTTTAAACACTGAGAATTTTCTTTATTTCATAACCCATGACTCAATCCTCCAATGATTCCAACAATGTTTTCCTAGTCTGCCAAACCTGAGAGGTTAGTGAACAGACTTGATTAGCAAACTTCACAGAACTCGGTCTACCAGATGTTAGAGATGCACAGAGCATAGCTAGAATTGACTGCATAAATAAAAGGCAGAGGTCTCTACAGTAGTAGTTCCTAGATCATTCTTCCATTGGGCCTAAGAATGGACAGAAAAAAACAGAACTAAGCCAATACTAAAGAGTTGAACAAGGAGAAATGTGCTTAGTTCCAGGATTTTTCATAGATATTTAGCAATGTGCTTGCTCCATAGTACGGAGTGAATTTCCCCTCACACTCGCAGGTTGTCACTGACAACTGTGCACACAGGAAGTGTTGTGCTCATGTCTACTAAATCACCTTTCTTCCTGCAAGAGACAGTGCTTTGGGATGTGCTTTCATCCTTATTTATGTATCTATTCTCCTTATCATGTTCCTGATAACAAGCTGTATGCTCTCGCCCCAGAAGGAACCAGTGCTTGATTTTTAACCCAGATTATTAAAAAATAATCAGACACCCCCACTATGCCTTTGAACAGAGGAGTAGCTAATCTTGACAGACATGAGCCCATCTAACAGCAAAGATGCTAGCTCTACAAATGAGAACAAAATGTTCTCAACACCTGCTTCTGCCAAACCCCTGAAGACTGAGCTTCTCACCAAGACATAAAAGAATCAGGTGTCCATAAATGCCAAACCATGTTGCCATGGGATTTCTGCTGACTGCAGATCACTAATCCTCTTATATACAATCTCCTAACCAGGTATGCAGACACACAGAAGGGAGAACGCACATATGCTCACTCATCTCAAAGCCCTATGCCAAGGTCAAAACTAGCATTACAATCAATACATGCATAGTAGAGCAAAACCTTTGGGTTATTCCTTACTTCCTGCAATTGCTACTCAGCAAACAACTTTCTAGCACTACTCCCCTTAGGGCCCCTGAATGACCATTTCTATTTCCATAGTGGAAAAAGCAAATCTCTGGTCAATATCCCTACTCTCCTTTCTGTCACTGGCCTCTATCTAGCTCTAACTTTTAACACACACACACACACACACACACACACACACCCCTTGTTTCCTGTAATAGTCAGGTGAACCCATATGACACAAATACATAAGGCATTTCAACTTCCAACAATAAAATCTCAAATTAATTTAAGAGAAAGAAAAGTTCTGATAGGCTAAATATCAAATTTATACCTATTATGGTTCCTAACAATACTTTCATTAAAAAAAAAAGCTTCCTTCCTTCAGAATGTCTAAATTAGCCAGAAAATTGTTCAGAAGTATGACCAACTCACCTAGTTCTCTTGAACATTCACAACTGCAAAGCAGTTAAACCAGCCACAGTATTTCCCTGCAAGTTGATTCAGTAATTGCTTCAAGGATATCTAATATTTCCTGAAAAAGCACCATTAAGTCCCCTCCTTCTTCTGACACTAGGTTATACCTAGTGTTTTCCTCTTCCTCTAGGTCATAATGACTTTTTACCCTCCACGGAGTTAATAATACATACTCCAACTGTACCAAACTACAGTTCTCAGCTAGGAGAGGTAAAGGAAAGCTAATTCCTTACTTGAACGTGAGGCTCACCAAGTGAATATTTGCTAAAGAGGAGGTAGAGAACTGGTCTGACTCACCACAATAGCAATTAGAACCTTCTGCCTTAATAATTTAATAATTCTTTTTTTGCAAATATATAACCACCTGTTCAGTGGCATTATTAGTTCTTTCTTTATGGGCAAAATTATCTTCCTGATAAATATATTACAAATTATTATTCATCTGCTATCAATCTGTAAGTAATAATTCCCTTTAGGGAACAGATGTAAATTTCTGCCCTGACTAGACTCAGACTCAGGCCATAAATATTTTGGTTAATCACAAAAGGGCTTTGTTTTTCTTATTTGTGCCTATGGCCCCTACAATAAAAAGCCAGTGCAAGATCACAGGTAGGATTCTGATGAAGACAAAATGCCTAGTCTCCTGTGAATATTGTAACCTAGGATAAAAATATACAACTTCCCAAGTATTAATCACTCATGTCTTCACTGAATAGCTCTATAGAGCTGAGATGAAGACAATCCTTCCAAAACATAAAACCAAGAGGATCACAGAAGGCAAACATCGCTATGTTTCTGCATAGATAAAACTGTGAAGCCAGAAGCAATAGCTGAGCCATTACTCTATGAAAGCTGAAAATGTGAAGCTATGTAGGATGAAAAGCCACTGTTACTTGGTTGTAACAGGTTTTAAATTCTCATGGTTCAAAGAGAGGAGTCATCTAATTACAGCTTGCAAAATTGTTATAGAATGTCTAATTAGTCTATTTTCCATAAGTATAAAAGAAAGATAACCAGTATTTTATTTCTGTGCATACTTTTTTAAAAGCATAGAAACTCAGACTTACAGAATACTCCACAATAGTGATTACTATCTCTGGAGGTGAGAACACCCTTTGAAGATGATGAAAGCAAAGAACATTTTCTCATGGTGGGAGAGGGGAATACACAAACAAAAACTTGCAAAGTGATTCGTAGTATGAACTGATATCCCCTTAATATTCATCCAAAAAGCCCTTGGAGGCCCTCAAACTCCAGAATAAGAGTTTCCACTCCAGAAGTAATACCTGGTCCATGCCTCCGTGAAATTCCCCTATGAGGCCAATATAGAAAAAGAATTCTTCTTTCACATTTCCATTCTTGAAAGCATTGAAGGTGCTGACCTTTCAACTGACCTTAGTTAGACATGAATTTTACACTCCTTCATTCTCCTGGTCATATGACTATTTCCCAAAGCATAAAAACAGAATGTTTTAGAAAATGAAATAGGATGCTTCAAACTCAACTGAGTTCCCCTCCACCCCACCCCACCCCACCCACACAAGTACTAGACTCTCACTTGTTTGGGGTACTGTAGAGACAGTTTAAGAATTCAGACAGAAACCGGCATAAATGACATCTGAAGTCCACTCCAACCGGAGATTTCATTATTAAACCGTACTCCATTGCCTATTCGTCTATGTCCTTCACAGGAGTGGCACTAAGAACTAAATAATGTGTTTTCTGTGGAGTTCAACAAGGTAAAGAACACATGCTCATTCTGAGCATTAATTTGGACAGAGTCAACCTTACTATTAGCCACAATAAAGGCAAATTCCTTCTAACACCTAATGTCTCAATTTTTTGGAAGTTACAATTGATTCCTAAGGAGTTCTCAGCAGTGAAAACCCCATGTCTTTTACACATGAGCTGCTAAGTCTCCCACCATTCTTGGCAATTCACTTATTCACTTATACCATATTTTTTTATTGATAGCTTACTGTGTACCTAGCACATTCTATAGATATAGGTAGGACTGAAGCAGAAAAAGTAGCTGTCCTCAGAATATTCACACTCTAGACCATGGCCTCTGGTCCTAGAATTTCCAAATGTTCCTGTAGTTTTCCACTCTTATGAAAGCTATACCTTCTCCCTGAGGGAAAAAAAACACCAGAGGTATGTGAGCCACATACAGCTTTCAGATAATTCTTCTAGAACTTCACCTTCAAGGAAGGAGTTTATGACTCACTTCAGGTGAAAAGTGAGACAAACATAATCATTGCATCTTGAAACATTGGGAGAAAATAAATCAAAAATATAAGAGAGTCAAAACAAAGGCTGATCATTAATTTTTCCTAAGAGAACACATAATATATATGCGTAGGAAAACTATAATTATTCACCTTTCAAAACTCTAGAAACAAATCCCTTCTTTTTTTAAAAAATTAATTACCATGGGTCCAAGCAGTGGTAAATAGTTTCTGAAGTAATTTTGGAAAGTGTTTGCTCTCCATATTTTTAAATGCTGAGAATGTAATTAGCCACTTAAATGTGAATGCAAATACACTAGTTTTTGTTCATACTGAACACTCTTTGCACAACACAATTTGATACTAATTCATGCCAAGATTTTCTCCCACAGTCACAAAGTAATGAAAACTAGCCACAAAAATTCCTTTTTTTTTTTTTGCCAAAAATCTCTATTTTCAGGCTTAACAATTTTTAATCCAAGTATGAAGAGCAGAGTCACCCCAGGTGTAAAGAGCTGAGAGGAGGAAAGGGGGAAGGAGGAGAACTGAAAAGGCAACTGAAAAACATCTCATGTCAGACACTCCTTGACTACCATTCCAGACAATGCCAGTTGTCCATTGGAATCTAATCTCTCCTTCATCCTTAGCAATACAACCACCAACTTTTAGCTAGGTCCATGGCTGTGCCAGAAGACGGATAGCATTTTTTGGCACCTCCCACAACTAGATAAATGAGAGGCAAGCTCAAGTTTTGTGGGCAACTTTGAGTTGCGTGGATGGTAGTAAAGCAACAGGACAGAAGTAACCTGGCTCTCTGATGATCAAGAAGCAAACACAATGCCCAAGACTAACTACCTGTGGACATGGCTGAGCTGAGAAATAAACTTCTAACTTGTTTAAGACACCATGATTTGGGATTTCTCTTGCATTTAGATGAATTTAATCCTAATGATAACAGTGAATTGAATGGATCTGTACAATACTTTCATTAAATAGGTATTATCCTCACCTTTTACACAATAAACTGAAGAATATTCCTGTGAGGTCTCTCCTAAGCAAGAGAGTTCTATATATGGAAAGGAAAACATGATAGTATGAGAAACAAACATCTTGCTACAAAATACTAGCAATAGCACTAATTAGATTTTCAGAATTAAAAGAATTTAAGGCTATAAGATACCCAAATGAAGATTTAACTCACATACTTGATTTAATATTAAAGAGGAAATACACCCTAGTTCTGAATGCAAACATACTGCATAATTGTTCCCATGCTAAATGGGTGCTTCTGCTGCCTGACATCACCACTCAGGTTAAACTAGAATGCAGTTCCCAAGCCTTGCTTTACACTTTCATCCAAAAGACCACTCTACATCTTATGTATCATAGTTAAATATTCCATATATACTGATGCCCAGGAATTATCTTTACTTGAAGGCTTCAAAGAACCATAAATCATTAGGGACCCTACAGTGTGTTAGTTTAGTCATCTCAAAAAATAAACTGCAATTAAATGGCCTTCATGCTTTGTAGCTCTTCATAGCTCTTAGCACAGGGCTAAGCATAGTCAAGGTCAGCATTGGAGAGATCATTTAATATGCAAGACTCACTCACTACTTCAACTTTCATGTCAAAATGATTTCGATGGCTTCACATCCCTTTTCTTCCATCCCAATTCACTATGGGCTGTAGTCTTCTGTACAAAGCACTTTTTAAGTATTAACTTTGCTTGACTGAGTGTTTAACTTTTAAAGGAATATATTCCTTTCTGCAAGCAAAAAGGACTGACAGTAGTCCCAACATTTTAATTGTGGTCTTAATGAAGAATGCAACATAATCATTTTTACCAACATGGTTTTGAAGGAAGGTCAAATTAATAATGTGCTGATTTTAAATCTTTACAAAGAAGTGACAGAATGATTTTTCAGAATTAAGTTTTGACAATCAAACACTTAAGCTGAAAATGCATTTCCATCTGTCTGGCACAGGCATTTAACTGCACTATGTCCCAATAACTTCATTAGGATGTTTGGAGGCTGCCATGGTACGGATGTAGAATGTTCACCAAAGGCCCTTGTGTTAAAGGCTTGGTCCCCACAGCAGCACTACTGGGAGGTGGTAGATTCTTTAGAAGGTGAGGCCTAGAGAAAGGCTCTCTTTCTCTCTCTCTCTCTTCCCCTCTCCCTCCCTCCCCCATCCCTCTCCCCTCTTCCCCTCCCTTCCTTCTCCCCCTCCCTCTCTCCTTCCCTCTCCCTGTCTCTCCCCTCTCAATGTCTCTCCCCTCTCAATGTAACTGGATTGACATGTGATGATTTTCTGCCACACACACATTCCCACCATGATGTGCCACCATCCTCTCCCTTCACCAGAATAGAGCTGATTCAATCACTGTGCCTCTGAACCTTCAAAAATATAAACCTTTTTCCTTTATAAGTTAATTGCCTTGGGTTTTTCCATGTAATCGCATTCAACTGCCTAATACACAGGCTATAGATAAACTTTCCCTCCAGATCTCACTGAGGAATCAACCACACAGCAAACAGCTCATAAGATCAACCCTCGGTCACTGGCTAAAACACAGGAAGGGACTGTCATCTAGTCAGAAAGTAAGAGATTTGGGTAAGATGGCTTTGGGATTTCTAGAATGGTCATTTGGCTCTGTGTAATAAATCAGACCAGTAGAAATCAATATAGCTTATCACCAAGATCAATATACTTTAGACCATATGGCATTTAAACAACAACAAAAAAAAAAAAAGAGAGTTGTTAGGTTTTATGTATATACTTCCTATGAATGAGTTTGGTGCCATACCCTAAACTCATGGCCAACTAATTGGAATACTCTTTTGCCACTGTAATAACTGTCTATATAATTAAAAATTCACAAGGGCCATTCTCTTCCAGCCTGCCTAAAGGAGTAGAAAGAATTATGTACAAATAATTAGCCCATCTCTTCCTAACATTAGTTTTCTCTCCACCAATACAAATTTATAAAACATGCCCTGTGCATGCTCTTTCTTTTGAAACAGTATGTTAAATATATGCCAGATACTCTCATTTTGAACATAAGAACACTGGACCCACTTTGAAGTCCATGAAAGTACTTGAGGGTAAAACAGTGTTTGATTGATGCTAAGGCTTGAAACCCTGTCCTTCTGCTCTAAAGCACTTTCTCTTAACCACCATGCTCTTACTGAGGCTTTCATCCCACTTCCGATAGGACTTAAGCTTTGAGGTTTTTGCCCCCACAGGTGGCAGATGGGTACCTGTCCACTCTCTTGCTGGGTTCCCATGTGACTAATGACAACTTGCAGAGTTGCTGACTTGAGTTAGACCATATTGAAACAGAAGAGGCCAAACAAAATGGTTCTTTTGTGGCTCTTGAACCCCTTAGTCTAATCAACAAAGCTGCCAGGACTCAGAGCAGCTGCTCACCAGTGGGGCGACACTACTCAGTATAGTCCATAGCTACAGAGAGAACCAAGAACAAATACATAGATAGGGCAGACACGAAATTAAATATTGACACTGCCTTCCAGTGCAAAGGTTGGAAATACCACACAAATACAGAAACTTCCTGTAGAGAGAATGGGACTGGGAAAAGGGTCCTCTTGCTCACGGAGGAGAATTCCAGGTACTATCAGAATGAGGAAGTGGCTAGTGGCTTTTGCACTAAAGAAAAATGATGTTAGACCTGACTCAAAGGGCAAAGTGACACCCCGGGCAGGAAGACAAGGTTCTAAGAGAATCCACTGCTACAGGAACATGAGTTGTGTGACAATAATTAAGCAAAGCAAGAACATCTATTCAGTTCAACCAAAATGTTTTTTTATTCTTGCCATGCCTGGCTCTGTGTGAGATGTGGAGGGAGCAAAGAGTGTATATTCTCCAGAGGGAGACAAGAGACAAACACAGATTTGAATGTCACAAGTTAACTGTCAAGTTGGAAGTAAGCACAGAGGCCTGAGGGCACAGTGGAGGGAGGGACTCCTCAGCCAGCCTGGAGGTTTGAGAGTTTACTGGAAATGAGCCTCAGGCTATTTAGCTCTTTAACCTAGTCTTTAAGAGCAGCTGGTGTCAGACTACAATGGTTCACCCACTTACTATTCTATAAAATAGGCAGTCGACTTAACCTCTCTGGGCCTCAATCTCTTCATCTGTTAAATGAAAACAAGAATAGTACCTACTTCTTGAGGATGTTATGAAGAGTAAAGCTGAGAAAAAACATGGCACAGGCAGTAAAGAAACAATAAAAGTTACCTATTTGTATTGCTGGGTAGGATAATGAACACTCATTCAACAAATGAATGAATTCAAAAATTTGGGGGTGAGGGCAATCAAGAGCTGTCTGTCTTGACAGAGCATGGTCTCAATTGTCTACAATGCCTACAGGACACTCAGATAAAGGTTCTAGTAAGAATTTGTATATCCAAGTCCAGAGGCAGGTCTAGGTCTGAAGATATCAATTTGATAATAATCAGGTGGTTGTGGTCATGGGAACAGATGAGATCATGGAAAAAAGGACAGAGAGGAAGGTTATGACCAATTTCCTAACAGCTCAAACACTTAGAAATCAAGAGAGGAAGGGAGGCAGCAAAGGAGGAAGCAGCCAATGAGGAAGGAAGAAAACGAGGCAAAAAGACCCCAGCATCAGAAAAGGCATAGTGGCATGGAACAGCAAAGAGGAGGGGATGCAGAAATTTCTAACAGTTCGGTACTTTCCTAGCCTATAATCAGAAGTGATGGTGGAAGGTGAAAATGGAGATAAAAGTAAAGTTGATAGATGATAAAATTTGTATGCCAATTCAAGGATTTATGATGAGTAAGAGGCTAAGGGAGTTTTTAACAAAGACAGAGGTTGGGCCAGGTGTGCACACCAGACAACTTTTCCTAGCAGCTATATGGATGTTTACAAGAACCAGAATAATGCGCTCCCCCACCTGCCTATGCCCTGGACCTGTGAATATGATAGGTTACATGGCAAGAGGGAATAAAAGCTATAAATAGAATTAAGAGTGACAATACAGTGGCCTTAAAATAGAAAAATTATCCTACATTATACAGATAAATCCAATAAAATCACAAGGTTCCTTAGAAGTGGAAGAAGGAATCAGAAAAAAAGAATCAGAGACATGGTAGCTAGAGAAGAGTCTAACCTGCTATTGCTTTGAAGATGGAAAAGGGAAGCCATGAGCCAAGAAAGATGGGTGGCCTCTAGAGGGTGGAAAAGGCAAGACAATGGACTATCCCCTAGAACCTTTGGAAAGGCTCATGGTTCTGCTGACACCTTGATGTTATCCCAAGTAGTTGTATTTCAGAGTCCTGAACCATGAAGTTAATAAAAATAAATTTGTGTGCTTTCATGCTACTAAGCCTGTGGTAATTTATTACATCAGCAATAAGAAACCAATACATGTCCTTGAGAGGTAAAACACTAGAAGCAGAAACCTCAACTACAAGGCTGTTCTGTTAGTGTAAGGAGAGATGAGGAAGGTCTAGCTTAAGACAATGGGAACAAGGTAGGGAAGAGAGTAATACTTCTCTGGGCATTTGTTTACATGTGTGTTTATCAACACATTTCTGTAGATTGACAGATTGATCTATTCATGGGTATGTCCCTATTGGAGAAATACCTATCTACTGAATTGAACTGAAGCATTGCCAGAGGAAGGCTAACAGAATGGTACTCCATTGTCATGTGAACCTCTAAGACTGTGCCCCAGGACCTGCTTTTTCTTCTAGGCATTGTTGAGGTTAGTTTTATATTATTTCTAAAAGTTAAAAAAAAACTTTTAGATTAGAGTTAGATTTTTTTCTAACTCTTGATTTGCTCCTCTACATTTCTCTGACACCTAGAAAGCCTGGCCTACATGCTTGCAATACTAATAATTTTCTCTCTCAGATGTACCTTCTGCTGCTGTTTTTTTTAGACAAGTAATTCATATTCATTCTAGAAAAATTAGGACACAAACAAGCAGAAGAAAAAGGTAAATCACATGTAATCCCACCCCCCTAGAGATAATCATGTTTTACATTTTTAAATGTATCTCTGAGAAAGTGTTATATTAATATTTATACATATTCGTGTGTTTTATTTCTAAAATAGAACCATACTTTTATAACATATCATGCCTTTCTTGCTTGGCAATATTGCTAATTTTCCATGAATAAACAGTTAAAATATAATTGTTAAAGGATACTAAGTATTTTCAATATAAGAATATGACATAATTTATTTACTCGATTCCCTTACCACTGGGAATTTGGTTTTGCTTTTCCTTTATCTCCATCTTCTGTGTTCCTTCTCCTCATCCTCTTTTCCTCCAGTTGTTTTCAGTCATCACCAGCTGTTGCCTTTAGGCTAGCCAGCTTTAATATATATGGCTCCCACTCTACAACTGTTCTGGGTGGATGCTCTAATTTCAGGCTGCCATATTCTTCCCATTGACTATTAAGATCTCTGGGTCCCTCTAATCAGAATTAGGGTAATATGGAGATAAAAGTGTGTTTAAAGCACAATAAACTTGACTTTTATTGATAATATTTATAGTGGCCAACAACAAATATGCATCCATTAAAGTCTCCTTAGTGCTAAAGCTTTGGTTGCTAAGACTAAAAAGTTCCCTACTTTATTATCACTTACAGTGTGCAGTTCTAATTAGAAAAGCCTTGAATGGAGTGGTCCTGACTCTTGTTGGAAAGTAACAAAAAAGAAAAAAAAAGATGTTTTGCCTAGGTTAAAACCCTGTATGATCAAACCCAGAAGCTCAAACAGAACAGGAATGTATCCTTGACCTGGTGGCTCTGCTTTCTGGGTTATTTTCAGGTAGCAAGTTTCCCTTTATGTGTCAAAACAGTTCAAGCTTCTATCATTATAGCTCCAAGTGCAACAAAAGATAGCTTTCTTTCTTTATATGCTTCCCAAAAAATATCAGAACTGGATCTTATGTGGACAAATGGGGTTATGTATTTGTCTCTGAACCAATCTCTGTGGGCCAGAGGAGGGATAGGTACATTGTCTTAATTAGAACTGTATCACAGACCTACTTGTGCTGTATACCAAATATGATCAAAAAGGTGGGATACAATTGCCAGAAGGGAAATGGATGCAGTGTAAGCAAAGTGGTAGACATCCACACAAGGATGGAATTCTCTAGGACTTGCTAGGGTCACAAACTCATCTAAGAATCCAGTATAAACTCTCCATGGAGGAAAATAAACAATTCTCTAGAAATACACAAGATTTCACATACAAAGCATCTGTAGACTGGAAACTTATTTCCTTCACATAGGCCAAATATAAAAGCAACCTTATAAAGAGTTATGTTTCTTGTTCATTCTTCATGCAAACATTAATGTGTATTTCTGGAGAATCAAAGGAAACCAAACTTTGCTCTTAAAAAAAATCTGCTCAAAGGTAAATCTCAACAAGAAGGTTTGAAGTTGTTCAGTTTTAGTAATAAATTGAAATTATGAAATCATTTTGAAGTAGAATGTAACTCATCTTCAAAAATCTAAGCAACTTTAATTTGGTTAGCAACTAGTTCTGAAAAAAAAGTGACTCATAAAAACACACATCACAATGAACCAAAGTTCCCCTCTTTCACCTTGAGAGACAGAAAATCTTTTTCAAGGAACACAAGAATTCTCCAAGATATGGGTTGAATTTATGTTGTACTATTTCCTTTGTCCTCAAATCCATGAGATCATCTTTGGCAATAGCTGTCTCATTGATGCACTGATGTCAGTCAGGAAAAGATTAATAATCCATGCTTTAATTTAAAGCTCTCTCAAGAAGAAACAACTTTCAAATGGATTCGGCAGTGTTTCCAAAGATGTGCAGAAGTCTACCCAGAGAAAAACCACTTGACAAAGCACAGTCACACTGGACTCTAACACAGAGGAGTGATTTTTCGAGCAATGGAATTTATAGAGATCCACTTCCTTTAGAGTAGCAATCTGACCAAAAACAATTACTCATCACTGTGAGTGATGGAAAATTAAAGTATAAACTTAACATATGTCCATAAATAACACATATATTCAAAAAGAAAATCAATAAATAACTCATCCTTGACAATTGATTTCAAATGTTTACTTCTCTAAAAAAGAATTTGTTGTTTAGTGATAATTGGATTTGATTTAAAAAAATTCATTTTAAATCAATTACAGGCTTTTTTTTTTTTTTTTTTTTGGCAGTACTGAGACGAAGTCAGGGCCTCGAGCTTGCTAGGCAGGCACTCTGTTGCTTGAGCCACTCCACCAGCTCTAGATGCTTCAAAATTTTGATGTCTATAAATTTAAAAGCGTTCTAGCATCAGAACATTTCACAATGTGGTTTATTTTAATGGCTAGGTTTTATATATATTATTACATATGTATTTTTAACTGTATCTTCTCTAAATATTAATTCCATAAGAACAGGGGCTCTCTTCACTGCTGTGTCTTTTTTCTTTTTTTTTTTTTTTTTTTTTTTTTTTTTGCTGGAACTGGGGTTTGAATTCAGGGCTTTGCACTTGCAAAGCAGGCCCTCTACCACATGAGCCACACACACCTCCAGTCCATTTTTCTCTGGTTATTAAGAAAACGGTGTCTCATAAACTACTTGCCCAGACTGGCCTCTAACCCCAGTCCTCCCAATCTCAGCCTCCCAAACAGGATTTCAGGCATGAGTCACCAGTGTCTGGCTTGCTGTATCCTTCTTGGCCACAGATCTGAAGCTATGTTCATCCATCAGACTTATCACGAAAAGGTTTATATTTTGTTCACTAGCTGACTGTTCTTTGTGTCCTACTTAAGAAATTCAGAAAATAACAAGATCATACTAAATAAGGGTAAAAGCAAGAGGAAAAGAGGTTGGGCCAGGTCACGTGCAACCCTTATGTCATGGTCCTATAGGATGTGATTCTAGGTATGAGGGGAAACTGTTAGTAAGTTTGAGCCAGAGTGTAACATGGCTTGATCTGTGCCTTAACAGGCTCATTTCACTACTGTGTGGAGATTAGCCTAGAAGGGGCAAGGTTGAAAGAAGGAAGATTCAGTGGGAGGTTCCCTCAATAGTTGAAGAGAGTGATGATGGTGGTTTGTACCTGGGTGATAGCAATGGAGGTTGGATATATTTTTGGGCAGAGCCAAGTAAACAGGTATGGATGATAGACTAGACACATCATGCAAAGAAAAGAAAAGTGTCAAGACTAATGCCAAGACTCAGGGCCTCAGTGAACATCTGGGGAGGAACAAAGATAGGGAGAAATCAAGAATCTGTCTTAGAGGAGGTGAATTCAAGTATGATATATTTGATACATTGTTAAGAACCTTTGTAAATGTCACAATGTACCCCTACCCAGCATAATAAAGGAAAACAAACAGAGTCTGTCTTAGACATGTGCAACCAGAAGATGCCCAATAGACTCCCAAGTGAAGATGTTATCTGCATATCAAGTCAACACTGGAGGCAAAAATAGTGAGTCACGTGATATGCTAAAATGGGGGGGAGGGATTAAAGGAGATACCTCCAGATACAGAGCACGATTCCACAAAATGTGGTATCTTGGCTTTACCAAAACAGCAAAAAACTGATATATTTTCTCTGGGCTTCAGCTGGTCCAGAGACCATGCTTTTTCTTGCAGTAGAAGGTTTTCATGGCAAAGAAACTTTGCTTGGGTCTGTGCTTTTGAAGTATGAGGTATCTTCATCTCTGAAGTAACAACAAAATGTTACAGAGAAATTAATATTCTCCCACACTGAACAAATTATAACTTCCTATACTGTCTTGAAGATGTAAATATACCTTAAATTTTTCAAAAGCACAAGTATTATGTCTCAAAAAAAAATTCCAAAAAGTCTCACAAAATAGGAAAAACAGGAGAGGCTGCCCTGTGAGATCCTGGGGATTCCAACCATTTGCATGCTAAAGAGACATGATCTGAATTTTCTAAAACCTGCTTCAAAATATTAGAGTTGCCAATAAATCTAGAGCTTCTCCAGTTGTGTGTGACTTCTTTTCCTTTGTACTACAATAAGCATGTTTGCAGATGAGGCTATGTTGGGCAAGAATAAGTTTTGACCTTTTAAGTTTAATCTTTCAATTGAATGAGCCCTTCTCTCAGGAATATCCATTTTGCCTGGTGCATTTTCAAAAGGCACATGTAAGTTCCTCTCTTCAGCTTTATCCTCAGTCTTCCTTTGTGGGGGCCCATAGAAGGATGATCTTATTTTCTTCTCTTCATTACTTTCATTTGAAGCTGAACCTAATGTAAATGAAATCCAATGTCCATAATCATAACAGTAGGCTCTATTTTCTTTAATTTCTGCCAATGGGAAATTGTTTGATTTCAAAACATGAAAATGGCAATAATTATCTATCACCTAATAGTATGAGTCAGCATTCCATGTCACCTTACTTTTAATGTCAGAAAAAAAAAACTTAAAGAAAAATTTGGCCATCACACCAATATTCTTAATCTGTAGACCATAATCTTTATAGATTAAAGTATATAATTAGTCCTCATGCTTCCATGATGGCAAACTGTATTCCCAGAACCCTTTATAAATTTGTCCTCTTAACAAATATATTTGATAAGCATGTGTTATGTACTGGACACAAGGCTTTATGGATACAGCAACAAACCAGACAAAATTCCTACACTCAAGAGCTCCCATTCTAGTGATAGAAACAAAGAAGCAACTAAACAAATAAATACATGGTATGTTTTTTTGTATAAGGACAAATACTAAGAGGAGAATTATAGTGAGCCAAGGAAATAAAGATAAATTGAGTTGTCCAAAGGACAGGCACAGGGAAGGGAGAAGATTTTTAATAGATGTCACATTGAACCATGATCTGGATGAATTGAAGGGAATCAAGACTTAGATTCCTTAATAGAATTCATCACTCCCTACCTGTATTTCTATTGTGCTTGATATCTCTATTCATTCTTTTGACAAATATTTCTTGAGTGTCTACCACATCCCACACACTATTCCTGGAGCTCTATCCTAGTTTTAGTTCATTCTGTTTCTGTCTATTCCTATTAAGAGGTTACAAAGATGAGGACTAGTCTTACTCATCTTTGTGATTTTTACTGTTTTGTGTACTGGAGAATTGTATTCAGTGGCAAAATAAATAGATTGATACATGGACAGATAACCCAAAAACTCAAGTACTTCCAAGAGTCAAAAACTATATTTTCCTTACTGCTTCCTGAGTCGATATACAACTTCTCAGGAAAAAACTGAGGTTACACAGGCTCCTTGTAGAACAGTCAGCATAATAAATCAGGTTAGATCCTCTGGGAAATAAAGGATTGGAGCAAAAGGAAATCTTTGATTAAAAACATAGTTCATTATTCAACACTCTTTGCTAGACAGCAAGCATAAAGACCATAAACCTTGTCCTAACTCAATAATTCAAAGCTTCCCAAACACAGCATAATACAAACTGACTCCTTTGAAATCGTACCCAACAACTGACTCGCTGGTCCTAAGTACACAAAATGTCACACTTGTGTGAGATGCTGTCAATGCAATAGCTTAAGCAAAATAAAAGTGAGTGAAGTAATCCTATCCTATCCTCCAATTAAAGAAGCCCACATATTCCCTCTTTTACGTGCATAATTTTCTTCTCTTGGTGTTTAGAAAAGCTTTTCAAATTCAAAGAAAGATTTGATAAATGTTTTGTCTCTCAGCGTGGAACATGTACCCAAAGAAGTACTACCAAATATTAGCCAGCTCATCAAAATTAGACATAAAATGGCATTACAGCATGAAGACTCTTCACTCCCATAATCATACATGACATTAATCTATCTGCAGTTGAATTTTTGCCACCAGCCCTTGTAAGGTACACACTAAATGCCTTCCCAACAATTTTCTGTCTCTGTAATCATTTGGTAAATTGCAGCAATAATACACTTGTTTCCCCCTAACCACACTTTTTGGGCAAGTGTAGATAATATTCCTCATGTAAACCTCTGTTTTTGTTTTAAAGATCAAACATCCTTTTTCACCTGAGAAGCACAGAGGGGCTGGTTTCCTTGGCAACATAATTTGCTTCCAGTTCAATGGAACATCGAGTTCTTTTTCACAGGTTCATTGCACTGAATGGCCAATCCCAGCTCAGAGAGCCCCACTTACTTCGCAAAGCACCATGGAAAAAAAAAAAAAGTCTGTTGCTAAGGTGTTTTTGTTATGGTTAAATGAACCTCTTAAATATTGATTTTAATGCTTTCGATTTTTTAAGCTGCTGTGCGTTCAGTTTTTCTGAAACACACAGGGCACAGATCCTCTGAGCCTCTTATTCATCTGCCTGGCTCTTTCATTTCAGTGATGCAAATCCACTGGCATCTTCTTTTGTAGATTTTTCAGCTGAAAACAACAACCATCCAATCAAACACAGATGGGCTCGGGAAAGTACCTGCTCTTCCATCTCTGGTGAGATACAATCTAGAACTCTATCAAAGTGAATGTCCCTCAACATTAGCCAAACTAGGACTCCTAAAGTACTCACAGGTACCTATATTGGGGCTGTTTCTGTTGAAGGAAAGGGTCTTCAACCACTGTACAAAGTGCCTAGTTCTGAGGCAAATCTTCAAACCCAATTAGGTTCTAGTCTATGGGCAGTTTTTTTTTTTTTTTTTTTTCATCTAACACAAGTGCCTTTTTTTTTTTTTTGATTTTTAATCTTTTTGGAACTTTATTTTTTTTTTCATTTTTCTTTTATTATTCATATGTGCATACAAGGAATGGTTCATTTCTCCCCCCTGCCCCCACCCCCTCCCTTACCACCCACTCCGCCCCCTCCTTCTCCCCCCCCTCAATACCCAGCAGAAACTATTTTGCCCTTATTTCTAATTTTGTTGTAGAGAGAGTATAAGCAATAATAGGAAGGAACAAGGGTTTTTGCTGGTTGAGATAAGGATAGCTATACAGGGCATTGACTCACATTGATTTCCTGTGCGTGGGTGTTACCTTCTAGGTTAATTCTTCTTGATCTAACCTTTTCTCTAGTACCTGTTCCCCTTTTCCTATTGGCCTCAGTTGCTTTAAGGTATCTGCTTTAGTTTCTCTGCGTTAAGGGCAACAAATGCTAGCTAGTTTTTTAGGTGTCTTACCTATCCTCATCCCTCCCTTGTGTGCTCTCACTTTTATCATGTGCTCATAGTCCAATCCCCTTGTTGTGTTTGCCCTTGATCTAATGTCCACATATGAGGGAGAACATATGATTTTTGGTTTTTTGAGCCAGGCTAACCTCACTCAGAATGATGTTCTCCAATTCCATCCATTTACCAGCGAATGATAACATTTCGTTCTTCTTCATGGCTGCATAAAATTCCATTGTGTATAGATACCACATTTTCTTAATCCATTCGTCAGTGGTGGGACATCTTGGCTGTTTCCATAACTTGGCTATTGTGAATAGTGCTGCAATAAACATGGGTGTGCAGGTGCCTCTGGAGTAACAGTCTTTTGGGTATATCCCCAAGAGTGGTATTGCTGGATCAAATGGTAGATCGATGTCCAGCTTTTTAAGTAGCCTCCAGCTTTTTTTCCAGAGTGGTTGTACTAGTCTACATTCCCACCAACAGTGTAAGAGGGTTCCTTTTTCCTATGGGCAGTTTTTATAATGTCAACCTCTGCACCCATTTCAAGGTGGGATTCCTGTAAATTATTTGCCCATGAAGATAAGACTTGTCTGAGGGATTGCCATACACATTTTTACTCAAAAAAAAGTATCAGGTGGATAAATTCAAAGTGCTACCTGCACAATTAGTCAACAGGTCAAAAAAGAATACAAAACAAAAAACAAAATTGTAGCAAAACCCCAGTGAAATAGCACACTGTTGCCAAAAGACAAGTAACAGCTTGGAATAACACAAATGCACAAGAATCACTTTGGAAAAATGCTGGAAAGCCAGTCAATACTTAACATGTAAATTACTACTTTACCAAAGTTAGCCTCAGGCTTTAGAATACATTTAAAGACAGTGGTCCTTTTACAGAAAGCATTAAGATAATATATGTTATATTTCAGAAATAATACACTTGACTGCCTATATTTATATGGGTTATGAATGATAGCAAGTAGAAATAGAAACAGTTATCATAATGGAAACACATTTGTCAAATTGGGGGAGAAATTTTCTGTTAAAACAAAACTTTAAGTGAATGCAAACAGAAAGTAGGACTCCCTTCTGATTATGCAACATCCACTGTGTCAAAAAGCAATATAACAAAACTAATATAACACATGGTTCAGTATTCAGTGTAGACAGGGGCATTGGCACATTCAAGAAGAATGCAGAGGCAACATGCAAAAAAAATCTGACACAGGGATAAAGAAGACCAAGGACATCTTAAGCCATTTCTTTTTTTAAGTGTAAAGCAAGAGAGTTTGAGATAGAAAAGTGTTAACAGGGAGAATAGAGCCCTCAGAGTTGGGGAGGGGATCCCAAGAGAAGGTGCCAGACCTTAGCCATTCTTGATTAAAGGCTTCACAAATATTCTGGTCCAGAAAATTTGATGATTAACTCTGGACACCAACAAGTAATATATAGTTTGCTTTCTGTGTTATGGCAAAGTAGTGTAGTGGGTTGATTTATGGACCCCCAAAAAGATAAGCACCTGTCCCAACCCTCAAAACCTGTGACTATGACCTTAGGGGAGAAAAAAGTCTTTGCAAATGTAATTAAGTTAAGCATCTTGAGATTAAGATCACTCTGGTGGGTCCTAAATCCATTCATGAGTATCTTTCTAAGAGATACACAGAGGACAGACATATAGGGACAAAGGGGAGAGACTATATGGATATCAAGCTAAGGACTGGAGTGGACTGTCTGGAGTCATCAGAAGAGGCAAAGAAGTAGTCTCCCCTACAGGCTTCAAAGAAAGCATGGCCCTGCAACATCTTTATTTCAGACTTAGTAACTGTAAGAGAATGGATTCCTATTGTTCTAAACCACCAAGTGTGTGGTAATTTGTGATGGCAGCCACAGGAACCTAAACAAGTAGTATATACTGCATATACAATGGAAGGTAAATACTCTTGTAGAATTTTCAAGTCAGTATACGAAATCAAAATTGCATACAGTATAAATTACCTCAAACATCTCTTCTATACTCTGCAAGCAGTCATAAAAATATCCAGTATGGCTCGTTTTGACCTTAGTACTTAAAGTGGATGACTGCTTCTTGGTTAAGCATCAGATTCAAAGACTGTCTTGAGTTTTAGGAACACATGTCAAAAACTCCTGTATCTTTAAGTACCAGATTTCAGTCAGGAAGAGATGTTCATAGCCCAGAATGCACTCTGAAGCCCAGACTACCATGAAAGCAGCTATGTCAAAATTACCTTCCACCCCTGCTCACATTGGGGCAAATGTTCATCCAGAAGAATTAGAAAGCCAAACAACCTGCATATTAAGATTACTAATTCATTCTCTCCCCCTCCCTCTCCAGCCCTTCCTTCCCCTCTCTCTCTCTCTCTCTCTCACACACAAACACATCCATACCCACACACACATTTTATATTATCAAGTACTTACATTTCAACCTTTGTAAGTTAGAAGCTCATTTGACTGCTGTCCCCTTGTAATCTAATCTAGTACTTTCTAATTTTATGAGACCTAAAATTTAAACACAGGCCTTTCCTCAGAAGATCCTGACTCAGTAGGTCTGGGGCATGCCGAGAACCTGTATTCCTCATGAGATATAATTCTTAGGACAAGGAAAATTTAGTTTAGTCCATGCCATGTTTTTGACTCTCTTCAACTTGGTCTTATTGTGTATAAAATCTCAGATTAAAGGAGTACCTTATGCTTTCACTAAGCGGTGAAACTTGGTACACCCAAATCAGTTTTGCAGTGGAAAAAAAAGGTAAGTCACACCAATTTAAGGCCAAAGGCCGGTCTTGTCCACCAGGAGTGTACCACTACCTTATGAAGGAGAAGACTGTGAAAAATGGGACACACACTAAGTGGTCAACAAGGTCTGAAAAAGTACTTGGTAGGGGGGAGGGGGGAATAAGCCGCAAAATTAAAACTGTGGCTCAACCTAAGCACAAAAGAAGTATTCTTTATACCTGGTCCTAAAAGCCCTAAGCTGATTGAATTTCTTTATAGGAATATGGTCATATGTTCACTTTATTAAAGTGGTATTTCTAAGAGTAGAAAAAAAAGGTAGGGAGAAAGGATATTGTGGTAACAAGCCAGCCTTCAAGATGGCCCCCAGTTGTAACTTCTTGGTATTCATGCCCTTCTGTAGATTCTTCCCACATTGTGTCAGGGTTATCTGTGTAATTGATATGGATTCACACAGGATTTGGAAGAACAGAGAACATGTAATTTCTGAGGTAATCTTAAAAGACATGGTGGCTTCTGACCTGCTCTCTCTTTTGGACAGCACTCTGGGGAAGGTAGCAACTATATCATGAGCGATTCTGTGAGGGACAGCCATGTGAATGAGCCTTCATGGAAGTGGGTTCTCCAGCCCTCGCTGACATTTTAACTGCAGTCTCATGAGAGATCCTGAGCCAGGATTACATAGCAAAGGCATTCCCAGATTCCTGATTCCTGTATTCCAGAAATTGTGAAATAATAAATGTCTTAAGCAGCCAATTTGTGCAGCAATTTGTTATGTGTCAAAATGTTACCAGCATTGGCAAGTCAACTCCCTGTATAGCTATCCTTATCTCAACTAGCAAAAACCCTTGGTCCTTCCTATTATCGCTTATACTCTCTCTTCAACAAAATTAGAGATAAGGGCAAAATAGTTTCTGCCTGGTAGTGAGGAGATAGGAGGGGAGGAGGAAGGGATGGAGTAGGTAAGGGAAGGGATGGGGGGAAGGGGGGAGAAATAACCCAAACATTGTATGCACATATGAATAAAAGAAATAAAAATGTTACCTGTATTGGTAATATTTTATATTTATAAATGAAGTAAATTTTCAATGATAATTATCACTCATCAAAATGTCATCTCTGGTACAGGTCTCTCTTAGAAAACACAAGCAGGTATTTTACCAAAAAAACTCAAAGCAGCTATTACCATGAATAAAAAGATCAAATATTTAAAAGCCATTTATACAATGCTCTTGAATGTAAACCTTCCCTCATCATTGATACTCTTGAATTCAAGTTCCTGGGAACTTGGCAGCTCTTGAGGAAACTACATCATTCTGTTCAGCTCACCTTACCCTTCATGTAGCTCTTATGGATTAAGACTTTGGCTCGACTAGGATGTTAGAATAAGAATTCTATGTCCTTTGATAGCCACACAAACTTCTAGCACAGGGTATGGATGATAGGCACTTATAACACTAACTCACTTCTAAAATGATTTCTGATTTTTAGAATGTGAGTTTCATGAGACAAGAGGTACTGTGTGCCTCATTTATCACTGTGTCCTCAAAGTCAAGAACTTCTGGCACATGATGGATGGATGATGAATGGCACATGCTGAGTTATTTAGCACAATTGCTTGTTTATCTATCTTGGGATTTTGACATGGGAGCTGAGATGAAGAGAAACTAAAAGTATGTGCTCTAGTGCTTAGGACAATGCTGTGCACAAAGGAGATGATTTACCATACTTGTTCCAGGCCATGAAAACAAGAGAAGGAAATTTTATACTAAAAAAGCTGAAGAGTGGGAAAGAATCTTGAAAGTTAACTCAGTGAGAAATCCTTTATAACCAATATACTACAAATAATTACAAGATCCCAACAATGATAATTAAGGAAATTTACTTTGTAGCCTACTACTGATCATTCTAGAGCCTTCCTACCTCCATCCACAGTCACAACTCCACACCTCTCCTCCTGAAGGCACTAGACTGTCTCGAATTCTCTATCAAAACAGGTTTTTGGTTTTTTTTTCATTTTTCTTTTATTATTCATATGTGCATACAAGGCTTGGTTCATTTCTCCCCCTGCCCCCACCCCCTCCCTTACCACCCACTCCACCCCCTCCTGCTCCCCCCCCCTCAATACCCAGCAGAAACTATTTTGCCCTTATCTCTACAAAACAGGTTTTTAAGGAAGTATTTTACCACTTTCTGAGTTAGGGTAGCACTAGCTATAGAATGGGAAAACTCTATTCTTAGTGACTTAATACAAATAAGTCCAAGTATAGCAAAAAGCAGAGATAGAGGACTCAACCACATAGTCATTCAAGGGCTACACTGATGATAGAGTTCTTGTTGTCCTCTACTCTTGACTTCCAAGGAGACCCAGGATATAGAGAGTCACCCAGCAGACACAGGAGGAAGGCAGGTAGCTATTAAACAGAAACTTGTCATAAGCGAGGTCTGAAAGCAGCTTTTACCACACCTATCCACACTTCATTGGCCAGAACTCCGTAACAAACCCTTAGCTAGATACAAGAAGGGCTGGGAAATGTAGTTCCTGCCTAGATAGCCACTTCCCAGCAACAACTCTACACTATAAGGAAAAGAGTATGCACCTTGCAGGACAGTTAACAACCCTATACGCCACATTCATTCACATGGGTATCAATACATGATGACAGATTAAAGTTCCCCAAAGATTCATTAGCAGAAATCATGAGTTTAAGCTAAAATGATTATTTGGATGACATTTTAGGCATCTGAGATTAGCGATGGGTTTCATGCTCATCATTTTGTTCCTGAGATATAAATCAGTGCTAGGAAGTCCACAATATTAGGTTGTCAACGAACAAGGAAGAAATGTAAGGAGGAGCTTTTCAAAGAGGGTGATGAGTAAACACAAGATATTCTACTCTGACCCCAATGTAATAGAAGCAATTAGATAGCATCACAAGTTTTAGGCTACTTAAGAAAATGTGTTCATGATCATTCTTTCATTTCCTTTGAGTAAATTTTAATGATCTCCCTCTTTTAATAATTGCTATGTTTCTAACCTCCCAGTGGTCTTACAGGTGCAAGTGAATTATAATTAGGAGCTGCTAATTATAGTTATGAGATGTAGGAAAGACAAATGGAAAAATTCATAAATATAATACATGTAACAAAAGTGGGCCAAAGCCTGAGTCAATCTGCCTTGAGAGGCCCAGTGAGAAGATTACAGTATGTCCACCAGCATTCCCAGAAAAATGACTTGCTCCACCTCTTCCTGCACAGACCTCCATGGGCAGAGAGTCAGTGCTCAAAGAGCACACAGCACATGGATTTTTTTTTGGTAGTTCCCCTGAAATCATTACAACAATAGGCTCAGGGTGTCCAGGCAGTCACTCAATGACCACAAACCAAATAGAAAAGAGCATGTTACATCAAGAGACATGTTTCAACTATTCACCTCTGGGCAGAAGCAAGGCAGCTGCTTATGTTCTAAATTCAGAAATAAAAATGAGCTCTACACACTCCATTTCCAAGACTTGACACTCAAACCAGAAAAAGCCAGCACTAAGGCCCTTCATAAAAGTTTGACCTAAATGTTCAGTGATCATTAACAAACACAATCTCAGAGCATCATGGAAATTCAAAAACATACTTTACTCTCAGGTGTGTCAGGTACAGGGAATCCTAGGTTTGCTTTTCACATTATCATGAGCTGCAGCAAATGAAGGAAACAAAGTGAATTTTTATTTTCTCAGAGTTTCTAGTCCTTAATGAAGTCCCCTATGTAGCATAACTGAGGGTACCCAATACTCTACACAAGTGGGAGATCCAGGGAATAGTTAAGGATGGGCTATTCCTGTAGTATCAAATAGGGAGTAGACAGGGTCAAGTCAAATGCCGAATTTGAGCAGTACACATGAGCAAAGTTAGGGCTAGGTCTCTTGTAGTTGGGAGTTTTCAAGAATACACTGAAAAGTGGGCCAATTTCTTCCAGGAATTATTAGCAAACACTCCCACATTGTTGACACCCTTGAACATAAAGAAGCTCACAAAGTATTCAGAGGATGCTGATCTACAAGAAAAAAAAATCCAATACTTTCAGCATCCTAGCAGTGGTTAACTTTGTCACAGGCTTCTACCTTCTGGCTGATTGCTAGCAGGAACCAACATTATGGTAGAGTGCCTATGTGGTAAGCAATAGGCTCTGAGTTCAAGCCCCAGTACCACCAAAAATAAGAGAACATTATTTGTTAAAGTCTGTGAACTTGTCTAAAAGAAATACCTGGCCACAAGCAGATTAAGAAAATGTGGTATTTATATACAATGGAATTTTACTTAGCCACAAAGAAGAATGAAATTTTGTCATTCGCAGGTAAATAGACAGAACTGGAGAGCATCATCTTAAGTGAAGCTAGCCAGGCTCAGAAGGCCAAAAGCCACACATTTTCTCTCATTTGTGGAATGCAGACCTAACACAAATGCAGCAGTATTATGAAACACTGGTCACGCTAAGGGGAAGTCATACACAAGAAGGGTAGGATTAAAGAAGGAAATTAAGAACTTGAATATGGTTGATATACTCTCTATACAAGAATGAATATAGAAATCTTAAACTGGCTGAAACTGCCATAAGAAAGGGACTAAGATGAAATCAAGAAAATTAGAGGAGATAAACCAATTGAGGTTATAATACATATATACATGGAAATATCATAAGGAAACTCCCTGTAGCTACCTTTATCTCAAACAAGCTAAAATGTCATGTTTTCCTCTTCATCTATTCTCTTTTCTTCTTCTCCAGGATCAGAGAACAGGAGAAAGGAACAGGTCCTGCTCAGGAGGGAAAGCTGACACCAGTGGAAGGGGGGAGGTGATGGGGAAAGCAGGTAGGAGAGTGAAAAATGTGTACACATGTATGTAAATCCAAAAATGATACCTGTTGAATCTATCAAGAATCAGGTGGGGGGGAGGGGAATAAAGGAGAATGGTAGAGAGGGTGAAGTCAAGTATAATATACTTGATATATTGTAAGAACCTGTGTAAATGCCACAATGTACCCCAACCAAGCATAACAATAAAGGGGGAAAAAAAGAAAAGAAATACCTGGCTAGGAAAAAGACCAATAAAGTATTTTTAAGATTATCTATAATCTAGTTCCTTTAATCTTAATCCACCCATTCAACAGGTGTGCACCAAACTAGAAAAGACCAGTGAGTATTTATTAATACCTACTCTATCCATTCCATAAGCCTTAAGGATTAGTTATTCAAACAAATAGGGAGGGTCACTGCTCTCGTGGAAAGTACATACTGAGAAGAAATCCTAATTAACCTACTCTTTCATTCATAACCTAAGAAAGAAAACATAAACTTATCTTTCCTTTCACAATTTACTACTTCATGGGATAGGGAATACAGACACTTACCATACATTGAAGGAAAGTCTACTATATGATAGAAAAAGCACAAAGATGAACAAGGTATGATCCACAATCAAGTAGAGAGCACATTTAGAAAAAGTTACAAAATAGCCAGCATTATAGATGGAACTGTGCCTCTTCCCAAAAAGACATGCTGAAGTCCTAGCTCCCCAATACCCCAAAATATGACCTTATTTGGAAATAGGGAGGTTGCAAATATAAATAGGTAAGGTAAGGTCATAGTGGAGTACAGTGTATAAGGTGCATCTCTACTCCAAAATACTGGTTGTCTTTATAAGAACATGGTCATGTAAAGATATGGACACATCAGGGAGAACGTGGTATGGATTTATGCAGCTGTGAACCAATGATTACTGGTGAACAACTAGAAGCCAGGTTTCATAGGGAGCATGGTCCTATGGCAATTTGATTTTGAACCTCTAGCTTCCAGAACTCAAAGACAATAACTCTCTATTGTTTTAAGCCACCCAATTAGTGTTCCTTTAATATAGCAGCCATAGGAAATGACTATCCCATATAAGTGTTGGAACATAGCTGAGAGCTGACTATGATGGAAAGAGGTGGAAGTCACTCAATTATACCTATGATGGGGTGGGGAGGGTTTCCCACAAGAGATGCTATTTGCATACGGCTTGGAATATAAATAGGACTTTTACCAGGCACATGGGGGGAGTCAAAGTGTAAAGGTCTTTTAGACTATGCCAAGAATAAAAAGACATGGCCTGTTGAGAGAATGGCAAGCAATTTGGCAGGGCTGCCAAATTATAAAGCACTTTCTATGCCCCAGGCACTTTCCTGAGCTAAAGAGAGGATGAATGGAGGTAGATAATAGTAATGAGGACTGTAAAGGGTAGATGATACAACTGGAAAGTAAAATTACACCCAGATTGTCCTGGCACCCAAGATAATAGGAAATTGTTAAATAATTGTAAGCAGATGAACAATATGATGTTTCATTTTATGACAAGGTATCACTGGTCTAGCATGCTGAATACACTTGAAGAATGGAGTAGCAACAAAAAAACCATGGAAATCAAAAGGATGGTTTTCACTGCCTGGCAACCAAACTCATGGCCTGTGATCAAAGGTGTGGTGTTGGAACCAGATCTCTTTCCCTCCCAGAAACTTGAAGCCTTGTTGTACATCCTATATGGCACGGAGTGTGTGGTATGTGATAATAGAAGTTGCAGTGCAGCCTAGACTTTATACTTATGTCAACTGTTTTATTAATTCCTTTTTAAGTTCTATGGACACCAAGAAAGAGCACTCTTTGGGAAATGAGTTCTCCCTCTGAACACAGTTCCATGCTACAGATTTACTGACTGCTTTCACTCATTAGCATCTTACCACTGATGTTAAGAATAAAGGAACCCTCTCAGATCAACCTATCCATCTTGGCTCTGAGCCCAATTGTTACCCAGGGCTTTGTGAAGCTAGGTTTCCATCCATCAGGCCCTTTGGCACCGCCTAAGGTACAGACCATTCAGAAGTCAAATCTGTTTCCACCAGCTCAGTCTTCTGATTCTTTCAAGTTCTATTTCTCCAAGCATAGCTGCAATATTGCTAATGCTGTACCTGAAATTAGACAAAGTCATCTTTTCCTTTATTGATGTCTTGTACCTCTCAAATTTATTCACTTAACCATCCCAGAGTGAAACAAATGTAGACAGAATGTTACATCCCTAGAGGAAAGAAAATGTTATTCATTTTGTATCCCATACCTAGCAGAACACCTGGCATATCAAAGAGACTCAGAAAGGTTTTACTGTCAAAGGAAAGATTTGCTTTGCCAACAGCTATGGGCAAAGTAGCTTTCAATGGTCTACCCTAGCCAGGCACCGGTGGCTCACACCTGTAATCCTAGCAACTCAGGGGGCAGAGATCAGGAGGATCGCAGTTCAAAGCCAGCCCAGGCAAATAGTTCATAAGACCCTATTTTGAAAAAAACCCTTCACAAAAAAGGGCTGGTGGAGTGGCTCAAGGTGTAGGCCCTGAGTTCAAGCCCCAGTACTAAAAAAAAAAGGTCTACCTTAGGGTCCTAGCTGACCCCTCAAGTATGAGGGTATGTGGGTTGAGCAGGTCTTTAGAATCATAGTGCCTTCACCATAGTCTTAGCTCTACCCCTTCTGACTAGGTAACCTTAGGCTAATAAATGTATCTTGGAAAAGCTTTTGTTTCTTCTGTAGGATGGGATTAGTAATACCTGCCTCACAAAGTTATTAAAAGAATTAAATGTGAAAATTATTTGTAAAGTATTTAGCACAAATACTTTTAATAAACCTGGCTGTATCTGGTACAAATTTTATAATCCCAAGTCCTAGTATGCAGGAAACATAACTTAAACTGTGTGTGGTGGTGCACCCCTATAATTCCAGTACTCACTGGGAGAGGCTAAGTCCTCATTGTCTTGAACAATGAGTTCAAGACAAATTCAGGCTACATAGCAAGACCTTGCCTCAAAAAAAAAAAAAGAGAGAGAGAAAGAAATAGACGAGGGCGGAAAGGAGAGAGGAGAGAAAGGTGAGGAGGAGAATGCAAAGGAATAAGGGAGAGATGGGGGGAGGGAGAGAAAACATATTTCTTATAAGTCATTATAACTTCTGACTTTGAGCCCCTATTCTGCCCACTATGAAAAATAAAACTCAGTAAAATTGAAAAGTGTTCTGCTTTGCCCTCTCTTCTCAAGGCAAGGCCATCTCAGTCGTGGTATATATTCTTATGCTGTTCTTCTCAGAATCTAACTCATCTCATTTAGTCCTCAACATTAACAATAGACAATGCTTTCTTGAAAGGTTCCCTGGAGATGGATATGGCACACTCTAGGCGAAGACTGTCCATTTGACAGTCTATCCAAGTATCCCTAATGCTCAGCTTCAGTTGGAGAGGAAAAATTCAGGAGAGAAAGACAGACAAGAGAGACAGATACCTGTCTGTCTGTCTCTCATGCTCCTCTACCTCTCCTCTCTTTTTTTCTGGTCAGAGGGTCTATCTACTCAAGGAAAAGAACAGGAATGGAGGTAGAAGTAGAGAATGACAGGGGAAAACTCAATTACCCATTGAGCATCCCTAATTCAAAAACCCAAAATCTAAAAGGCTCTGAAATCTGAACATTTTTGAGCATCATGTTGGAGTTCAAGAAGTTTAAGATTTGGGGTTTTTGAATTAGGGATGTTCAACCAGTAAAGCCTATGCAAATATTCCAAAATCCAAAAACACCAAAATCTGAAACATTTGCACAGAGAATTGTTCTGACTCATCACGTTTACTTCCTCAATCTTTGTTTCACTCCTCTATTTTGCATTTAGAAGCTAAGATTGGCACATTTTCTGCCATTTTCTTCTGACAGCTCCTCTAGGGTAACTGGCAGGTAGGAATGGTTAGGGAAAGGAACAAAAGAACAAGAATGTTAATTATATTGTGAACTTCTGACATTATTAAGGCAGAGCACCATAAAAATGAGTCTTGGCTTCCATTGTTGAAATCCTCTTTAATTATGATGTGTAGGAAAAGCCACTGTGGCAGCAAGTACAGCCCCACAAGAGGTGGGTTCCATGACTTTCAAGCAAAGTCTACCAGACTCAAAGAGGAGAGAAGACCTAGCAGCTCCAGAGGGCAGGGGAGTCTAGAAACAAGGACAAGCTCTGGTCAGTCCCTGAGTCAAGTATGCCTATGGGTTCCAATGGCTTTTATTTTCCATTAATCTCCCAGATGGCTTCCGCCTGCCTCCTTCATCTTATATACACTGAAATCTCTTTCGTGGCTTGACTTGGGGAGCAAATCAGCTGTGTGACTTTTTCTCTGTGCAACAGCTCCCTCAATCACCCATTCTAGGACTGGGAGCTGCTATTTATTTTTCATCTACAGATGGCTTCATAAAAGCCATTCTCCTTATTTTGAAAAAAATCCAAGTGGTAGCTAAATATTCATTTAAGATGCAAATCAGGTTATGCAGGTGGCATAAAATAACAGCAGGCTTGAAGAACCACGATGAGGGGTGGAACTGACACAAACATCATGCACTGGCTAATGGAAGCCTGCTCGCCTGAAGATTAACGCCTCCATAGTGAGGCTGTTTGGATCTTACCTGTAGACAGTGCAAGGAAAATTCTAAGCAGAAGACCAGCCTCTTAAATTCCTCTTCACTTCACATTGCATCCTAAAGCAGGGGCAAGCTAACTTTTTATGTAAAGGGTCAAATACTAAGTGTTTTCAGTTCTGCAAGCCATATGGTCTCTGTTGCAGCTACTCAACTCTGCCAATGTAGGCTGAAGCAGCCACAGATAATGCGTAAATGCGTGAGCATGGCCATCTTCCAATAAAACTTTATTTATAGACACTGAAACTTGAATTTCACGTAAGGTGCCTATGTCATGGAATAGTAGTCTTCTTTCAATTTTTTTCAACCAGTTGAAACTATTTTTTGCTCTCAAGCACACAAAGCAGGCAGTAGAGTGGACCTGGCCCACTTATTTTGGTGACCTCTGACTTAGAACATCACAATCTGACAGTATAAACCTCAGTTCTAGCCAACAACTACTTCCCAAGTAATACAGGACAGGAAATTTCATTAATCCACTGCTTTTTTGTGATATGATATGGGAGGAGGGAGCTAGATTTTCTATATTTCCTTTTAAATATTGCAAAAATTAAGACAGGCATAGTGGTACATACCTGTAATCCTAGCTACTCAGGAGACAGAGGCAGGAGGATCACAAGCTCAAAGCCAGCCCACATAAAGTTAGTGAGACTAACTCAAAAATAAATTTAATATTAATAACAAAAAACAGGACTGTTAAATAGGTACAGTGTAGGAGGAGGGGTGTACTTATGGGAGGGGTATGAGAAATGAAGGAGATTAAGGTGAGAGTATATGGTTGGTGGACTTCTTACACTTACATGAAATAGAACAAAGAAACCTCTTGCAATTGCTTTCAATGGGACATGGAGGGGTGGAGGAGTGGAGGGGGAGAGACAGTGGGGGTTATCTAACCAATGTATAACATAAGCCTATTTGGAATTGTCATAATGAATCCCCCTGTACAATGAATATATCCTAATAAAAAATTTATTAAATAAATAAATTTAAAACAAAAGGTCCAGGGGTATAGCTCAAGTGGTAGAGTACTTGCCTAGCAAACACAAGGCCCTGGATTCAATCCCCAATGCCACTAATTAATTATAATATAATACAAAATTATAAGATGAGCATTTAAGCTGCATAAATGAAATATAGTCATGTGCCACATAATAAGGACTCAGTGAACAACGGACTAAATATACTACAATGGTCCCAAAGGTTAAAAACAGAGCTGAAAACTTCATATCACCTAGTGACATGGTAGCCATCCTAATGTCATAGTGCTACACATCACTCAAATGTTTGTAGGAATGGGTAGAAACAAACCTATTGTCCTGCCAGTCATATAAAAATATAGCACACATAATTACATACAGTACATAAAACTTGTTAATGATAAGAAATAACTATGTTAGCATGACCATGAATAAATGAAGGGTTAAGGCAAAAAAGACCTAGCTGGGCCTCACAAAGCATGAGACCAGAGACTATCTGGGAATTTCTCATTGGTGTCTATCATCCCAGCCATCAACCCCGCTAGGCCCAAGTATGGTGCAAAAGCAGTCAGCTAAGATCTCAGAGATGTGGAAGGACAGAAGAATGAGCTGAAGAAACAAAAAGATAGTCTGGAGCAGACAGGATAATCATGAGCACATTATCCCTGTTCTCACTGCAGGGCTGGATATAACCTTCGGGAGGCTAGTTCATCCTCTGAGGAGAAGATAAATGGTAGAAGGGAAAGTTTTCCAAGTCAACTAACACTTGTCTTAAGATGCAGAAGAGAAGGAATTTATCTTAAATTGACAAAATTAAACATTTTCTACATTCAGAAGAAACAAAGGCTCAAGGATCCAAATTAAGTTAGAAGTCACAGTAACACAATAGCCATAGTACCAGTGGTAATAATACTGTAGCAGGAACATGAGGCAGAAGCAGTTGTAGCAGCAGGAGGGTAGCAGTAATACAATAATAGGTAGGGTAGTAACAGTAGTGGATGCTGAAGCTAGCATTTGTTGAGTACTTTCCACTTTCTAGGCTCTGTTTTAAGCATTTTACACAAAATTGTTCATTTAACCCTTATTACAATCCTAATAAATGAGTATTTATTCCCATTTCATGAATGAGAAAATTTAGACACAAAAAAAAAGACCAGCTTAAATAAGGAAAAGATTTAACAAATATTATTAAGTAGAAGAATGAGCACTTTAATGAAATCCAACATAAGCAAGTAGTGGTTCCCACACAGAACCAGAAGGGGACAGGCATTTTAAAGTCACTGACAACACTTTTTGGTGCTCTAAGTTTGGAACATAAGGATTCTCCATTAGGGGAGAAACCTTTTTTAAAAAGTTAAGACAACAGAGGTAAGGATAAGAAGTCATCAGGGGCTAACTTACAATTAAAACATGTTTTTTATCTTAGCATTTCCTCCATCCTATCACATGCACTCACAATGGATTCCTTTATTCTTCCTCTGACATAGTGTTATTAAGCATATCATCTTCCAGAATAAGGTTTCTAGAACCCATGTTGTTTCTTCCATTCTGTACTGCAAGCCATGGGCAAGGTTCTGCAGGGAGGGAGCCACCAGGAAAGAAATGTCATAAGGCTCAAATGGACCAATGATGTGAAAAGAGTATTGGAGCCCAAAGCTTCTCCTTTGCCCCCAAGAGGCTATGGCCCATCTCCTTGCTGATAAAACACCATGTTATCTGATTGCTTTTTCTACATGTAAAAGTCCTTATAGATACATAATTAAAATGACTTTAAGTTTTTAAAACATGGCAGTTTTCTCCTTAGCCACAGGGAAGATTTGTAGTCCCAATTAGGAAACAAACTAAAGTGATTCTTCATTGTACCCAGTATCCTATCCAAGCTCTCTCTCTGAGAAGACAGAACACTGGGACCAAAATCATCACACCACCTAGTGGCATACTTGTTCTTCCACAAGCCTCCCTCCATCTAAAACGAGGGTGCTCAGCAGTCAGTTAAATATTCCATCTCACAGCCTATGAATTTCAATAAATATACCATCTGTTCACCTTCTGTGTGGGAGTTCAATCATTTTCTTGGCGGTGGTATTATTCTACAGCAATTACCTATGTCTTTATCACCTCTCATTCAGCTGCAGCAGCCTTCGCTGTACAACCAACAGTTTCTATAGATAGGACAGCCTGCATGGCCGGAACACAAAATACTTACACTTCATTAGGAGTGGGGCAAGGCATGTGGGGAGAGAATCTGTGACTCTCTGAGAAGAGAGTCTCTGAGAACAGCAGCTCTGCCTTTGAGCTGGGGAGTAAACCTGAGCATGAGCAGCCTTTCCTTCTG
Organism: Castor canadensis; assembly: GCF_047511655.1. NCBI lineage: Eukaryota > Metazoa > Chordata > Mammalia > Rodentia > Castoridae > Castor > Castor canadensis. Next base: position 43,771,448 of record NC_133388.1, read on the forward strand.
GCTGCCAGATTTTGATCTGTCAAAATAACAAGATTAGAAAAGGGGAAGGTTAACACTGGAGAGAAGAGCCATGTGCTATTGGATGTGGGCTCAGAGATGTGGGATCTACCTCCAGCTCTGCCATTAACCAGCTTGTATGACTTATGTGCACAAGCAAGCAGACTCTCAGGGCCTCAGTTTCCCCTTCTGCAAAGTGAAGAGGTTGGAAGGGGTGGCTCCTGAACTTCCCTTTAGTTCTGAAATTGTAAGATTCTAGTGAGTGGAAAATGGGTGCCTCTAGTGCAGCCCACGCCCAGATGTACCACTGACTTGCTTCACTGAGTTGCTAAGTAAAATTATAGCTAAAAAAAGAAAACGTCACAACTACCAAAGTGGTTTGAGTGCTTTTTAAATTTGAGTTCTTATTAATGACAGTTCCCTGCACAGTACATAAGAGGTTAAAACAAAAGTTTAGAAAAGCTAATTTGCTGAAGGTAAGTAACCCTAGAAAATGGGGAAGCCAGGGCTTAAAGTCCAAGGTCTTATATAGTGCCACATTACAAGGCTTCATGAAAAAACAGAATTTCAGGACAAATTCTAAACCCAAAGAGGAGATGGAAGACATTTTAGAGGAAAAGATGTAAGCATATCTCTCATAAAGGTCCAGCATTAGTTTTATATTGATTGATTCAGCATTAGCTGAACTGCTGTCCAATTGCATCCCAACAGTGTGGCTATGATCGCAACAGTGCTATGTGCTCCCCAAACCATGTTCATGTTCTTCCTGAGAACATAAGAATACCAATTCTCCCAACATCCTTTGCAGCTAGGTTGGGAGAGAGGGTCTAGGCTCTGGCTAATGAGACATGAGCAGGAATTTTGCACAGTGCCTGAGTATGGACATTAAGCCCTGTTTTATGTCTTTCTCTCCCATTCATGAGACTGCAAATGAAGGACTCAGAATAGCAGGCCCATATGATAAATGAACTGCCAACCTTCAGCCACCGCAATGAAGGAAGCCTTGTAGAAGGTAGCCCCACCTGCACTGGATAGAGGGGGAAAAAACTATATTGTATTCTACTGAGATATGGGAATCATTTGTTATAGCAACTAGCAACCAGCAGCCTGGCCAGTAAGAATTGTAATGGCACCTACTTTTTTGCCTGCCAAGTATCCAATCCTTTCAGAAACCAGTACCAAATCCCTTCCTCTAGCACTTTGATGTTCCTGAATTTCTTTAAACCTTCAGCTTAAGGTCTGCCAGCCTATTCCAGCCCCTCATTCAGCCAAATGAGAAGCAATCCTGGTCTTTTGCTGAGACTATTATGAAATAGAAACTCTTTCCACTGGGAAGCTAGGCTGGGTAAGATAGGTCTGCAGCAGCCAGGAAAATCACCATAGAATAGAGTCTGTGCTGGAATAAAGTCAGCATGTGGAACAACAAAACCAGAAGAAGAGGGGGGGGGGGGCGGGGGGAAAGGGGTAGAAAGGGAGAGACAGTGGATGGCATAGCAAAAGGGAAAATGAAGGAGGGAGACAAAGAATGGCCTGGAGAACAAAATGGGGCAAAGAGAAAAAGGGTTATGAAGTATGGGGGTGGGGATAAGAAGGTGGAGCAGGGGGCTTAAGAAGAGAGAGTGGGAGGTTGAGGTGGCGAATGAGTGGAATCAGAAAGAAATTGCAGGACTGGAAAGAGACATGGGCAGAGGAAGTGATGGGAGGGGGGCAAAGTTAGAGGCAGAGCCAGAGACAGGGCAGCCCAGGGAAAGCCAGAGAGAAAGAAGAAAGAAAGGAAAGGATTTATGGTGGGAGCAGTGGAAGGTGGAGGAGACAGGGTAGAGATGCAGAAAGAAAGACAAAGCAAGGAAAAGAGGGAGAAAGAAAGGGAGGGAAGGAAGGAGCCAGAGAAGTAAAACCCACATCTGAGTCCTGATGCCCAGCCACACCTAGTCAATCTCACCCCTAGATATCTGCATATGAGATGCCTCATTCTCTTTTGCATTTATCCATTTTAATTGGAGCCCTGCCCCAGGCCGCCAGCTCAAGCTGCTGTTGCTCAAATCATCCAATGTGTGAGTCAACAGTGAACTGAAATTCATCCTTCTGAATCTCCCTAATGTCACATTGTCGATAGAAGGAGCAAGGGACAATAGGCTTGGACTTTTCCTACTTTCTAAAACAACCTAAAAATAGATGAAAAGAAACTGTAAGTGTCAAAAGGTAGACACATAATTATGTAACACAGTTGGCACAAACTAATTGACTATCTTCTGCCAAAACAAGAATTTTCAATACTCAGAGCATCTATGAGCCTCATCCTTTAGGCTTTCCCACTTGACTTCTTCCAGACTATCCTAACCTGGAATTACACTCTGTTATGTTTTCTGGCTCAACTCTTTTCTCTCTCTCTCTCTCCTTTCATCTCATTCCCTAGTCTAATAATTTTTTCTGTCTTTACCCTTTCCTGATGACACCTGCCTGGCTTCTGTCTTTCACATAATCAAGTAGAATTCTGTATGGGTACCGGGTGTCAGTGCTTTCAGCCCCATGTGCACTCACAGTACTGCAATGGCAGTTACTGAAGCACATTAATGTGATCCCACAGGCCAGCAACTCAAGCTGCTGCTGCTCAAATCATCCACCATGAGTCAAGAATAAGCTGAAATTCATCATTCTGAAATTCCCTAATGTCACATTCTCAATAGCTGCAGTAAGAGACAATTGGCTTGAAATGCGAATCAATGCTCAAATCTGCAAGGGGAAAAAAAAGGTGAAAATGTGCATGCCACAAAGAATAAGAGACACAGACAGAGACAGAGACAGAGATTGTGTGTGTGTGTGTGTGTGTGTGTGTGTGTGTGTGTGTGTGTGTGAGTGTCTGTGTGCATGTGCGCACACATGCATGCATATCCTGGAGGGTGGGGGAAGAAGGTAAATTAAAGGATTCAATTTTCAAATTCTCATCAAGGAATAAACCACTCTGGCTTTCTCTAAAGCCAGAAGAAAATGAAGTGATTAGTGGAATTTTTAAAGGCAAAAGAAGAAAAGTACTGTAGCCAAAAGCTGAGGAAACAGATACACAAGTTGGGAGCAAAACATCACCTCCTCTGGTTATCAGTGAAAGGGCATGAAATAGAGTCTGCACTCCAGAGACTTACCCTTATTTCCCCAGCATTTCATACCCATTCAACAAGATGATAGGTACGACCTCTGGACACACACAAAATCTTTCTAAAAGAGAAAAACCAACCCAGCCACATCAGTTTTCCTCCTTTACCAGCTACTACCCCACACACAGGAAGCCACCCTCTCCATTCACTCAGCACCACTAGGAAGCAGCTGAGCACACACAGACTTGGGTTTCTCTGCTACTCTTATGCATAATTTACCAACATACATAGTTTCTATCAACAGTGGTCTCAGTTCTTCATGCTTCAATGAAATTCAAGGCTCTACAAAAATCTGGATGCCTGTAAAAGGATGTCATAGACAAAGAACTCAGTATTTTTTTTCTCAAAAGAAGTAAAAACTAATTTTTGTAAACAGTTAAGTTTGGGTTGGGTTTTTGTCATTAAGAAAATGCTCCTGACTAGATTTAGAATTATCAACTTCCTGCACCTGGAACTCTACTCTGAGGGGCAAAGAATAAATGCAGACCCTCCACTTTGGACAGGACAATAAACCTCATTCCTTGTCACTCTTACTAACCTGTGAAATGATAAGCAACCTGAAAGGAAACCTAAAGAATCTTCTCTGCCATTCCTGTGGGCGCCCCCCACAGCCAAACTTCTGAGACCCACCCTGACCCCTCCTTTTATCCAGGTGACCATTGTCCCCAATCTCTTAAAACAAACTATGACCACAAAGCCCCCAACTGCTCTTACTCTCTTCATTTACACCAAAGGCACCTGCGCAGTCTTGCCACATTTGAAACTAAAGGTGAGGGATGGAGGGAAGACTTACCCAGGTCCTCCTAACCTACAGTAAAGAAATATCTAACCTCTTCTTGCTCTTTCTTGCTTGTTAGAGGGTTACTCTCACTCACCAGTGGCTGGCCTGAGTTGTACATCCCTGGTGGCTGTGACAAAGTTTGTTTCCTAATCCAAAACCTTGGTCAGGCTTCTCTGAGTCCTCTGCTTAATTTGGTCTGCTCTTGGACTGCCATTCTGTCCTTGTTGAATCCAGTTTGAACAAGAATCCTGATAAGTCAATTTAGGAAAAATCCCCCAACGTTGGTATCTGACCATCAGCATCACTCTCTGCAGGCCTCCTAGGGTAGATGTGATCCTGAGTTCTTACACCAATGCTGGCAAAAACCCAAAAGTGAAAGACGATTAAAGATGTAATGTTACATAGAGATCTTCCCACCTTTGTAGCCTTTTAGAAAACAAAATATGTAGACATAAGATTTGACTTTCTATTAAAATGACCTAAACATGATTCCTTATGTTTTTCCTAATATCTGTTTGCTTGATCAAGTCTCAGGAGATAATATATTAAACATTAATCTGATTACACGTGCAACAATTCATTCATATATTAGCTATCCCCCATAACATCAATAATAGTAACAGAATTACTGATAATCATCACTATCTGTCACAGTCTTTACAGACATAAATTTACTCCTCGCAAAAACATTCCATGGGAAGTAGCTCTCTTCCTCCATTTTTACATATAAACTGAGGCAAGGAGAAGGTAAGTTATTCACCCAAGATAACATAATCCATAGTTAGTCAAGTTTGTCAAACCAAATGTCTGGGTCAAGAGCCCATGATCTTACTATCCAGTCTACTACCTCCTTGTGTCCATTTAATATTAAGTATTTAGTTACAATCAATATTAGACAATAAAATTCTGATGGTACTTTCTGATGCAATAGCACCTAAGAAAGAAAGCTGGGTGACTCAGTCAAATAAGTCATTAGAGGTTGTTTTGCTCAAGTCTTTCACAGGAGAAGTCACTCCCATATTATGTTTATGGCCCTGTGTCAAAAGAGGATAATTTGGCTTTATTTCCTGCAGTCCTCTGGTTTTTAGTGGGTCCCAAGAGAGAGAAATCTGCTGGAAACTTTTCAATGTTGTACGATGCCACCGATCACATTTATTGACTTTTCTGCCCTACACACAGTGGGAAGAGTGACTTCATCCCCCAATCACCGTAACAGATCTTGACACTGCATGAGCAAAAAGCTTTTTGCACTCCAGAAAAGCAATTATTTTCTGTGGGGAAAAAAAAAAAAAGCCCAGTCAACTGCTTAAACATAATGAACCCACCTATTAATCTTGTCCTGTTACTCCTGCTAATTCTGGAACCAGGACAGTAGTCATACCTTGTTGCTCTCAAATCTAAAAACAGTGCATATCATCAAAAACAAAGAACTTTTCAAATTTGTCCTTCAGCTGGTCAGGGTTTTCTGTATGCAGCTACCCAGGTACCAACTGATGGAGAAGAGAAACTATTTATTACTTACGCATAGCTTTCAGTCTTCCATTGTATGGCATTTAAATATTGACTGAAGACAAAGCCCTTAGTAACTACAGAATGCACTTCATTAACTAGCTGAAAATCTACGTTTAAGAAAGGAAATATGTTCCAGGTGCAGAGGCTCAAGCCTGTAATCCTAGCTATTCATGAGAATCATGGTTCAAGGCCAATCTGGGCAAAAAGCTCAACCAATGGCTGGGCACAGTTGTGTGTGCCTGTCATCCCAGCTATTTGGGAAGGCACAAACAGGAGAATAGTTGTCCTGGCCACATAGACATAAAGCAAGACTCTATCTCAAAAATAAACAAACCAAAAAGGACTGGCAGTGTTGCTCAAGTGGTAGAGCACCTGCCTGGCAGGTACAGGCCCTGCTTGGCAGTACTGGCAACCCCCAGTACTGCCAAGAAAGAATGGGAGGGGAAGAAAGAGAAAGGGAGGGGGAGGGAGAAGGGAAAAGGGGAAGGGAAGGGAAGGGAATGTGGCTGGCTGAGTGTGGTGGATCATCCCTATAATTCCCAGCACAGGAGGCTGAGGCAGGATGACAATTCAAGACCAGCATGGGCTACACAGCGAGTTCAAGGACACTCTAGTATTCATAGCAAGTCCCTATCTCAAAAAACTAAGGGCTGGAGATATCAAACAAAAAATAAAAAAGAGCCTGAGGGGGTTTTCTTCTAACGTTTTCATAAAACTTAATGTTATCAGGCAGCTCATCACCCCAGATAACTATAAGTTATCTATAAAGTTATAGTTCCACATTTTCTTCTAATGATCAGTGCAAATCTGCCCTCTGTTACTGAAAAAGAATTCAGATTTTAATTTGCAGAAAAGATAATTGTAGAAGGGAAAGGGCACCTGATGGGTCGGTAGTTGTAGAAGGTAAAATAGTTGTAGTGAAATCCAAAAACATTTAGAATAATAGTGATATTACAATAATAGTGCAATCCTACACTATCTTGCTGGCCCTATGTTAATTTAATTTCTATAATTTGAGGGATAGTAAGTGGTACAATGTCTGCCATATGAAGGTGATTTAATCAGATTTATGTTTTGAAAGGAACCTCTTTGGCTGCTAAGCAGAGAACCAATTGGAGGGAAGTAATACCAGAGTTCCAAGCAGTTCAGAAGAAAAACAGTTGAAGAGCTGCTGCAGTAATTCAACATAATGGCATACCAGAAGGATGTAAATGGAGATGGAGGGATGCAGATGGATTTGAAAAAGGCATTTAGGCCATAATGTAGTCAGATATTGATCATGGACTAGATTAGATGAGGAAGAGGAGAAAATCTAAGATTAAGATTTCTAGCTTAATGAAGAGTCCTGGTATATACTGAAAGAGAGAACACTAGTGGAGCGAGAAGTTTATACAATAAGATGATAAACACATTTTGGAAATGATGGATTTGAGGTACCTATAAGACATCCAAATAGACATGAAGCAAAAGTGTCATCCTGAAGACCCGGGCAACAAATATCTGTCAATCTCTTATCTTGTGGATACTAGACTAGATGCTGGGAGTGAGCAGTAAAAAAAAGTTAGACATCACCCCAGCTATTGTGGGGCTTTGAGTGAAGGTAGAGAGAAGCATATTAAACAAGTAACTATCCTAATGAAAAAACAGAAGCCATGAAAATAAGATATTTCAAGATTGGCAAGAGCCAATTATATCAAATGATGCTAAGAGAGGGAGGGGATACTAACTATCTTTTGGATTTGGTAACGTGCAGTCACTAGAATCTTGACAAGAGCTGCTTCAATAGAATATTAAAGACAGAGCCCAATTAAAGTGAGTTGAAAAGAAAACTGTAAGGAGGAAGTGGAGACAGTGACTATGAGACATTTGTTCAATATGTTTTGCTGAACCAGGTGCTGATGGCTCATGCCTGTAATCCTAGCTACTCAGGAGGCACAGATCAGGAGCATCACGGTTCAAAGACAGCCCAGAGCAAATAGTTTGTAAGGCCCTACCTCAAAAAAGAGCACAAAAAAGGGCTGGTGGAGTGGCTCAAGTGGTAAAGCACCTGCCGAGCAAGTGTGAGGCCCGGAAAAGTTTTGCTGGGAAGAGAAGTAAAATAGAGCAGTAACTGGAAACTAACATAAGGTCAAGGGCAAGTTTATTATGATGGATGATTATAACATGTTCCTATGTTTCTGGGAGTATTCCAGCAGAAAGGGAGAGAGTAATGATACTAAAAAGAGGGGACTTTGCATGAATCGTGTTAGTAAGACCAGAAAAGATATTAAAAGCACAAGAGTTATTCTTTGGGGAAGTAGTAATAGGAGGGAGAAGAAAGGGGTGCTAGTTAAGTATGCTCAGCTTGTGAACATGCATCAAGAGATAAACCCTTTCCTCGATGTATACTACATGTCAATAAACGGTTTTTAAAAGTAGAAGGATTAGAAAGGAGGAAACAAAAGCATCATTTTTTGCAAGTGATATGATTGCTTACAAACTGGTAGATTTAGAAACTATATAAATTAGAAGAAAATTTTCATGAGTTTCTGCATATAAGAACAATATACAAAGGCTAGGGGGTATGGCTCAAGTGGTAGGGTGCCTGCCTAGCATGTGCAAGGCCCCAAGTTCAAACCCCAATGCCACAAAAAAAAAGAACATACAAATCAATTGTACCACAACAAAAAATTAGGAAGCACAATTTTTAAAATACACCATTTACAATGAAACAAAAAATATAAATATCCAGTAAAAAAATTTAAATATGTGTTTGGCCTGGATATAGAAAATTGTGAAATTTTTCTGAAAGATATTGTGGAAGAACTAAACAAAGCAATGTATGTGTTGATGAACAGGAAGTTTTGATTTTTTTGTAATGTCAGTTCTCCCTGAAGCAATTTAAGGACTCAATGAAAGTCTGACAAAACTTCAACAGAATTTTATGCATCAATCCTAAAAGGCACAGGAAATAGTAAAGGGCCAAGAAAAGCCAATCACACTTAGAAAAGATACATGGCTTGCTCTACTATGTGTTGGCACTGACTGTTGAGCTAGGTAACTACCTAGCTCATACCTTAGTTATGTGAGTAAAGGGCCAATAAGACACTCAAGGGAGAACTGTTACTCAATTACATCAGGCTAACAAATGTTAATCATCATTGCACTGGGTAACTAAGGATATGTATTGGGTATATCTCTGAGGGAATTTGAACAGAACAAGTAGAAACAGGCTTTGGTGGGAACAAAGATACTTTGTAGATATAAGTGGGAAATGGAGTACAGATGAGAATGTCAGTGGACTATTAGATTTGATGGTGGCATTTGGCCTGCCTTACCACTTTTATATTCTCAACAAAGTTGATCAACACTATCAGCTAAGCATAAATGAGAAAGGAGCCTAGCAGGGACCTGAGAAGACAGTAAAATTATTCTGATGGGGAAAAGAATACATATATTAAGGAGAGGTAATAGGATTGCCAGGCAGTGGCAAGGGCTCATTTTAGGCTTTAGTCCTGAATTTATAGATCAGTGAACATAATTATGGATTATTCCTTAATTCACTTGAAGCACTTACTTGCTTAAATACTTAAGATATCATATCTAAATTAGTAAAAAAAAAAAAAAAAAAAAACAAGAATTGAAATGGGATCATGGACAATGAAAATGTGGTAGGTCAATGGATTAGAGGTCTTTGGAGTGCTAAAAAAGCAAGGCAGGAGGATGGGCGTCAGAGAGCAAGCTCCTCAAGATGTTGTGCTATTGGGGAAAGTCAAGGAACCACAGGTCTGGAGACTGGGAATAACACCCTTTGGGTCACAAAAATCATAGATCATATAATGCTAGAGCTGAGGTATGAAGAGGTAAAGTGACTTGCCAAGAGTAATAAGAAAGATATTTGTTGACTTCTTGGTATTTGTCAGGAGCACAGAAGAGAAGACCCAACAAGCATCCTTGGCATATAACTGAAAGGGAATGAATTTTTTCCTCAGCAGCTACAACCTGTCTGTCACTCATTTTATTAACTTAGAGATCAAGTAGGAGAAGAGAGAAGAAACACTTCTCTTTTTTCATTTTTAAATCATTATGGGAGCCAAGGAAGAAAATTATTAATAAAGTTATGCTGACTGCTTAGGTGGTATTCTACAGTGAGATATGGCTAACCTCTTCCTCAGAAGCACACTGAGTCTAGAAGGACAAATGAACTCACACAAAAAAACTAAATTAATAGAGGGTAATGGTGAGGAAGAGGTGCCCAATGCCGTCTATGACAGCTGTTAGAAGCCCAAAGCAGTAGCACCTCAGGGTGGTCTGGGAGTCTTGAGCCAGCATCCTATGTAAGCATTATAAACTCAGTGTGCTTGGGGTGTAGCTGAGGCCTCTAGATAAACCCTCTCCTCAGTGAAGTTCCTCCAAGCCCTTCCTACTTAGCAGTTTTACACCTGCAAAAATCTAATGACTCTTTCAATCTTTCTAGTCCACTATAAAAGAGTCACAAGTTTGTTTTGGATTCCAGGTTGATATTAAGGGAGGCAGGTGGGAGTTGAAAAATTGTATTGGAAAATCAAGGCACAGCCCCGGTTTCAGTGTGAACAGGGCTCAATTGTCTTCTTTTTCAAATCAATGCCTTATAAAATTTGACAAGCCACTGTGAGAGATGTGAGTCTGTTCCAAGTGTGACCATGTAGCTACTGAGATTGATTTCATGGCCAGGAACAGCTGAAAATGAAACCCATTAGGCTTTAGTCACATCCCTGTGTTTGAGAAATCATGTAAATTGGTGTTTCCTTTCATGCATGTGACAAGCCTCTATCTCACTCTCTTTAAAATGAAATTTCTGGATCAACTCTGATGTTCCCACAAATGGACATTTATGTAACTAAACAAAAAAGAGCCAAGAAATAACTGGCTTTCTAAGAGAAATGCTGGCTTTCTAAGAGAAATGCTCAGCATTTACCCCCTCACTGAGAATGTTTTAAAGATTTTGTAACTACCTTCACCTTCAACATAATAATAATCACTTTCTTTTTTCATGAAGATAAAAAGAAAAGATGAGTAAGAACTACATTTCATTGCCTTTTAAGACTTCTTATCCCTTATATACTATAACATGCTCATTTAAGCTATTTGATTTTCCATAGACTCTGGAGAATAGTGAACACAGTTGAGTAGTGTCACACACCCCCAGGCCTTGCTCAAGCCTGGTGTATTTATGACATGGCCTCTGTATCTAGAATATTCTGCTCTTATCAATTCTGCCAGGTCAAAAACACCTAAGGACTTAGGGCTCTGCTTACTGGTTCTCATTGTCTAGTCACCTCCTAAGTATTTCTACTGTTTCTGCTCCAACTCTAAGCCTCAGTTCTTCTGAGTGCTCCTGGAAGGCAAAATGTCCCCTCCCAAACTGAAGAAAGGCATCCTTGCAGGACCCACATGACTAGCAGGACACAGGGCTTCGCAGGGTAAGTGCTCAGCTCTGTCTGGACAGGAAGGAGGATGCCTATGAACTTCATGTCCAGGCATTTTTGCTTCCAGTCTGGATCTGGGACTCTAACATTCTCTAGTAGGGGTTTAATAATAAAATTGATTTTTAAGCTCTTATTACCTGAGAAACTTGTAAACCCTCAAAGAAAGGTCCAGGTTACACCTCAAACCTAAGAATCAGAATTTCTGGGGGCAAGTCTCGAGCATGTTTGTTTCTTCAAACTCCCAAAGAGATTTGTACACACAGATAAAATTGCAAAATACTGTCCTACCTTAGTGCTAGGAAGTTGGGCCCTGATAAGTCACAAAAGATCAGTGTTTCTGCCCCTCCCCCTTAAATCCAAACCTAACTATGGAACTGTGGGAGAGTGTGTGGGGTAACTTTCCCTCTTGAGGAGAAGATCAAAGTGACAACTACCACACGTCATTCAGATGAAAGGCTGAGAGCCATGCCTACTCACCCTAGGCTCCCCTGGCCTCCTCATAGAGCAAAAAACACAATGACCAGCTATTGTTTTACCCTGAATTATAGACTTTTTGATTGACACAGTTTTGAGATGATGCATTAGGAGCAACAGAGAAGTTTGCTGTGTGGCAGGAAGGTAGGAAGTCTAATCAAGCAAGCCACCCCTGCAAGCCAGGAGCCAAAGAGAAAAGAGAACTCACTTCAGCTCTGTTTGGGTAACCAGTCATTGAACTCTAAAAGTAAGTGACCTGGTTTCTCTTGCTATAGCAAAAGCATAACATATTTCTGTTTCTAAGCAACAGACAGATACCTTTATTTCCCATTATGGCTCAGGCTAGTATCACTCACTTCCCTATTTCAGCTCAACCTGTCTGCTACCTACCTGCAGAACAGAAGCTTGAAATTTGGGCTGCCCCCCACTCCCCAAGATGCTATCTCACACATACACATGATAGCTTTCTGAAAGACTTGATCCTGTTCTTTTTGGATACAAGGAGAGGAACATAATCTAGAACGCCATCTGTCATCCTGAAATAGTCAATCGTGGCACTATTTTTACCCGGCAATTATCAAACAAATGGAGTCATTTGAAAGAGTCACAGCTGTTCCTCGGTGTTTTCTCAGTACAAATATGACACCGTGCATGCTGATTTTGTTTTCTGCTTTGTGTCTCATGTACAACGAAGCAGTGATAATTTCTCAACCTCCCATCAGAACACAAGTCAAAGTGTGTACTCCACCACCAAGTCACTCAGGCAAATTGAAAATCTTTCTCTATCTTGATTACATGGTCAGGCTTTCGCTAAATGTGGTTCTCATTTAGAAAGTGAATATGGTGAGCTCATCTTTCTAAGTGGGTGCTCAGGCGCTGTTTAAATTCAAAGAAAACATCGTTTTCCCTTGCTTAAATGCAATCCAAAGGAAGTACTGATACTCAAGATTTCCATGCACATTAGCACTTTTAATGAAAAACAATGCCACACAATGAATCCTATTTTCCGATTATCAACCACCACAAAATCAGAAAGGTGCCCTATTGAAATAAATGTCCCTATAAGTTTAGCACACATATGTGCATACACATGTACACACTGCATACACGCATGTGCATGCAACTGTCAAATGTGTGTCATTCATTTTATCCACCTGCATCTGAACCTTCTTCCTATGTTTGAGGAATTCTCCAACCTAAAGAGGCAGTGCTCACTTACCCCAACAACTGAAAATGCCAAAGACTTGCTTTCCCAGCATCCCTTGCAGCTGAGACAAGGCCCCGTGATCTAGGCACCACCAACCAGAGCTCACCCACCACTCCCCCTGGGGAACAAAGACATTGCAAGGGCTGATGCAGGAGCACCAACCTCTGTATCAACAAGGTGCAAGCTGCAGCCTTCAGGGCTCCGTAGTAACAGCCGTGTCCACCAGATTAGCTCTGCAGGCTGACTCAGGCCCGACCCTTAACTTCTTAGCTATAATCTGGCTCTCCAACGCTCCTCAGAGACTCTGTGACCAGGCAATATCTTTTTAAACAACCAATTTGCTGCCTCAATCACCCAGCACTGGTTTTTAATTCTACAACCAAGATCTCTACATCAGAGGAAAAAAAAAGTTTTTAATGTTTGTATTACACAAAGACCAATAATATGTGGAAGTTTTTGTTACCTTTCAAATTTTTTTATCTTTCATCCAATTCCTAAGTCATCAGTCTTTGTTTCATGCATCAACAATCCATAGAAATGTTTCTAATTCCTAAATTCTCTAATTCCTCACTTTCAACCTCAGATTGGTGGTACACAGCATCATTGAAGCCTTGTCTCAGCTGCAAGAGAAGCTGGGAGAGCAAGAATTATAACAAAAAGTAGTAAGATTAAAAAGTCCTCAGAGGAAGACTGACACAGCTACTTTCTTAAGGGACTATTCATTCTCCAGAATGAAGAAACATTGTATCTTCTCACTGTGCAGTACATAAGCAACCTCATCTTGCCATTTTGGAGCAGTGTTTCTCAGACTTTCATCTGTTTTTGAATCTACAAGCATTGTGTTAAAATGCAGACACTGACCTAGTAGGCCTCGGATTCCACTGCTCAAACACACTCCCAGGAGATGCCATGGATGCTTGACCACCAAAGCACTTTGTATAACAAGGTTTTCCAGTATGTGGGTACTACTCCCAAGTCTTCAAATAAAATTATCCCAGGACACACTCCACTTTGTGACACTCATCTCCCCTGCTTTTCCTTTTCCTTTTAATTTTAGAATAGTTAGACTCTAGAGTAGCAATATATTCCATAATTTGGCACTTGCCTCATACCAAATGAAAAATTTCTTATGTGCAGTGTTAGAACATATAAAACCAATTAGATCTTATTTCATTGGTTCAGAAAATGTTAAATTCTATAAAACCACCCTATTTAATACAAAGTCACTTAGACTTTCAGTTAGGATACTGCACAGTAAATGCAATCAATGATCTCTATTTTATGGTGCCAAAGAGTCTGGTTTAAGTGGACATTAATTTCTGAAATTGAAAGTATGAATACTTTTCTCTGAAACGCAACAATACCTGGGCATATAGGTGTGATGATACAAAGAAGACACGCTTTCTACCTCACCTGATGTAAAAATGCATTTAGTACATATTCCCTTTTTCACTTTTTCTCCCCTGCACTTAATGTTTTCCATAGCAATGTCTTTTAAAAATAAGAGAACCTATTTCTGGTGAAAATAAACAAAATCACTTTGCAACATGCTGTGCAATTAGAGTTCATATCCACCATTTTCGGAAGATCTTCAATACCACTAAAGCAGCTTTTACCCCCAAAACTGACCATATTTTTCTGAGCCTTAACCAATATAATTTCTGAAGGCATAATGTATTCTGCTTTGCTTATAATACCAGCAACCCAAAATTTCACAATGCATAAGAAAATTAAGAGAAATCCATCAATATCTTTCAGCATCTCTTGAGATTGCCACAATCAGTCTATAGTTTCTGGGTAAAGAAAGATCTCACTTTTAGCTATCCCAACACATAATCCTATCTTTATTATATTATGACAGACAATGGTTTAATGGTCAAAAGTAGAAATAATTCATTATTAGGGATATTTTAGGACTTCTATTGTAAATAGCATACTCAGTCACCACAGAAAATAGTGAGCAAGAAATAGTTTCTTCTTGAGAAGAATTGGGATGGGGTACCACAAAGTGAAGAGCTGAGGATTCCTGGGGTACTGCATGGGGATTCTCTGCCCACTTTGAATTGTCCCCTACCCAGGTGAGGAAAGGAGTTTTAGAATTTGAAAAATGCAAAGGTATACTATAAGTAAATGTTATTCACAAAAAAGACTTGCTTTCTGGTGGGTTTTCTAAAGTATATGAGGCTCCACAGTCAATGGGACTGAGCAGAACGTACAAAGGAAGGGAAGCCAGTGGCAGTCAGGAGGTTGCTGAGAGGAAGCCAGACAAAGCCAGCACTGATAGAGAAAACACCTACCCATTCTCTGGACCCCAATCTGTTTGTGATTGGCTGAGAATGGTGGTTTCTCTTCAGATGATGAGACAGGCTTGGGAGACTTTCCCCTCTGTTGGGGAAAGAGTTACACTCTTTCAACCAAAGGCTTTGCATGATTGCAATAGCAAACATTAGAGCCCATCTGAGATCACATACCCTTAAATTTTGCCAATTTGTATAACTCATGTGTTCTGTCTTCCCAGGAAGGATCTACCTACAGTCAATATTTTAGTCAGCCCATTCTCAGTAAAACATTGAACCTTCTGAACAAGTGACTGCCTTTCATGAGAAAACCAGACAAGGCTAATTAACTTGCCAATGGATATACCTTATCTATCGACAAAATGGTTCACTATGATTCTTTTCTATATACTACTCGAAATTGGATTCTGCGAGCTTAATTGCTTAATAGAAAAGACTAATAAGGTATTTTTACTAAAATCTAAGCAATTTGTGCAAAATGAAGCTCAGTCTTTTGAGACTAAATTACATGTCCAAACAGACAAGAGCTAACTCCTCACCCTGAAAGAGAAAGAAATGAAGGACTATGAGTTGTGGAGACGGCAATTAAACTCATCTCAGAACAAAGACTACAAGGAATTCAAAGCAGGGTGTGCCTTTGGTCTCTGCAGCCCAACTCCTCGCAGCTCAGTCCCTCTTCTCAGTCACCATGGAAAATAGTGAGCAAGAGTTTTTTTCTCTTGAGAAGAAATAGGAAAAGACAGGGCAGACATAGTGAAGAGTTGAGTCTGCTGAGATCCAGTTAATTCCAGGTGAATGAATTTAGGAAGATCTTTTGTATGGGCTGCATGTCAAGACTGATCTTCTAGCTGACCCGGTAGCTCACACCTGTAATCCTACCTACTGAGGAGGCAGAAATCAGTAGGATCATGGTTTGAAACCAGCCCAGACAAATAGTTCTTAAAACCCCTATCTTGAAAGTACCCAACCCAAAACACATCTGGTGGAGTGGCTCAAGTGGTAGAGCACCTGCCTAGTAAGCATGAGGCCCTAGGTTCAAACCCCAGAAGTGCAAAAAACAAAAAAGTGGTCTTTAAATTTCTATATTCAGAATTTTTAAATTTTAGCATGATAGCTATTGGTATGAAGACATAATTGCGTTAATAGGGAAAACTGTGAATAACCAGGCATCCAAAAATAAGAGTGTAGGATGACATATTGAGTTATTCATTATACATCAATGAATGGCATACAACAATGCATCAGATGTTTATAATTAGACTAAAAGTCAGAATGGGGAACTGCATAGACAGGATTACAAATGTTAATAACTACTATTTATTGAACACTTTTCACATTTTATTTCCAATTCCTGCTACAACATTACTAGGAGATACAACAATCCTTCCATTTTAGATTTTTAAAAAATGAATTTTAAAGGGAGTAATTTTTCCAAAATTAAAACAAAAAGCTTTAAAAAAAAAAGAGCATTGATAATAAATTGTAGGCTCAAAGCTGGGGCTGTAGCACAGTGGTGAAAAAATAAATAAATCATAGGCTCACACAACACCAAAGTCTGATTTCACCAATGAAACTACCTTAAAAATTCACAGAGAAGAAAGGGGAAAAAAAGATTAGAGGCTAGGGAGTGTGGGTCAGATGACAGAATGCATGCCTTGCAAGCTCAAGATCCTGAGTTCATCAAATCCCAGGACCTCCAAAAAATAAATAACTGGAAGAAAATGTGTGCAAATGTGTCAAGATGATAACACTGTTTATATAATGGCAATTTTTTTTCTTTTATATATTGTCTATAATGTGGTATTGTTTTTATATATTGTAATGTTATGTGGGAAAAATAATCAGTCAGGAATCCGGTTCTGACCATAATGTACTAACAGAGGTCAATTTATTCTTCTACCTTAAACAACTAAGACATTGCACAAAATATATAAAGTAATAGTTTTGAAGACACAGGAAAAAGACAGCAAAAATAGTGGCCTTTTAAAGAAAGGACAAAATGGATGATCCTTGTGGGTGAGCCAAGTCACTGACTGCAGAGTGCAACACAGCAAAGGGCAGGAAGCCCTACGGAGCCAGGCATAGACTTGCTGGGTTGAGTAGAAAGAATGTGGAGCTTGGGGAAGCCATGGTGACTAAACAATGTATGAAACTACCAAGGCCAGAAACATATGGTCTAAAACATCCTGAGAGCTGGAAATAATTTGTCTATTAGCCAAGTTGTAAAAATGTTAATATACAGTGTAAATGTAAAATTCTCTGAGGTAGATGGCTTCAATTCAATACTGAGACCAAATTAGCAATACATTCAAGGTTGCACCATAACCACCTAACAAAGCTTAAAAGTAAGTCTCAGCAGCTGAGTGACAGTGGCCCACACCTATAATCCTAGCTACTTGAGAGGCTGAGATGGGGAGGATCATAGTTTGAGGCCAGCTCAGGTAAACAATTTCCAAGACTCTATCTCCAGAATAACCAAAGCAAAATGGACTGGAGGTGTCTCAAGTGGTACAGTACCTGCTTTGCAAGCACAAAGCCATGAGTTCAAACCCCAGTCCCATCAAAATATATATATATAGATGAGACTAATTCAAGCTGATTCAACTGCCCTCCAGAACAAAACCAAAACATTTTAAAGAAATAAAACAAACCACCAACAAATAATATAAAATTCACAATGTCTGGCATCTAAACAAAAATCACCAGGCAGAAGCTCGCACCAGTGGCTCACGCCTATGATCCCAGCTACTCAGAGAGCTGATATTGAGAGGATCATGGCTCCAGGCAAAAAGTTCCTAAGACCCATCTCAATGGGAAAAAACTGGGCATGGTAGTGTGTACCTTTCATCCTAGGTAGGGCAAGCAGAATGGTCCAGGCCAGCGTTAGCAGAAAGTAAGACCCTATCTCCAAAATAACCAGAACAAAATAGGTTAGAGGTATGACTCAAGTGCTAGTGCCCCTGCTTTGCAAATACAAAGCCCTGAGTTCATCAGTAGCACCAAAAAAAAAAAAATTACCAGGCAGAGTGCTTGTCTGAAAACTGTTAATCTGTCGCCTCAGTGACTCATTTACCCTACCCCTCCCATGTGTGACCTCCCCTTAGTGTGACCAGTGTTTCATGATATTGCTGCATTTGTTTTAGGTCTATAATTTGCATAAGAGGGAGATCATGCAGCTTTTGGTCTTCTGAGTCTAGCTAAATTTCACTTAAGATGATGTTCTTCAGTTCCATCCATTTACCTGTGAATGATAAAATTTCATTCTTCTTTGTAGCTGTGTGAAATAACTAGGCTTTAAAAAAAAAAAACAGAGAGGTAATCAATAAACAGAAGCAGACTCAGTAATGACAGGGAGTATAGAACTAGATAGGTGGTTAAAAGAATTATTATAAATGTCGCTCACATGAACATGATAAGGACAGAAATGGAAGATAAGAAACACAAATCAAATCCACAGAGATGCGTAATACAATGCCTTAGATTTAAAAGATACACTGATGAGATCAATAGAAGATAAGGAAAGCAGTGCAGAAGAAAATAGTAGTGACATGAAGACATGCTTTACTATCCAAAACAAAACAACTAGTAAAGAGGTTTAACAAAAGAGATGAAATAGCTGTGGATAATATCGCATTGGCCTATCATGTATATAACTGGAGCCCCAGAGAAGAGGAGTATGAAAAATATTTGAAAAAACAATGATCAAAAATTTTCTAGATGAATAAAATTATAATGTCAAATATCCAAGCAGCTGAACAAACCACAAACAGAAACAATAAGAACAAACTAAGGTAACTCACCACCAAATTATTGAAAAACTAATAATGAAGAGGAAAACTAAAAAAGAAGTAACAAGGAAAAAAAGCATGAACATTACATTACATACAAAAGGAACAAACGTTAAGAATGGCAGGGCTGGCAGAGTGGCACAAGTGGTAGAGTGCATGCCTAGCAAGCATAAGACCCTCAGTTCAAACCCCAGTACCAACAAAAAAATATTCTCTAGGGCTGGAGTGGCTCAAGTGTAGCAAGCATGAAGCCCTAAGTTCAAATCCCAGTATTACCAAAACAAAAAGATTACTAAAAATAGGAATGGCCATGTAGATCTCATCAGAAACAATGCAAGCTAGAAGCAATTGAATAGCATCTTTAAGGCAATGAATAAAAAAGCTGGCTAAGTAGAATTCTACACCTGACAAAAAAAATCCTTTAAAAATGAAAATGAAGCTGGGTATGGCAGTACATGTGTGTCATCCCAGCACTTGGGAGGTTGAGGCAAAATGATCACGAGTTCAAGGCTAGTCTGGGCTATACAGCAAGACACTACCTCAAAAAGAAGTAAAAATAAAATGAAATAAAAATGTTTTCAGACATACAAAGACTGAAAGAATGCACCAAGGCATTACTTTATGTGTTAAAGGAAGTTCTGGTGAATAATACTAGGTGGAAATTTGTATATCTACAAAGGGATAAAGAACATCAGAAATGGCATTTTAAAAAAGTGTAGATGTAATTGTTTCTTATTTTTAACCTCTTTAAAGGATAAGTTTTAAAGCAAACAATAATGCAGTATTGGCTGTTTAGTCAAATTTGCTTTTCAATAACCAATTATCATTTTCCACAGTTCTGGAGGCTAGGAATTCCAAACTCAAGACTGTCAGATTCTGTGCCAACTAAGGCTCACTTCCAGGTTTGCAGAAGGTCATGTTCTCCTTGTATTCTCATATAGCAGAAAGGAAAGGGAGAGGAAGCAAGCTCTCATATCTCTACTTATAAGGGCACTAGTCCCATTTATGAGGATCCTACCCTCAAGACCTAAACATACCCGAAGGCCCCACCCACAAATCCTTTCACACTGGGAATTAGGCTTCAACACAGGAATTCCAGAGGGACACAAACATTCAGTTCATAGTAGCTGGGAATATAACATATCCAGAAAAACATGTGACAACCAAAGCACAAAGACCAGAAGGGGAGGAAAGAGAAATATTCAAGTTGAAAGTTCTTATTTAAATGGAAATGCAGGCAGTGTGCGGTAAATTACAAAGTTATAAACTCTGAAACAACCAACATACAAGCAAAAAGATAAATCTAATACAGGGAAAAACTAAAATAGAATCATAATAAGTATGCACTTATTCCAAAAGGAGGTAGAAAATTAAGGAAAAATAGATGAGGCAAATAGAAAAAAAAGAGTAAGATGGTAGGTTTAAGTTCTACCATAGCAATAACCATCTTAAATGGACAGTCCAAACTCACCAACTTAGACTATGACATTGGATGAATCTTATTATATTATAAATTGTGCGATTCAACTACATATGCTATCTATGAGACACTCACTTGAAATAAAGACAGGCCAAGCATGGTGGTTCACATCTGTAATCCTAGCACTCAGGAGGCAGACACAGAAGATTCACAAGTTCTACCAGCCTGGGCTATATACTGAGACCCTGTCTCATTTTTTAAAGATTACATGAAAAAAGATTAACCACTTTAGTCAAAGGGAAGCTAAATGACTATGCTAAGATCAAAGTGAATTTCAGAAGAACAAATATTACCACGGATCGTCTTGTAATGCTAAAAGGATCAATTCCTCAAAGTATATAATTATCCTGAATGTTTATTCAGGTAATAAAAACACTTCAGAATGCAGAAAGTAAAAATCTGAGGGAATAGAAGGATAAATGTACAAATTAGTAATTATATCTGGATATTTCATTTCCCTAATCTCAATAACTAATAGACAAAGTAGGCAGAAACTCAGTAATGAAATTAATCTAATTGACATTTACAGAACACTCCACCCAACAAAAACAAACACCTGTTCTTATCAAATGCACATGGAACATTTACCAAGACCTAATTTGGGCAATAAAACAAGTCTCAAAATTTTAAAAGGATTTGCCTCATACAAATGCATTACACAACCACAGTGAAATAAATCAGTAACAAGTGCTCACTTCAGCAGCACATACATTAAAATTAGAACAATACAGAGAAAATAAACATGGCCCCTGCACAAAGATGACACACAAATTTGTGAAGCATTCCATAATTTATAAGGATAAACAAAAGTAGTTCATGTCCACCCAGCCTGTATTACAGAAGATACTCAAGGGAATATTTCACACAGAAGAGGAAGAAAAACATAGTCACAAAACAAGAGAGGTTAGGTAAGAATAAACTCAAAAGGGGAAATGGTGAACCCATTAGAGTTAGGGAACTATCAGGCATGATCAACTCAGTAAATCAGTAAAACCTGGTGATAAACAACACCAAAAGTAAAGATGAATCAACATGAGATTCAACTTGGAAAAAAAGCAATAGAAACACAGAAATTAGTAAATACCTCCCAAATCACAACCCTAAATATAAACAGACTTAACCCTTCAACCAAAAGATACATATTATCTGATTAAACCAAAAAGCAAGATCCAACAATCTGTTGTCTACAAAAAATACACCTTAGAACCACAAAGATACGTAAACTAAAGGTGAAAGATTGGAAGAAGATATACCAAGCATGTAGAAATCTAAAGCAACTATTCTCATACCAGACAAAGCAGCTTTTAAGCAAAAATCAGTCAGAAGAGATAAAGGAGGTCACCTCAGACTAATAAAAGGAGCAGTACAGCAAGGAGATATAACAATTCTAAATACATATGCACCAAACATCAGTGGAGCCCCAAGTTCATAAAATACTTTTGAGCTGAAAAAAGCAGATAGGATCAGACCCAATACTGAGAGATCTCAACACCCTACACTGATCAACAGACAGATCATCCAGGCAAAAAGTTAACAAAGATATCCTAGAACTAAACCATACCATGGATGAAATGGACTTGGCACTTATATGGTATTCTATCCTACAGCAGCAGATTTCACATTTTTCTCAGCAGCCCATGGAACTTTCTCCAAAACAGATCACATCCTAGGTCATAAAGCAAATCTCAACAAATACAAAAGAACTGAAATAATCCCCTGTATCCAAGCAGACCATAATGGAGTAAAATTGGAAATCAATAGCAAGGAAAACCACAACTACCATCAAACTCACAGAGATTGAACAACACTCTGTTGAACAATCAATGGGTCACTGAAGAAATCAGGAAAGAAATTAAGAATTCCTAGATTCAAATGAAAATGATAACACAATTTACCAGAACCTGTGGAACACAGAAAAGGCAGTCTTAAGAGGGAAGTTTACATGATTTTATAGCAGAAAGACCTTAAAAGCTCCAGCAAAAAACTCTTGGGATATTATAAACATGTTTGGCAAAGTAAGATAGAAAATCAATACACAAAAATCTGTAATATTTCTATACACCAACAACGAACAGTCTGTGAAAGAAATCAGAAAAACAATACCATTCACAATAGTATCAAAAAATATAAAAAATTTTAAAATTCAAAAAAAATAAATACATAGGAATAAATTTAATGGAGGAAGTGAAAGACCGATACAACAAAGACTATAAATCACTAAAGAAAGAGATCCAAGATGACATGAGAAGATGGAACGATATCCTATGTTCACGGATTAGCAGGATCAATACTGCAAAAATGACTATAGTACCAAAAGCAACCGATACGTTCAAAGCAATCTTCATCAAAATTCCAACGACATTCTTCAGAGGTAGAAAAATCAACCCTAAAATTCATATGGAAGCACAAAAGACCTCAAATAGCCCAAAACATGTGTTGGAGAAACGACAGCCTCTTTAACAAATGAAGATAGAAACTTGATCCCAGTCTCTCACCTTGTACTAGTATCAATTCAAAGTAAATCAAAGATTTGAATGTAAGATCTGAAACTGTGAAACCACTGCAGGAAAGAATAGGGAATACACAGGAACATATAGTAGTAGTAGTAACTTTATGAATAGCTTAGCAATTAAGAGAAAGGGTTGACACATGAAACTGCCTCAAAGTAAAAGACTTCTGCACAGCAAAAGAAACAGGAGCTAGACTGAGAAAACAGCCTACAGAGTGGAAGAAAATCTTTGCCATCCATACATCTGACAAAGGATTAGTAACCAGAATACACAAGGGAGCTCAAAAACTAACCCTGTAAACAATCAAGAACCCATTGAATAAAAAGGTAAATGAACTACACAGGTAATTCTCAAAAGAAGCACCACAAATGATCAATAAATACATAAAGAAATTTTCAATGTCCCTGGCCATAAAGGAAATGCAAATCAAAACAGCACTGAGATTTTATCTCACTTCAATAAGTATAACTACCATCAAGGAAACAAACAACAAGTGCTGGTAAGGGGAGGAGGTGTGGAGGGGAGAGGGAGGGAAGGAACCCTTACTGTTAGTGGGAATATAAATTAGTATAAACACTGTGGAAAGCAGTATGGAGGTTTCTCAAAAAACTAAAAATAGATCTACCATATGATCCAGCAATACCACTCCTGGGCATATACCTGAAGGAATGTAAGCCAGGATACAGTAGCCACTTGCACACCCACATTTATTACAGCACTGTTCACAATAGCCAAGCTTTGGAAACAGCCCAGATGCCCTGCAACTGATGAATGGATGAAGAAAATGTAATATATATATTGAAATATTACTCAACCATAAAGAAGAATAAAATTACATTGTTTGCAAATAAATCAATGGAACCAGAGCTCATCATGTTAAGTGAAATAAGCCAGCCTCAGAAGGACAAAGACTGGGGTTTTCCTCATATATGGAAGCTAAACCTAAAAAAAAATGTATATATAAACATCAACACAATCATACACACACACATACGTGAGAGAGAGAGTAGGACTGTACTAATGTGTGTCTGTCTAAGGGGACTACAGGGAGGTGGGAGAGGAAAGGAGTAATACTGAAACACATTGCATCTGTGTATCAAGACACTATAATGAAATGCACTGTAAGCTGTTGAATAATAGAGAATCAAGGTGACAGAGTAAGTAATAGAGGGGGTTAATCTGATTAAAGTATGATAAAATACATGTGTGAAATACCAAGACAAAACCCCCTTGAACTATCAACACACACGTAAAAAAATGAAGGACGAAAGTAAAACAGGTCCTGCCTGGGAATAGGTACGTGTGGTGGGGGAGGGTAAACAGAGAGTGAAGGGTGATGAATGTGGTCCATGTACTTTTTATGTATATGAAAACAGAGCAATGAAACCTGCTGAAAATGTTCTAAGAAGGGAAAGGAGGGAGAATGATGGAGGGGGATGAATCTAATTAAGACACATTGTTAGCACATATGAAAATTTCACATGAAACCCTCCCAGTATAACTAACATACACTAAGAAAGATAGATAAATAGAAATCAGTAACAAAAAGATATCCAGATAGTTCCTCAAATATTTGGAAACTGAAGGACATACTTCTAAATATTCCATAAGTAAAAGAAGTCAGGAAATTAGAAAATATGTTGAGCTGAATGAAAATGAAATTAAATCAAAATTTGTCATATGCAGATAAAGCAGTGCTTATATCATACAAATAGAAAGATTTTTAAATCAACTGTATAAAATTTTACTATCTTAAAGCATTGAACAAATAAGAACAAAGTATAGCACAATTAGCAAATGAAAGGAAACAGTAAAGATAAAAGCAGAAAACAATACTAACCAATGTTGAAAAACAGAAAAATAGCTTGGCATGGTGGCTCACATCTGTAATACCAGATTACATCTTCACCAGGAGATGAAGATCAGGAGGAACACAGTTTGAAGCCAGCTCTGGCAAAGAGTTAATGAGACCCCATCTCAATCAATAAACTGGGTGTGGCAGTACACACCTATCATCCCAGCTATGCAAGAAGCTTAAGCAGGAGGATTGCAGTCCAGGCCAGTCTGGGAACTAATGTGGCACCCTATCTCAAAAATAACTAAAGCAAAAAGGTCTGGGGGCATGATTCAAGCAGTAGAGCACCTGCCTAGCAAGCTCAAGACCCTGAGTTCAAACCCCAGTACCACAAAAAAAAGAAAAGAAAAATCACCAAAACCAAAATTTATTTCTTTAGAACAAATAATAAAATTAAAAAGCCCTTAGCCATACTGAACAATATAAGATGATAGAAACACAAACAACTATTCTGAGAGAGCAAGAATATTTCTAAGAATCCTATAAGCATTAAAAGGATAACAGGAATATTTTTGAACACTATGCCAGTAATTTTTAAAAACTTGATGAAATGCACAAATCCCTTCAAAGACACATATTACCAAAGTCCACTCAAGAATTAACAAATGACACAACTAGGCTCATTTCTATTCAAGAATCTGAATTTGTAACTTTAGAAAATTTTTCCAAAGACCAGATGGCTTCATCAAGAGGAAATTCTTCCAAACGTTTAATGAATAGTAGTTTTTCACAAACACTTCCTGGAAGATAAAGAAATACCTTCCAACTCAATCTATGGATTCAGATTTAGCTTGATATCAAAACTAAGCAAAAGGGCTGGCAGAGTGGCTCAAGCAGGAGAACACCTGACTAGCAAGCATGAAGCCCTGAGTTCAAACCCAGTGCCACGAAAAGAAAAAAACCCTAAGCAAAAATATTAAGGAAAGACAACTTAAACTAATATTTTTCATGAACAAGAAAATAGACACAGGGGAGAAATCAAGATGGCAGAGAGCTGATGGACCTGGAATCTTGACCTGCACGATTTCAAACAATTACTCCAGATTTTCAAGGCAGCAAGAATCAGGTAACACTGCTTTTTCTGCCAACCAAGATACAACCAACAAATAGGGTACACATAATATTCATTGACCAGACCCTTAAGCTAACTTTTTTAAGTACATAATAGCCTGGCACAGGGTTAGGCAGCTGTTGCCAGACTGCCTGTCTGCTGGCTGGGAAAAGCTGGGAACAGGGTCAGATAGCCATGCCAACAAGCTGCTTTTTTTTTTTTTTTCTCTCTCTCTCTCTCTCAATTTCCTCCTGCCTGGGTCAGTAAAACTAAAACACAATGCAGAGAACAGCAGACACCTGCAAGCATCTGAGAGTACCTGGACCTGCCATAATACTCGCAGACACAGAACCTCCAACTGCTGCCTGCCTGCACAGATCTCTCTCCACCATAGTGTGTCTGCGACCTTGCCAACAATAATGCAACACAGAAAACCACAGAAAGAGAGCTGCTACAAACATCTGGGAAGACCAGGACTGACCAAACATAAGCAGACACAAAACCTCTGTCTGCCACTTGCCTGCACTGCCCAGCTGATCCATTTTCAACCAAGCAAATCTGCTAACCCGCCAGGTGAGTATAACACACTATTTGGGAGAGAACCACATATTCTAGCACAGCTGGGGAACCAATTGCACCCCCTCTGGACAAACTGGTGGCCAAATACATGGAGGGAATATTTCCCCCCTGCTTGGGGGGGGGGGGGAACAGAACATGGAGCTGAAAAAGCCCATACTGGGATGGAGCAACTCAGAAGCCCCTGTAGGGAAAGCCATGCACTGCACTGCACTGGGAGCAAGCTGAAACTGACAGTCTCACCAAGACAAAAGTTCATTTCTAACTCACAGGGGCTGGCGACTGTTCATTTATCAATCCCTCACAGGACCACTTCTGAGAACCCACCTGCTCCAGAGGCCCCACTCCACTAAGGAAGCCCAGGCTCAAACACCCAGATATGAGCACACACACACACACACACACACACACAAGCCCAAAGCTGTCCAGTAGGGAAGAGCAACACTCACTGCCACACAATCCAACATACAAACCTTAAGAAGGGATAGTCTTGGCCAAAGCACCCATAAAAAATAAAAGTGTCACCACCTCAACCTGAAGTCAGAGGAAAGAGTACAGAACATTCATTGAACTGACTTTTTACATATATAGATATTTACATATATCTTTTTATTTTTGTTTTACTTTTGTTTTTGTACTCTTTCTAATTTTTAATTTTAAGTTTTATTTTCATTTTTTTCTTCTATCTTACTGTTACATAACTCCCTTCTCCATTCCATCCTAACACTAACTCACTCAGTCCTCTATTGCCCCACTTACCTTTCTCTATCCCAATTTTTTCTTTCTCATCTCTTTCCATCTTCTCCCCTTTCTCACCTTCCTCTCCTCCCTCTCCCTCAACTACCTCAACCCCCTCAAAACACACCATCCACTAAACAGACTGTAATACCAACTTTACCCCATCCTTCCTATCCCTTGGCAATCCCTGAGAATAGCACCCTCTTCCACAATGATTGAACTACACCTCAACACACACTAGGGACTTAGTACCCAAGAACCCCCATGCCTCACACCTCTCCCTCCTCACATCATCCCCCTCTTCCTGCACCTTCCTCCAATGCCAGCTCTTTCATTACTTAAGTATCCATCTCTACCCAAACAACCATTTTCCCCCACCAATCTCCACAGCTTATAGCTAATATCACCAAGGGGCTCACTACATACTTTGTAAATAACTGGTCCAACATTAAATCAGTGAATTTGTTACTGTTAATTTATACTGCCTAGTCAGGGAACAAAAATAGCACATCAACCTAGCCAATGACTAAGCCAGTCATAGCACAGTAATTGAGTCAAGGGAAAGATAATATGTGATTAAAATCCACAATTAGCCACTCAACAACACAGGAGCATAGCATATCATAGAAGCATCAGGAGAAGGAGGAGGCAAGAAAATCCTATCCCACAAGAGACCCAACAATTCAGCAGAGGAATTAGTGGAAAATGAAGAAAATGAATACCTAGTTCCTGACCCCAACAGAACAATGATAAATATCACCAATGCACACAGTGACACCCACAAAAAAAAATCTCTCAAAAAGGAAATTATGGATGGGATCACTGAGAAACTCATGGAGAAGCTACAAGACATGGCTAAACAGAAAATACAAGATGCACTCAAGAAATATCAAGTCACCACAAATAAAAACTTGAGAAGATACAGAAACAACTAAATGAACTTAGACAGGACTTCGACAAACTCCAAAGTGAAACAAAGGAGACTATAAAAAAAAAAGGGATACATGAGATAAAGAAGACAACATAAGATACAAAAGAGGAATTTAACAAAGATATGAAAAACCTCAGAAAAAAGAATCTAACAGAAACCCCAGAAATAAAAAGTTCCTTAAATCAAATAAAAAATACAGGGGAAAGCCACTCCAACACACTAGAACAAATGGAAGACAGAATCCCAGGACCTGAAGACAAAATAGATATTAAAAAAAAAACAAACTACTCTTAGACAAAAGACTCAAAAGCTGCAAAAGGAATACACAAGAATTCAGCAACTCCATTAAAATACCAAACCTGCGAATCATGGCCATCGAACAAGGAGAAGAGGTGCAAGCTAAAGGGATATGTAATATATTCAACAAAATAATAGCCAAAAATTTCTCAAATCTAAAGAGATGGCTGTCCACTCAGGTACAGGAAGCCTGCAGTACACAAAACAGGCTTAACCAAAATAGAACTTCTGCATGGCATATTGTCATAAAACAGCTAGCACAGAGAACAGAGAAAGAATACTGAAGGCTGTAAGAGAAAAAACAACATATAAAGGTAAACCCATCAAAATCACAGCAGATTTCTCAACTGAAACCTTAAAAAGCAAGAAGGACTTGGAGGAAGGTATTTCAAGCACTGAAAGAAAACAATTTCAGCGCTAGGATACTCTACCTAGCAAAACTATCATTCAAAATTGATGGAGGAATAAAAGTCTTCCATGATAAACAGAAACTGAAACAACACATGACCACTAAGCCACCACTACAGAAGATTCTGAAAGGAATCCTACACACAGAAGGTGAAAACAAACATAAACACAAAGCACAGGAAGTATTAAACCTCATGAGAACAGATGAGTAATCAGAGAGTAGCACTGAATTGGCTGCACACTCAAATCCTTAAACAACAAAACAACTAAACAGCAGGAATCACCACATACCAATTAATACTAACACTGAACATCAATGGACTTAACTCCCCCATCAAAAGACAATGTTTGGCAAACTGGATTAAAAAGGAAGACCCAACAATCTGGTTTAGGGTGAAAGGGTGGAAGACAATTTACCAAGCTAATGGCCCCCAAAAACAGGCAGGAGTAGTAATACTTATATCAGATAGAGTGGACTTTAAACTTAAATTACTCAAAAGAGATAAAAAAGGTCACTTCATAGTAATAAAAGGAGCAATACATAAAGAGGAAATAACAATTATCAACTTATATGCACCCAATGTCAATGCACCCAACTTCATTAAACATACAATAAAGGACTTAAAAACCACATATAGACTTTAACACTGTGGTAGTGGGAGACTTTAATACTCCTCTATCAACAATATATACGTCATCCAGACCAAAAAAAAAAAAAGAAATCCTAGAACTAAATGACACCATAAATCTAATGGAACTGGCAGATGTCTACAGAGTATTCCACCCTACAACAGCACAATATACATTCTTCTTAGCAGCCTATGGAACTTTCTCCAAAACAGATCATATCTTAGGGCACAAAGCAAGTCTCAACAAATATAAAAAAACTGAAATAACCCCTGTATGCTATCTAATCAGAATGCAAAACACTAGAACTCAACAACAAAAGCACCAAGAGAAAATAGGCAAACAATTGGAGGCTGAACACACTGCTCAACAATCAGTGGGTCATAGAAGAAACAAGGGAGGAAATCAAAAGTTCCTTGAATTTAATGAAAATGATAACACAACCTACCAAAACCTATGGGACACAGCAAAGGCAGTCCTAATAGGAAAGTTAATAGCCATGAGTGCATGTATTAAAAACACAGAAAAACACACATTAGGTTGTCTCAAATAAACAATCTAATGCTACATCTCAAACTCCTAGAAAAACAAGAACAAGCTAAACCCAAAACAAGTAGAAGGGGAGAAATAATAAAAATAAGGAACAAAATAAAGACAAAGAAAAAACATACAAAGAATCAATGAAAGAAAAGCTCATTCTTTGAAAAAATAAACAAGATTGACAAACCCTTGGAAAATCTGACTAAAATGAGGAGGGGAAAAAACCCAAATTAATAAAATTAGAAATGAAAAAGAAGAGATAACAAACACCAAGGAAATCATCAGGGACTACTTTGAGAACCTATATTCAAATAAATTAGAAAATCTAGAAGAAATGGACAAATTTCTAGATACTTATGACCATCCAAAACCAAACCAAGAAGATATTAATCAGCTGAATAGATCTATAACACACAATGAAATTGAAGCAGCAATAGAGTCTCCGCAAAAAGAAAAGTACAGGACCTGATGGATTCTCTGCTGAATTTCACTAGACCTTTAAAGAACAAAATCAACACTCCTTAAACTTTTCCATGAAATAGAAAGAGATGGATGCTGCCTAACTCATTCTATGAAGCCAATGTTACACTCATCCCAAAACCAGACAAGGACACAGCCAAAAAAGAGAACTACAAGCCAATCTCCTTAATGAATAGGGATGCAAAAATCTTCAGTAAAATAATGGCAAACTGGATCCAACAACATATCAGAAAGATCGTTCACCATGACCAAGTCATCTTCATCCCAGGATTGTAGGGATAATTCAACATACACAAATCTTTAAATGTAATATAGCACATTAACAGAAGCAAAGACAAAAACCATGTGATCATCTCAATAGATGCAGAAAAAGCCTTTGATAAAATTCAACACCATTTCATGACAAAATCTCTGATAAAACTAGAAATAGAATGAATGTTCCTCAATATTATAAAGGCTATATATATGACAAACCTATAGCCAAAATCATACTTAATGGGGAAAAACTGAAACCATTTCCTCTAAAGTCAGGAATGAGACTAGGGTGCTCACTCTCTCCACTCCTATTTGACATAGTCTTGGAATACCTAGCCAGAGCAATAAGGCAGGAAGAAGAAATAAAAGGAATACAAACAGGTAAAGAAGAAGTCAAACTATCCTTATTCACAGATGACATGATCTTTTTACACCATAAACAGCTTCAGCAAAGTAACAGTATACAAAATCAATTTACAAAAATCAGTAGCTTTTCTCTACACCAACAAGGAACAAATTAAGCAAAAAAAATAGGAAAATAATTCCATTTCCAATAGCCTCAAAAAAAAATCAAATACCTAGGAATAAACTTTAAAAGGGATGCAAATGACAAGGAAAACTACAAACCACTGAAGAAAGAAATCAAAGAAGATTACAGAAGATAGAAAGCTCTCCCATACTCATGGATTGGTAGAATCAACATAGTAAGAAGCAATCTACATGTTCAATGCAATTCCCATCAAAATCCTAATGACATTCATCAACTCTGAAGTTCATTTAGAAACAAAAGAGACCACGAATAGTCAAGGCAACACTGAGCAAAAAGAGCAACGCTGGAAGTATCACAATCCCCAACTTCAAACTATACTACAGAGCCATAGCAATAAAAACAGCACAGTACTGGCACAAAAACAGATATGAAGACCAGTGGAACAGAATAGAGGACCCAGATATGAATCCATGCAGCTATGCCCACCTAATTTTTGACAAAGGCGCCAAAAACATACAATGGGGAAAAGACAGACTCTTTAACAAATGTTGCTGGGAAAACTGGTTATCTGCATACAGAAAACTGAAACTAGATCCATGTTTGCCACCCTGTACTAGTATCAACTCAAAGTGGATTAAGGACCTTTATATCAGACCTGAAACCCTGAAGCTAGTACAGGAAAAAGCAGGGAATACACTGGAAGCAATAGGCATAGGCAAGGACTTCCTCAATAGAACCCAAGAAGCTCAGCAACTAAGAGAAAAGATAGACAAATGGGACTACATG
Organism: Castor canadensis; assembly: GCF_047511655.1. Classification (NCBI taxonomy): domain Eukaryota; kingdom Metazoa; phylum Chordata; class Mammalia; order Rodentia; family Castoridae; genus Castor; species Castor canadensis. Next base: position 43,803,127 of record NC_133388.1, read on the forward strand.
ACATTAAAAATATTTTGCACAACAAAAGAAATGGTCTCTAAATTGAGGCCACCCACAGAATGGGAGAAAATCTTTGTTAGCTATACATCAGACAAGTGACTGATAACCAGAATTACAGAGAGCTCAAAAAACTAAACTCCCCAAAATCAATGAACCAATAAAGAAATGGGCAACTGAACTAAACAGAACTTTTTCAAAGGAAGAAATCCAAATGGCTAAAAAACACATGAAGAAATGCTCACCATCCCTGGCCATAAAGGAAATGCAAATCAAAACCACAGTAAGATTCCACCTCAGCCCTGTTAGAATAGCTAGCATTAAGAACACCAACAACAACAAATACTGGTGAAGATGTGGGGAAAAAGCACCCAACATACACTGCTGGTGGGAATGAAAGCTAGTATAAGACTTTGTAAAACAATATGGAGGCTTCCTTAAAAACTAAGCATCATTCTGCCATATGATCCAGCAACACCACTCCTGGGCATATACCCAAAGGAATACAACTCAGGTTACTCCAGAGGCACCTGCACACCCACGTTTAGTGCAGTGCTATTCACAACAGCTAAGCTATGGAAACAGTCAATATGCCCCACTACTAACAAATGGATTAAGAAAATGTGGTATTTATATACAATGGAATTTTACTCAGTCACAAAGAATGAAATTTTGTCATTCGCAGGTAAATGAATGGAATTGGAGAACATCATCTTAAGTGAAGTTAACCAGGCTCAGAAGACCAAAAGCTGTATGTTTTGCCCTGTACATGTGTTGTAGACCTAAAACAAATGCAACAATATTATGGGACACGGATCACACTAAGGAGAGGCTGTGCAAGGGAGGGATAGGGCAAGAGAGGGAAACCAAAAACTTGAATGAGGTTGATGTGTTCACTGTATAGGAATGAATATAGAAATTTTAAACTGGCTGGGGCCACCATGGGAAGCAGACTAGGGAGGAGTGAAGAGGACTGGAAGAGGCAAATCAGTTGGAGCTGTAATACACATATGCATGGGAACAACACAAGGACAGCGGGGAAAGGGGTAGGAGGATGAATATAGTGCAAACAATGTGTACACATGTATGTAAATGCAAAAGTGATACCTGTTGAAACTGTTCCAGGAATCAGAAAAGGGGGGATGGGGAGAAGTGGGGGAGGGGAAATGATATATTTCTATGATATATTTGATACATTGTAAGAACCTTTGTAAATGCTGTAATGTACCCACACCCAGCTCAACAATAAAAAAAAAAGAAAATAGACACAAAAATCCTTAAAATTTTACCCAAAGAAATGGAACAATACATTAAATACATTGAAAAGATAAAATAAAAGAACAAATGCAGGAATGCAAGACTGGTTCCACATTCAAAAATCAACCATGTAATTCAGCATTCTATATCTATAACTTCAACAGTTATAAAAAAGGCAGTTGATAAAATTCAAAACACATTTTTGTTCAAAAACTTTCATTAAACTAATCACAGGAGGGAACCGCCTCAACCCAATAAAGACCATCAAAGAAAACCCTATAGTAACATCAGACTTAATGGTAAAAGCTAAGTGCTTCCCTAGTCACGAAACAGCACAATCTTCTGTAGAGTCATTCCCTAAATGGTTTTTGTTTGTTTGGGTTTTGATTCTTTTTTGGAGGTACTGGGATTTGAACTCAGGGCTTCATGCTTGCTAGGAAAGCATGCTACTGCTCAAAGCCATGCCTCCAGTCCTTTTTGCTCTGGTTATTTTAGAGTCAGAGTCTCACTTTTTGCCCAGACAGGCCTGGATCACAGTCTTCCTATTTTATACTTTCAGCCTTCACTGGGATGAGAAGCATGCTCCCTCAGCATTTCTCCCCCCATTGTGATGGGGTCTCACCTACTTTTTTGTCCCAGCTGGCCTGGAATGTCAACCTTCCTGATCTCAGCCTCCCATGTAGCTAGGAGGACAGACATGTGCCACCATGCCCAGCTGTTGGCTGGGGTCTCTCAAACTACTTGCCCAGACTGGTCTTGAACGTCCATCCTTCAGATCTCAGCCTCCCAAGTAGCTAACAGGCATGAGCCACCAGTTCCTGGCAATAGTTCACATTTTTATGCTGGAATAAATAGTATTTTTTAATTGTAAATTGTTCTGTGTTTTAATATAAATGATATTGTATCTAAAGTTATTTGACAACATGTAGAAAAGCAATTCTTAGTGTATTATACTTTGTATCTTGTGAAATTATTAGATTAATTTATTAATTCTGGCAGCTTCATGTACTTTCCAAATCACAGTTCAAGTCCTCTGGGTCTTCTAAATGTTAGGTATAGGGCAAACTCATTGAAGAGGAACTGTAGTAAAATTCTCACAAGCTACAGAAGTAAATGAATCACCATGGGGGTGAATCTGAAAAAAAAAAGTTTTATTGCTTCCCTTTCAATCAGTGTGCCTTTTATTTCTCACCACTCTGTATTGTAGGATATAATGGGAAAATTTATTCATAGAAATTGACAAGTTGATTCTAAAATTTACATGAAAATACAAATGCTCTACATTACTCAAAAGAGCATTGAAAAGAAGAAAAAAATAGGACTTATACTCTCCAATGTCAATACTTCTTACATATAAAGCCGCAATAATCAAGGCAGTGTGTATTGGCATGAAGACAGAAATACGTATCAATGGAAGAGAAGAGGGTATCCAGAAATAACACCACACATATTTAACTTCCTACAGAAGCACCAAGGCAACTCAGTGAGGGAAAGGATAATCTTTTCTAACAAGTGCTGGTTTAATTAGATGTCTATATGTAAAAAAAAAAAAAAAAAAACCACAAAGAAAGAAACTTGACCCTTTGTTTATAAGCAAGAACTTCACCTAGAGATTCCAAGATGGCGGCTAGAGGTAGGAAGCAGAAAGTGACCCTCCTATAGTGAAATCTTGGAGAGATGCTGGAGACACGCTTTGCAGGCATAATCACCGAGAAAAGGCATAACTTTGACTCCTCCACATCTCCAGCCGGCGCAGAGAATCTCCACTTCACGTTAAACGGAGAACCGAGGACGGCCCCCGGGGCCGCCAGTGGCCGGCGCCCATACAGCTTGGGAAGACGCGGACCAGGTGAGCTTCACGGTACCGCAGTTCCCCCACAGACAAGCCTGGGCCAGAGCAGCATAGCCCCCTGGACAGACTGACCTCCACCCGGGAAAAAAAGAGAAACTGAGTAATAAGCAATAAGAACAGTTAAGACACGCTGGAAAGAGGGTGGGGTGCCCTGAGCGCTGAAGATTGGGGGAAGGGAATCCTTCCCGGGACTGTAAATAAACGAGCCGGGCAGGCCGGAGAGGCTCTGGCGGGAGCCAGGCGCGCCCAGCAACCAGGAGCGGGGAAGCTTGTGAGAGGAGGGAAGACCCACTTTCCACGTGAACTGTAAATAAACACGCAGGCCTGACAACGCGGGGCAGTGGCACCTTTCCCAGTGCTTGGAAAGGGGAAAGCCTGTAGCAGAGGCCCCCCGCACAGGAGAACTCTGAGCAAACAAAGCCTGTGGGACCAGGTGAGTGCTAGCTCACCCCAGAGATCTGCATAAATAACACCGCCAGCTACAGGCTGAGAGCAGCAGGCAGGCAAGCCACAGTTGCAGATACCACTCTCAGAACTGCCTCAAGACGCTTTTTTTTCTTTTTCTCCCTACCTTTGATGAGAGAACAACCGAATTACACCTGCAAGCCGAAAAACTTACTGAAACTGTATTGCATTTGAACTGGGGACACTTGGTGGGGCTTTTTTTTTTTTCTTCTTCTGTGTGTGTGTGAGTGTAGTTTTGTTCTACTTTATGCATCCCCTTTGATGAGACAATTACAGAACAACATCTGAGGCACCAACTCCAGGACTGGAGATTGAGACGGACACCCAAATTATTAAGACTGAAATTGCATTGCATATAAACTTGGAAGTTTTTTGGTTTTTTTTTTTTTTAATTTTCTATTTTCCATTTTATTTTAATTCATTTTTATATATAGATATTACTTTCATTTACTTATTTTTTATTTTTTTATCTTTGATTTTCAATCCTCTCTCTGTCTCTCTATTGTCTGTTCAGCTTACTGTCGATTAGTACACTAACACTCCCTGTTTATACCTTTGAAACTCTCTTGTCTGATACCTTGTTCTGCTTTCTCACTCTTGTCTGTATATTTGTTTTCCCCTTTTCTTTAACTTCTTGCTTTCCATCTCAGCTCACTCTTCCATTCTCAATATTACCATTGTTATTATTACAAGCTAGAAAATACTTAATTACACACAGTACAGGGACAGTAACAACACCAAGGACAATGACAGGAAGACAGAAAAAACAAGGAAACCAGTTTCCCCACAGCAAAAAATTAGTACAGGAACCAGAGGGGAATGAAGAGAACAGAAACTCAGATCCAGACTCCAACAAAATGAAGATAAACTATGCCAAAGGACCCAATGAAGCCCACAAGAATAATTTAAAAGAAGACATACTACAAGTACTCAATGAGAATTTTATAGAGATGATACTGGATAGGGTCAACCAAAATGTACAGGAGACACTCAAGAAATTCCAAGACAATAAAAATAGAGAATTTGAAAAAGCAAAAGAAGAAATAAAGGAAACCATAGAAGCACTGTATAAACACCAAAGTGAAAGAGAGAACACAATGAATAAATGGATAAATGAACTCAGGACAAAAATAGACAACAATAAAGAAGAAAACTGCCAGGATATGGAAAACCTCAGAAAAAAGAACGAAACAGAACTGCAAAACAAAATGGAAGGCCAATCCAGCAGAATAGAACAAACAGAAGACAGAATCTCAGAACTTGAAGATGAAATGGTAATTAAAGGAAAAAGCGAAGAACTATTAATTAAACAACTCAAGACCTGTGAAAAGAAAATGCAAGAACTCACTGACTCCATCAAAAGACCAAACTTGAGAATCATGGGCATCAAAGAAGGAGAAGAGGTGCAAGTGAAAGGAATGCGTAATATATTCAACAAAATAATAATGGAAAATTTCCCAAATCTAGAGAAAGATATTCCCATACAAATGCAAGAGGCCTCCAGGACACCAAACAGACCAGATCAAAATAGAACTACTCCACGACATATCATCATTAAAACAACAAGTTCAGAAACTAAGGAAAGAATATTGAAGGCTGTAAGAGAGAAAAAACAAGTAACATACAAAGGTAAACCCATCAAAATCACAGCAGACTTCTCAACAGAAACATTAAAAGCAAGAAGAGCATGGGGTGAGATCTTCCGGGCACTGAATGAAAATAACTTCAACCCCAGGATACTCTACCCAGCAAAGCTATCATTCAAAATAGATGGAGCAATAAAAGTCTTCCATGATAAGCAGAAACTAAAACAATATGTGACCACAAAGCCACCATTACAAAAGATTCTGCAAGGGATCCTGCACACAGAAAGTGACACCCAACTTAACCATGAAAAGGCAGGCAGCACCAAACCACAGGATAAGAAAAAGCAAGACAGTAGAGAGTAACATCAAGTTAGGTACACACAATCAAACCTTCAAACAACTAAGATAACTAAATGGCAGGAATCACCACATACCTATCAGTACTAACACTTAATGTTAATGGACTTAATTCACCCATCAAAAGACACCGTTTGACAAAATGGATTAAAAAAGAAGATCCAACAATTTGTTGCTTACAGGAGACTCATCTCACCGACAGAAATAAGCATATGCTTAGGATGAAAGGCTGGAAGAAGCTTTACCAAGCCAATGGCCCCCGAAAACAAGCAGGAGCAGCAATACTTATCTCTGACAAAGTAGACTTCAAACCTACATTGATCAAACGAGATAAAGAAGGACATTCCATACTAATAAAAGGGGAAATAGACCAAAAGGAAATAATAATCATCAATCTGTACGCACCCAATGTCAACGCACCCAATTTCATCAAACATACCCTGAAAGACCTGAAAGCATATATAAACGCCAACACAGTGGTTGTGGGAGACTTTAACACTCCATTATCATCAATAGATAGGTCATCCAAATAAAAACTCAATAAAGAAATCCAAGATCTAAAATATGCAATAGATCAAGTGGACCTAGTAGATGTCTACAGAACATTTCATCCAACCTCTACACAATATACATTCTTCTCAGCAGCCCATGGAACCTTCTCCAAAATAGATCATATCCTAGGGCACAAAGCAAGCCTCAGCAAATATAAGAAAATAGAAATAATACCATGCATACTATCTGACCACAATGCAGTAAAAGTAGAACTCAACAACAAAAGTAAAGACAAAAAACATACAAACAGCTGGAAACTAAATAACTCATTACTTAATGAAGAATGGATCATCGATGCAATAAAAGAGGAAATTAAAAAGTTCCTAGAAGTCAATGAAAATGAAAACACAACCTACCGGAACCTATGGGACACAGCTAAGGCAGTCTTGAGAGGAAAGTTTATAGCCATGAGTGCATATATTAAAAAGATTGAAAGATCCCAAATCAATGACCTAATGATACATCTCAAACTCCTAGAAAAACAAGAACAAGCAAATCCCAAAACAAATAGAAGGAGAGAAATAATAAAAATAAGAGCTGAAATCAACGAAATAGAAACCAAAAAAACCATACAAAGAATTAATGAAACAAAAAGTTGGTTCTTTGAAAAAATAAACAAGATCGATAGACCCCTGGCAAACCTGACTAAAATGAGGAGAGAAAAAACCCAAATTAGTAGAATTAGGAATGCAAAAGGGGAGATAACAACAAACACCACAGAAACCCAGGAAATCATCAGAGACTACTTTGACAACCTATATTCAAATAAATTTGAAAATCTAAAAGAAATGGACAGATTTCTAGATACATATGATCATCCAAAACTGAGCCAAGAGGAAATTAATCACCTGAATAGACCTATAACACAAAATGAAATTGAAGCAGCAATCAAGAGTCTCCCCAAAAAGAAAAGTCCAGGACCTGATGGATTCTCTGCTGAATTCTATCAGACCTTTAAACAAGAACTGATACCAACCCTCCTTAAACTGTTCCATGAAATAGAAAGGGAAGGAAAACTGCCAAACACATTTTATGAAGCCAGTATTACACTTATCCCAAAACCAGGCAAAGACACCTCCAAAAAGGAGAACTATAGGCCAATCTCCTTAATGAACATTGATGCAAAAATCCTCAACAAAATAATGGCAAATCGAATTCAGCAACACATCAAAAAGATTATTCACCACGACCAGGTAGGCTTCATCCCAGGGATGCAGGGGTGGTTCAACATACGAAAATCAATAAACGTAATAAACCACATTAACAGAAGCAAAGACAAAACCACTTGATCATCTCAATAGATGCACAAAAAGCCTTTGATAAGATCCAACATCATTTCATGATAAAAGCTCTAAGAAAACTAGGAATAGAAGGAAAGTTCCTCAACGTTATAAAAGCTCTATATGACAAACCTACAGCCAGCATTATACTTAATGGAGAGAAATTAAAACCATTCCCTCTAAAATCAGGAACCAGACAAGGATGTCCACTATCTCCACTCCTATTCAACATAGTACTGGAATTCCTAGCCAGAGCAATTAGGCAAGAAGAAGGAATAAAAGGAATACAAATAGGTAAAGAAACTGTCAAAATATCCCTATTTGCAGACGACATGATCCTATACCTTAAAGACCCAAAAAACTCTACTCAGAAGCTTCTAGACATCATCAATAGCTATAGCAAGGTAGCAGGATATAAAATCAACATAGAAAAATCATTAGCATTTCTATACACTAACAATGAGCAAACTGAAAAAGAATGTATGAAAACAATTCCATTTACAATAGCCTCAAAAAAAATCAAATACCTAGGTGTAAACCTAACAAAAGATGTGAAAGACCTCTACAAGGAAAACTATACACTTCTGAAGAAAGAGATTGAGGAAGACTATAGAAAGTGGAGAGATCTCCCATGCTCATGGATTGGTAGAATCAACATAGTAAAAATGTCGATACTCCCCAAAGTAATCTACATGTTTAATGCAATTCCCATCAAAATTCCAATGACATTCATTAAAGAGATTGAAAAATCTACTGTGAAATTTATATGGAAACACAAGAGGCCACGAATAGCCAAGGCAATACTCAGTCAAAAGAACAATGCAGGAGGTATCACAATACCTGACTTCAGACTATATTACAAAGCAATAACAATAAAAACAGCATGGTACTGGCACAAAAACAGACATGAAGACCAGTGGAACAGAATAGAGGATCCAGATATGAAGCCACACAACTATGAGCAACTTATCTTTGACAAAGGAGCTAAAAATATATGATGGAGAAATAGCAGCCTCTTCAACAAAAACTGCTGGGAAAACTGGTTAGCAGTCTGCAAAAAACTGAAACTAGATCCATGTATATCACCCTATACCAAGATTAACTCAAAATGGATCAAGGATCTTAATATCAGATTCCAAACTCTTAAGTTGATACAAGAAAGAGTAGGAAATACTCTGAAGTTAGTAGGTATAGGTAAGAACTTTCTCAATGAAACCCCAGCAGCACAGCAACTAAGAGATAGCATAGATAAATGGGACCTCATAAAACTAAAAAGCTTCTGTTCATCAAAAGAAATGGTCTCTAAACTGAAGAGAACACCCACAGAGTGGGAGAAAATATTTGCCAATTATACATCAGACAAAGGACTGATAACCAGAATATACAGGGAACTTAAAAAACTAAATTCTCCCAAAACTAATGAACCAATAAAGAAATGGGCATGTGAACTAAACAGAACTTTCTCAAAAGAAGAAATTCAAATGGCCAGAAAACACATGAAAAAATGCTCACCATCTCTAGCAATAAAGGAAATGCAAATTAAAACCACACTAAGATTCCACCTCACCCCTGTCAGAATAGCCATCATCAGCAACACCACCAACAACAGGTGTTGGCGAGGATGCGGGGAAAAAGGAACCCTCTTACACTGTTGGTGGGAATGTAAACTAGTACAACCACTCTGGAAAAAAATTTGAAGGCTACTTAAAATGCTAGACATTGATCTACCATTTGATCCAGCAATACCACTCTTGGGGATATACCCAAAAGACTGTTACTCCAGAGGCACCTGCACACCCATGTTTATTGCGGCACTATTCACAATAGCCAAGTTATGGAAACAGCCAAGATGCCCCAGCACTGACGAATGGATTAAGAAAATGTGGTATCTATACACAATGGAATTTTATGCAGCCATGAAGAAGAACGAAATGTTATCATTCGCTGGTAAATGGATGGAACTGGAGAACATCATTCTGAGTGAGGTTAGCCTGGCCCAAAAGACCAAAAATCGTATGTTCTCCCTCATATGTGGACATTAGATCAAGGGCAAACACAAGTGGATTGGACTTTGAGCACATGATAAAAGCGAGAGCACACAAGGGAGAGGTGAGGATAGGTAAGACACCTAAAAAACTAGCTAGCATTTGTTGCCCTTAATGCAGAGAAACTAAAGCAGATACCTTAAAGCAACTGAGGCCAATAGGAAAAGGGGACCAGGAACTAGAGAAAAGGTTAGATTAAAAAGAATTAACCTAGAAGGTAACACCCACGCACAGGAAATCAATGTGAGTCAATGCCCTGTATAACTATCCTTATCTCAACCAGCAAAACCCCTTGTTCCTTCCTATTATTGCTTATACTCTCTCTACAACAAAATTAGAGATAAGGGCAAAATAGTTTCTGCTGGGTATTGAGGGGGGGGAGCGGGAGGGGGTGGAGTGGGTGGTAAGGGAGGGGGTGGGGGCAAGGGGGGAGAAATGAACCAAGCCTTGTATGCACATATGAATAATAAAAGAAAAATGAAAAAAAAAAAAAAAAAAGAACTTCACCTATAATTCTAGCATTCAGGAGGCTGAGGCAGAAGGATCATGAGTTTGAGGCCAGCCTGGACTACATAGTGAGACTCAGTATCAAGAAACAAACAACACCAAAAAAATATATGCCTACTTTGGGTTAGGCAGAGATTTCTTAAGTAGAATACAGTAGCCACAAAGTATATGAAAGAATGATAAATTCGGTTTTATCAAAATTAAAAACTTTAAGAGACTTATTTAGCTCACAGTTTTGGAGGCTAACACTCCAAGACTGGGTGACCCCATCAGTTTGGCCTTTGGTGAAGGCCTCAGAGAACAGCATCTGGTCATGACCTTACACCATTCACAAAAATTAGCTCAAATGAATCAGTGACATAAATGTAAAATACAAAACTGAAAATTTTCCAGAAGATAATCTAGGTGACTTCAGTTTGGCAATGACTCTTTAGATGCAACACCAAAGGCACAATCCAGAAAGAAAGAACTAATAAGCTGGACTTCATGAAAATTAAACACTTTTCTTCTATAAAAGACACGGTCAAGACAATGAGAAGACAAGGCACAGATTGGAAGAAACTATTTGCAAAATACACTTCTGTGATATGCTGTTATCCAAAACAGACATAGAACTCGTGTGTGTGTGTGTGTGTGTGTGTGTGTGTGTGTGTGTGTGTGTGAAGACAGAGAGAGAGACACTGGTTTGAACTCAGGGCCTCATGCTTGCAAAGCTTTACCCTTGAGCCACACCTCTAGTCAATTTTGATCTGGTTATTTTTGGAGATGGGGGGTCTCACAAACTATTTCCCAGGGCTGGGCCAAGAACTGCAATCTTCCCCCAATCTCAGCTTCCCAAACAGCTAGGACTGCAGGTGTGAGCCACTGGTGCCCTACAAGACATAGAACTCTCAAAACTCAACAATAAAAGCAAACAACCTAATTGCAAAAATGGGTCAAAGACCTTAACAAAATGGGCCAAGGAAGATATACAGATGGCAAATAAGCATATGTAAAGTTACCTCACATCAGATGCCATTAGGGAAAAGCAAAGCAAAAATGAGACATTACTACATGCATATTAGATGGCCAAAATTCAGATCACTGTCAACACCAAGCACAGCAAGGATGTGGAGCAACAGGACCTCCCTTATTCATTGCTGGTGAGAATGCAGAAAGAGACCACCACATTGGAGAACAGTTTGGCAGTGACTTACAAACATATTCACACCACTAATCAAGCTCTTTGGTATTTACCTAAAGGAGTCAAAAATTTATGTCCACACAAAAAGCTATTTGGGGATGTTTACAGAAGCTTTGTTCACAATTGCCAAACTTTCTGAGAAACTTAGAGCCCCTGTAGCAGTTGACTTGATAAGCTCTGGTACATTCAATCGACAATGGATTATCAGTGATAAAATAAATGAGCTATCAAACCATGAAAGGACATGCAGGAAACTTAAATACATATTACTATGTATACTACGATTCTAATTTATTTTCTGGAAAAGAAAACAATGGGGTTGTTAGAACTTGGGGGTGTGGGAGGGGGAAGGAAACTACTCTGTACACTATGATGTCATTATGCATTTGTCCAGCCCCCACAGAACCATACACTCTGTGAGCCCTAATGTCAACTAAGGGCTCTGGTGACAAAGAGGTGTCAGCATAGGTTCGTTTATACCAAATATGCTCGTCTGGTGGGGATGTTGACAGTGGGGGAGGCTACGCATGTTCGGGAGCCAGGGAACATGGGAAACCTCTGTACCTTCCACTCCGTCTGGCCGAGAATCTAAAATTCCTAGGTTTAATAAGACAATAATTACTGGTGTGCAGAGGAACAATGATGGTTCTCTAAAGCATGTTCAGTGAGAGAAGCCAGACAAAAGAAACAACATAGTGTATCAACACATCAATGCAACTGCTCTTTTATCACTGTTTATTAATCGTACAAAGTAAGGGATGTCATTATAGTTCCATACATTTATATAATGTACTTTGAATACATCTACCTCCTCTATTGTTCTTTTTTTTTTTTTTTTTTTGTGGTACCAGGGGTTGGACTCAGGGCCTCACGCTTGCTAGGCAGGTGCTCTATCACTAGATCCATAGCCCCAGCCCTTTCTGCTTTTATTTATTTTTCAAATAGGGTCTTACATTTATTCCTGGGCCAGCCTGTACTCAATCCACATAGCTGTCATGACAGGTCCATGCCACCATACCATACCTGCTTTTTCTTTTTTTTTGGTTGAGATAGGGGTCTCAAGAACTTTTTGCCCAGGCTTGCCTTGAACCACAATCATCCCAATCTCTACCTATAGAGTAAGTGATATTATAGGAATGAGCAACCAAACCCAGCTTGCTTTAGTTATTTTTTGGATAGGGTCTCACCCAGGGGTGGCCTGGGACTGTGATCCTCCTCCCTATACCTCCTGCTTACCTGGGATGACAGGTGTGTACCACCACTCCTGCCTTGTTAGTTGAGATGGGTTCTCACTAACTTTTCTGCCTGGGCCAGCCTTGAACCATGATCCTCTCAATCTCTGCCTCCCAAATAGCTAGGATTACAAATGTGTACCACCATGCCCACCCTAGCCCCTATTATTCTTTCTTATACTCCACTTCCCTAAGTCCCCCTTTTACTTTCATGACCTTTTTTTCTTATTTTCCCCTAGCTCCCACCAGTGAAAGAAAGCATGCAGTACTTGTCTTTGTGGGAGTGGCTGATTTCACTTAACATGAAATGTTAGAAAGAGCATAACTATAGTGGTAGAAAGCAAGTCACTGGTTTCCAGGGTCCAGGGGGTAGACTGACTGCACAGGGGGACAAGAAAACATTTTGGAGTAAGGGAAATGTTCTATATTATGATGTAGTGGTTGTTAAAAAACTGTGTGTGTTTGGTAAAACTCACAGAATGGTGAACTTAGAATTGGTGGATTTTATTACATGTAAATTATTCTTTAATAAAGTATTCTATGTTATAGTGTGGTTTATTCTTTAATAAAGAATATAAACCGGGCACTGGTGGCTCACACCTGTAATCCTAGCTATTCAGGAGACAGAAGTTAGGAGGATCAAGGTCCGAAGCCGGCCCGGGAAAACAGTTCATGATACCCTATCTTGAAAAAACCCTTCACAAAAAAAGGGCTGGAGAAGTGGCTCAAGGTCAAGGTCCTGAGTTAAAAAAAAAAAAAGATACTGAAAAAATATATATGTAAATAAAGTATAAAAACACTATTAAACATAAAGTTAAAAACATCTCTAGAAGATGGCGGCTAGAGGGAGGAAGCAGAAAGCATGCCTCCTATAGTGAAATCTTGGAGAGATGCTGGAGACACACCTTGCAGGCAAAATCAACAAGAAGAGGCAAAACTTTGACCCCTCCAGACCTCCAGCCATCACAGAGCATCTCCACTTCACGTTAAACGGAGAAACCAGGAGGGCCCCCAGGCCACCAAGTCACCTGCACCCAGACGGCTTGGAAAGACACAGACAAGGTGAGCTAAGTGGTACCGCGGTACTCCCACAGACAACCCTGGGCCAGAACAGCATAGCACCCTGGACAGACCAAACCCCACGCAGGGAAAAAAGAGAAACTGAGTAATAAGCAATAAGAACAACAAAGACACGTGGGAAAGAGGGTGGGGTGCTCTGAGCGCCAAAGGTGGGGGGGGAATCCTTCCCTGAACTGTAAATAAACAAGCTGGGCCTGGCCGGAGAGGGCAGGGTGTGGGGGGTGGTGTGCCCAGCAACCAGGAGCGGGAAAGCTTATGAGAGTGGCAGAGGGAGAAAAACTCCACAGGAGAGCGGGGAAGACCGACCCTCCACGTGAGCTGTAAACAAACACGGCAGCCGGCAGGAGCAGCAGCACACCCCCAGCAAGCAGGAGCAGGAAAGCTTGTAAAAGTGGCAGTGGGAGGAAAACTCCACAGGAGAGGGGGGAAGACCCACCTCCCATGTGAGCTGTAAATAAACATGCAGGCCTGAGAAAGCGGGTGCAGTGTCACCTCCCCCAGTGTGCTTGGAAAGGGGAAAGCTTGTAGCAGTGGCTCACACACAGGAGAACTCTGAGCAAACAATGCCTGCGGGGCCAGGTGAGTGCTAAGCTCACCCCAGAGATCTGCATAAATAACGCCTCCAGCAACAGCAGGCTGACAGCAGCGGGCAGGTGAGCCACAGCCGCAGATACCCATTCACTGACCTGTCTGCAGACTCTTTTTTTTCTCTCTCCCTACCTTTGATGAAAAAACAACCGAAGTACACCTGCATGCTGAAAAACTTACTGAAATTGCACTGCATTTGAACTTGGGACACTTTCTGGGGTTTTTTTGTGTGTGTGCAGTTTTGTTCTACTTTACTCATCCCCTTTGATAAGACAACTACAGAACAACATCTGAGGCACCAACTCCAGGACTAGAGATTGAGACGGACACCCAAATTATTAAGACTGAAACTGCATTGCATTTGAACTTGGAGGGTTTTCATTTCCAATTTTTCATTTTGTTTTATTTTATTTTATTTTAATATATTTTTTCTTTCATTTATTTATTTTTTATTTTTATTATTATCTTTGTTCTTTTTATTTTTTATTTTCAATCCTCTTTCTGTCTCTCTAATGCCTTTTCAGCTTACAGTTGATTAGTACACTGTCTCTCCCTGTTTATATCTTTGAAACTTTTTTTGTTTCTTTGTTTTGTTTTTTTCTTTCTACTTGATTATGTGTTTTTCCCTTTTCCTTTAACTTCTTTGCTTTCCATCCCCTCTCACCATTCCATTCTAAATATCACTAGTGCTATTACTATAAGACAGAAAATACTTAATTGCACATAGTACAGGGACACTAACAACACCAAGGGCAATGATGGGAAGACAGAAAAAACAGGGAAACCAGTTTCTGCACAGCAAAAAATTAGTACAGGAACCAGAGGGAAATGAAGAAAACAGATACTCAGATCCAGACTCCAACAAAATGAAGATAAACTATGCCAAAGAACCCAATGAAGCCCACAAGAATAATTTAAAAGACGACATACTTCAGGTACTCAATGAGAATTTTATAGAGATGATACTAGATATGGTCAACCAAAATGTACAGGAGACACTCAAGAAATTCCAAGACAACAAAAATAGAGAATTTGAAAAATCAAAAGAAGAAATAAAGGAAACCATAGAAGCACTGTATAAACAACAAAGTGAAACACAGAACGTGAAAAATAAACAGATAAATGAACTAAGGACAAAAATAGACAACATTAAAGAGGAAACCACCCAGGATATGGAAAACCTCAAAAAAAAGAATGAAACAGAACTGCAAAACAAAACGGAAGGCCAATCCAGCAGAATAGAACAAACAGAAGACAGAATCTCAGAACTTGAAGATGAAATGGTAATCAAAGGAAAAACTGAAGAACTATTAATTAAACAACTCAAGACCTGTGAAAAGAAAATGCAAGAACTCACCAACTTCATCAAAAGACCAAACTTGAGAATCAAGGGCATCAAAGAAGGAGAAGAGGTGCAAGCAAAGGGAATGCGTAATATATTCAACAAAATAATAACGAAAAATTTCCCAAATCCAGAGAAAGATATTCCCATACAAATGCAAGAGGCCTCCAGGACACCAAACAGACCAGATCAAAACAGAACTACCCCACGACATATCATCATTAAAACAACAAGTTCAGAAACTAGGGAAAGAATATTGAAGGCTGTAAGAGAGAAAAAACAAATAACATACAAAGGTAAACCCATCAAAATCACAGCAGACTTCTCAAAAGAAACATTAAAAGCAAGAAGAGCTTGGGGTGAGATCTCCTGGGCACTGAATTAAAATAACTTCAACCCCAGGATACTCTACCCAGCAAAACTATCAATCAAAATAGATGGAGCAATAAAAGTCTTCCATGATAAGCAGAAACTAAAATAATATGTGACCACAAAGCCACCACTACAAAAGATTCTTCAAGGGATTCTGCACACAGAAAGTGAAACCCAACTTAACCATGAAAAGACAGGCAGCACCAAACCACAGGAAAAGAGTAGAGAGTAACCTCAACTTAGGTACATACAATCAAACCTTCAAACAACTAAGACAACTAAATGACAGGAATCACCACACACCTATCAGTACTAACGCTTAATGTTAACGGACTTAATTCACCCATCAAAAGGCACTGCTTGACGAAATGGATTAAAAAGGAAGATCCAACAAATTGTTGCTTACAGGAGACCCATCTCACCAACAGAAATAAGCACAGGCTTAGGATGAAAGGCTGAAAGAAGATTTACCAAGCCAGTGGCCCCCGGAAACAGGCAGGAGTAGCAATACTTATCTCTGACAAAGCAGTCTTCAAACCTACATTGATCAAACAAGATAAAGAAGGATATTCCATACTAATAAAAGGGGAAATAGACCAAAAGGAAATAATAATTATCAACCTGTATGCACCCAATGTCAACACACCCAATTTCATCAAACATATCCTGAAAGACTTAAAGCATATATTAACTCCAACACAGTGGTTGTGGGAGACTTTAACACCCCATTATCATCAATAGATAGGTCATCCAAACAAAAAATCAATAAAGATATCCAAGATCTAAAATATACAATATATCAAATGGATCTACTTGATGTCTACAGAACATTTCATCCAACTTCTATACAATATACACTCTTCTCAGCAGCCCATGGAACCTTCTCCAAAATAGATCATATCCTAGGGCACAAGGCAAGCCTCAGCAAATATAAGAAAGTAGAAATTATACCGTGCATACTATCTGATCACAATGCAGTTAAAGTAGAACTCAACAACAAAAGTAAAGACAAAAAACATGCAAACAGCTGGAAACTAAATAACTCATTACTTAATGAACAATGGATCATTGATGAAATAAAAGAGGAAATTTAAAAGTTCCTGGAAGTCAATGAAAATGAAAACACAACCTGCCAGAACCTATGGGACACAGCAAAGGCAGTCCTGAGGAGAAAGTTTATAGCCATGAGTGCATATATTAAAAAGATTGAAAGATCCCAAATCAATGACCTAATGATACATCTCAAACTCCTAGAAACACAAGAACAAGCAAATCCCAAAACAAACTGGAGAGAAATAATAAAGATAAGAGCTGAAATCAATGAAATAGAAACCAAAAAAACCATACAAAGAATTAATGAAACAAAAAGTTGGTTCTTTGAAAAAATAAACAAGATCGACAGACCCCTGGCAAACCTGACTAAAATGAGAAGAGAAAAACCCAAATTAGTAGAATCAGGAATGCAAAAGGGGAGATAACAACAAACACCACAGAAACCCAGGAAATCATCAGAGACTACTTCAAGAACCTACATTCAAATAAATTTGAAAATCTTAAAGAAATGGACAGATTTCTAGATACATATGATCATCCAAAACTGAACCAAGAGGAAATTAATCACCTGAATAGACCTATAACACAAAATGAAATTGAAGCAGCAATCAAGAGTCTCCCCAAAAAGAAAAGTCCAGGACCTGATGGATTCTCTGCTGAATTCTATCAGACCTTTAAACAAGAACTGATACCAACCCTCCTTAAACTGTTCCATGAAATAGAAAGGGAAGGAAAACTGCCAAACACATTTTATGAAGCCAGTATTACACTTATCCCAAAACCAGGCAAAGACACCTCCAAAAAGGAGAACTATAGGCCAATCTCCTTAATGAACATTGATGCAAAAATCCTCAACAAAATAATGGCAAACCGAATTCAGCAACACATCAAAAAGATTATTCACCACGACCAAGTAGGCTTCATCCCAGGGATGCAGGGGTGGTTCAACATACGAAAATCAATAAACGTAATAAACCACATTAACAGAAGCAAAGACAAAAACCACTTGATCATCTCAATAGATGCAGAAAAAGCCTTTGATAAGATCCAACACCATTTCATGATAAAAGCGCTAAGAAAACTAGGAATAGAAGGAAAGTACCTCAACGTTGTAAAACCTATATATGACAAACCTACAGCCAGCATTATACTTAACGGAGAAAAACAGAAACCATTCCTTCTAAAATCAGGTACCAGACAAGGATGCCCACTATCTCCACTCCTATTCAACACAGTACTGGATTTCCTAGCCAGAGCAATTAGGCAAGAAGAAGGAATAAAAGGAATACAAATAGGTAAAGAAATTGTCAAAATATCCCTATTTGCAGACATGATCCTATACCTTAAAGACCCAAAAACCTCTACTCAGAAGCTTCTAGACATCATCAATAGCTACAGCAAGGTAGCAGGATATAAAATCAACATAGAAAAATCATTAGCAATTCTATACACTAATAATGAACAAACTGAAAAAGAATGTATGAAAACAATTCCATTCACAATAGCCTCAAAAAAAATCAAATACCTAGGTGTAAACCTAACAAAAGATATGAATGACATCTACAAGGAAAACTATAAACTTCTGAAGAAAGAGATTGAGGAAGACTATAGAAAGTGGAGAGATCTCCCATGCTCATGGATTGGTAGAATCAACACAGTAAAAATGTCTATACTCCCAAAAGTAATCTACATGTTTAGTGCAATTCCCATCAAAACTCCAATGACATTCATTAAAGAGATTAAAAAAATCTACCATGAAATTTATATGGAAACACAAGATGCCACAAATAGCCAAGGCAATACTCAGTCAAAAGAACAATGCTGGAGGTATCACGATACCTGACTTCAAACTATATTACAAAGCAATAACAATAAAAACAGCATGGTACTGGCACAAAAACAGACATGAAGATCAGTGGAACAGAACAGAGGACCCAGATATGAAGCCACACAACTATAACCAACTTGTCTTTGACAAAGGTGCTAAAAAATATACGATGGAGAAATAGCAGCCTCTTCAACAAAAACTGCTGGGAAAACTGGTTAGCAGTCTGCAAAAAACTGAAACTAGATCCATGTATATCACCCTATACCAAGATTAACTCAAAATGGATCATGCATCTTAATATCAGATCACAAACTCTAAAGTTGATACAGGAAAGAGTAGGAAATACTCTGAAGTTAGTAGGTATAGGTAAGAACTTTCTCAATGGAACCCCAGCAGCACAGCAACTAAGAGGTAGCATAGATAAATGGGACCTCATAAAACTAAAAAGCTTCTGTTCATCAAAAGAAATGGTCTCTAAACTGAAGAGAACACCCACAGAGTGGGAGAAAATATTTGCCAATTATACATCAGACAAAGGACTGATAACCAGAATATACAGGGAACTTAAAAAACTAAATTCTCCCAAAACTAATGAACCAATAAAGAAATGGGCATGTGAACTAAACAGAACTTTCTCAAAAGAAGAAATTCAAATGGCCAGAAAACACATGAAAAAATGCTCACCATCTCTAGCAATAAAGGAAATGCAAATTAAAACCACGCTAAGATTCCACCTCACCCCTGTTAGAATAGCCATCATCAGCAACACCACCAACAACAGGTGTTGGCGAGGATGCGGGGAAAAAGGAACCCTCTTACACTGTTGGTGGGAATGTAAACTAGTACAACCACTCTGGAAAAAAATTTGAAGGCTACTTAAAATGCTAGACATTGATCTACCATTTGATCCAGCAATACCACTCTTGGGGATATACCCAAAAGACTGTGACACAGGTTACTCCAGAGGCACCTGCACATCCATGTTTATTGCAGCACTATTCACAATAGCCAAGTTATGGAAACAGCCAAGATGCCCCACTACTGACGAATGGATCAAGCAAATGTGGTATCTATACACAATAGAATTTTATGCAGCCATGAAGAAGAACGAAATGTTATCATTCGCTGGTAAATGGATGGAATTGGAGAACATCATTCTGAGTGAGGTTAGCCTGGCTCAAAAGACCAAAAGTCATATGTTCTCCCTCATATGCGGACATCAGATCAAGGGCAAACACAACAAGGGGATTGGACTTTGAGCACATGATAACAGCGAGAGCACACAAGGGAGATATGAGGATAGGTAAGACACCTAAAAAATTAGCTAGCATTTGTTGCCCTTAATACAGAGAAACTAAAGCAGATACCTTAAAAGCAACTGAGGCCTATAGGAAAAGGGGACCAGAAGCTAGAGAAAAGGTTAGATCAAAAAGAATTAACCTAGAAGGTAACACACATGCACAGGAAATCAATGCGAGTCAACTCCCTGTATAGCTATCCTTATCTCAACCAGCAAAAACCCTTGTTCCTTCCTATTATTGCCTATACTTTCTCTTCAACAAAATTAGAGATAAGGGCAAAATAGTTTCTGCCGGCTATTGAGGGGGTGGGGAGGAGAGGGAGTGGGCGGAGTGGGTGGTAAGGGAGGGGGTGGGGACAGGGGGGGAGAAAAGACCCAAGCCTTGTATGCACATATGAATAATAAAACAATAAAAAAAATCTCTGATTTAGCCATCCAGGGTTAAGACATTGTGATTACAATGCTTATAATTTTCCAAGATGTCAGTTTTGCAACTTAATTCTACAAACTGCTTTGTAATCGCTTTTTCTTTTTTTTTTTTTTTTTTTACTTAACATGCCCTGAACATTTCTGTGTCCATAATGAAGTACAACCCGACATCTAGTGGCTTCAAAATAGTCGATCATATACATGGGAAATAACTTACTGCCATTGTGAAAAGTGTTGTAATGAATCCCATTATCAAGGATTCTACTCTAAACTGGGTGCTGGTGGCTCACACCTGTAATCCTAGCCTCTTGGGAGGATCGTGGCTCAAGGCTAGCTCAGGCAAATAGCTCATGAGACCCCCATCTCCAAAATAACCAGAGAAAATGGACTGGAGGAGTGGCTCAAGTGGTAAACCACCTGCTTTGCAAGTGTAAAGCCTAGAGTTCAAACCCCAGTCCCACCAAAATAAATAAAGAACTCCACTCTGGGTCTCAGTCTTTCTGAATCACACCCATGTGGATGCCCCGTCTTTCTTTACTTCAATAAACTTCTTTCTCTCTTGCCACTCAAAACAAAAAAAAAAAAAGAGGAAGAAGAAGAAGTACACTCTATATGCACAAGAATAGAGCAGGAGCCAAGATACAAGAACCTAGTGATTTACCATGCTTCCCAATGTCCCCAAGTCCCTGCATTTCCGAAGTTCCCCAGGTCCCTCCATGCCCCCAGGCTCTCCAGGAGTGTGCAGCACCAGCAGGGGTGCAGTATATAGTAAACACAGCCTTGACAACTGGGAAAACAACTGGAGATGAGCAAGTACACAACCTGCAAGGATGGGGTGAGCCTGGCAGAAAGGCTTAACCTGAAGGAGCACCAAATGCAGGTGGGTTCAAGAACCATCTGGTCAACACCTCTCCACAGCATCTCCAGTCACAAGTCCAGGGATTACCTGGACTATGCTGTGCCTGCCTGCCCCAGAGTCTCTACCCCTGCAGATCCTATGATCTCAGGGGGCCCAAATTTCTGCTACTCCTCTCCCTGGCCTCAGTATCATTCCAGCAGCAGAACCCACCTTCTCTAGGCTTGGTCAGGCCTGGAGGGCAGGAGATCCCCTAGATACAGCACCCAGGGGAACATCTGGACTGCCCCACAGCCAGGCCTCCCCTGCCCTCTTGCTAGACACTGTGCTGCTCGCTGACTCCATTTAGACCCCTTTGAGGAACACTTGGCCTCTGCCACCACCACACATGGGTGTTAGCCAAAAGGGAAGCACTTTTGTGAACACAGCCTAATGAGGCCCAAGATGTTCCTAAGGTCATCTAGGGGGATTGTGGCTGCAGCCTCCTGAATCTCCTCATGCTGCTTTCTTTCTGCCTGGTGACTGCACCATCTACCAAACCTGCCACAGGTGGGCATTTGCTGTCTGCATGGACTGACACTGCTATGGATGTCTCTACCTTGTCATCAGATCCCATGGGAGTATGTGTGAGGGTTTCTAGGACTAGGAATGCATAAGCTGCTCATGGGTGCACTTCCTTCAGCTGATGTAGCCCACAGCTCTCTACCCAGTGCCCCAGCTAGTCAGTGCCCTCACCCACACTCAGGACTGGGAGAGCTAATAATGTCTGCCCAGCCACTGACTTGTGCCCTCACTGTGGTCTTCATATTCATTTCCCTGATGATTGGGGAGCTGGACAGTCTCATGGGCATTGAGAATTCTCATTTAGTGTCTTGCTTTTCCTGGATTTAATTATATACAAATATTTATGCTTTTTTGCAGTGCTAAGTACCTAACCCATAGCTTTGTGCATGCTAGGCAAGCATTCTACCACTAAGCTATACTCTCAGCCTATGACTTCTTAATATAAAACTATTTTGGAAATTAATAGGCTGTATTTATCTCCTATTCTTTGGCTTATTCTTTTACCTTTACAGAATAAGTGGGGGAGAAGAGTTTAATATCATATATTTTCACTCTGGATACTATTTAAAAAATTCACTGAGGCCCAGTGTGATGGTGTATGCTTATAATCTCAGCTACTCAAGTAGGCAGGGACAGGAGGATTGTAGTTGGAGGCCTGCCCTGGCAAATGTGTGAAACTTTACCTGAAAAAAAAAAAAAGAAGAAGAAGAAGAAGAAGAACTGAGGGTGTGGCTCAAGTGATAGAACACTTACCTAGCAAGAGTAAGGCCCCAGTACCATACCTCTATATATAGAGAGAGAAATGTATACACACATATATATCCATTATCAAACTGACTAGTTAGTAAAATAAATGCCAGTGATTCTTCCCAGTACACACAATTTTAAAAGTTAGGAGGAAGAGAAGAATCCCGCTCTCTGCTTCCCACTTTCTACATGGTTAGTTCACTCCAACTCCAGCAACTCCAGCAACCGTTGATTTTTCTGGGCCCTTCACCACCAATCTCACCATTCACTGTCTCTCACCATCCTCATGGTTTGCTTGTAATGCCATGGCCAGTCTCTGTCCTCCCCACCTGCTCACCCCCTAAACTCACTTGCATTTTCACCACCTCAAACCCACTTAGCTAAACCCCCACTTGGTAAAAATCCAACTCTCTGCTAATTCGGCTGTATAAACACAGCAGACCAGGGTTACACGAAAACAAGTCAAAATCATGGTTGGAGCCTCAGATGGATTCCCAGGGCTGGGTCTTCTTGTTTCCCCAGTCCATCCTTTCCCACCCCACACTGGTGAAAGACCAGATGATTTTATTTCCAACCCCCTGTAGACCAATACTTTTATAGAATAAAAATGTTACAGCAATGTCAAGTGTTACTAACATCTCCAAATGCTTGCTCTCGCTTTCTGTTCTCATAAACCTTGCAGGTCAGTAACCCCCAGGGGCTCACAGACTGGCCACTGCATACAATGAAATCATAGATGATTTTCATACTCTCTTCTCTCCCCAAACTGCCAGCACTGCTCACCTCATTTCCTTTTCACAGAGAAGGAATGAAAGACAATCAGAAGGGACCATTCTCTCCTTCTCTTTCTTACATATGAACAGTTCATGTTCCCATCTTAGGCCAAGTCCTCTATGTATGTATCCATTCCACCCTCTCATCTACTCAAGGATACTGTTCCATCCATTCTTCTTTCTCTCCTCATCAAAAAAGTTTCCCTTTCTATTGAGTCATTTCCATTAGTACAGATGCTATTATTTCTCCAATCTTAAAAACTTGACCCCACTTCCTCTCCAGCCTCTCTACTCCACCCTAATGCTATGTTTTCTCCAGTCCCTTTTCTTTCCTTAACCAATTCAAATGTGGCTTGCCCCATCACCCTTTAAATTGCTTTCCACTTTGTAAAACCTGACAGGCACTTGGAAGCAGACACTTTAGAAGGCCTATGTCACATGCCCCAGGTTCACCTCTGATTTAGCCACAGCTGTAGTGACAGCTCTTCCACTTCCCTCAGTCTTCTTTATCTAGCACCCACCTCACCTCCCTCTGCCTTCTGCCTCCAGGCCTTTTCCTACAGAATCCAGCAAAGCCCAGACATAGTAGGGAATTAATGATCCCCCCTCCAAAAAAAAAAAAACTCAACAAATGGGGAGCCAGATACATGTCCCAGATTCACATTCTCAGAACACACAATTCTGAATGACACTCTGCTTTCTTCTCAGGTATCTGAGGAGCTGACCTCACAATCTGAAGCAAGCACTTCAACAGCATACCTTTTATCAGTTTTCCTCCTCTCTACTCTCTCAGGTCTGTTCTTGGAATCAACTCCCAATCTGTACCTAAGACCCTGTCCACAGGTTCTGCCCTTAGAGTTACCTAAAACAATCCTTGCCTGACTTACCAAATACATTTGACATGGTTGACCACTCTCTCCTTGAAATAGCTTTTTCTTGGTTTCTAGGGAGTTAACTGCCCTGCCTGGGTAATTGCTCCTTCTCGTCTCTGCTGACCCCCTCCTCCCTGACCTGTGGGTCCTTGGCCACTCCTCTTCTGCTCCTCTAACTGTTTTGGTGATATCACTAGTCACATAGCTCCTGTATTTCTATATGGAGTCCAGATTTTTCCCCTGAACTTTTTAGACTCAGATACTCTAATGCTTGTTCATTGTCTCCACTGGGAGGTTTAAGAGACACCTCAGACTTGATGGTTTCAAAACTAAACTCCCAATCTCTACTCCCTGCCCCACTCTTACCTGCTCAAATCCACTCCCTCCCCAGACTTGCCCTCTAAGTTCAAGGTCTCTCTCCTCCCAGTTACTCAGGACAAAGACCTTAAAGTGACCCTTGATCTCTCTTTCTCCCACACTCCATATTCAATCTATCTGCAAATCCTATCACTTCTAGTCTCAAAATAAAATACAGAAAACACACCTTAGTCACAGATTTGTTACTCATGATTTTGACCAAGAGTGGTCAAAACAATAATAAATTTTTTTAAATCAAAAGAAATTTTGAAACCAAATATTTTTAATTCCCATATGCACATGAAGCTCAGTGTATCTGGAGAAGCTCTCAGTTCCATATTATCATTAGTTATGTTTAAATCGTTGTGTGGTCTGCTGTTTCCCTACACTTTTTTTTATGAACATCTGCCTCCCAAAAAGCAAATGTGCCCAAAAAGCAAGGTTAAAACGAATTACTATCACTTCCTTAATTGAAGTGATAAAGTGAAATTTTGAGATTTGTTGAAAGGTGGCATGTCTTTAGCAGAAGTTGGGCAGCTGTTGTAGGAAAAACAAATCAAGGATCTGCAGTACAGCACTGAACTCTATGTATCCTGAGCATCCTCACTGTCTCCTCAATGGCCATCTACCAAGGACCAGCTAGTGCCAAGGGTCTGCTCTATTTATCATGTATAAAATGTTATATTCAAGATGTGGGTGTATCTCCACAATCTGACTAGTCTCACTATTTCCACTCCTACTCTCCTGCTACCATCACCTCCACTGAACTGGTTCCACCTTTACCTACCTGCTCAAAACAGCAGCCAGAGCCATCCTGTGAAAGTATGTGTTAGTTCATCTCACTTGTGTTACCAAAATCTTTCCAAGTGTGAAACCCCACTTACCGTAATATCCAAAATCTTTACAATGCTTCCGGTACCTAACCCATCTGGCTCTCTATCACCGCTCTACCTCCCCTCCTCCAACACCCTGCTGCCTCCAAGCCATTCCTCAGCTACACCAGGCATGCCCCTGGCTCCCCCTGTTTACATTCCTTCAAGAACTTTAGGGATAACATTTGAGTGGTAAGATATAAAAATCAATGTGTTAATTTGAAATGTTAGTTGTAAGAGCCTTTTTACAACTTAGTTGCTGTTGCTTTAGCTGTGTCAATTTTAGGTTTGTTCAAATCACTCAAGTTTATTGTAAAATAGCTAGACTTCTTTCCATGGGTCTGTTAGCTTCTGACCCCAAAATGCTGAGAAGTAAGAACAGCTTGCCTTGGAATTATAACTGGTAAGAAACAAGTATCAGTATATTTATCACTGTACTCTTATAGAAAATTATTTCTCATAATATTTTCTAATAGTATAATCTTTCCACTATAACCAATATACCTCTACAGCTCCATGCAAAATTATAATCCAATTAATAATTTTAAGTCTGCCAACAGACTTAAGACAAGCTTATTCCTTTAACCTTCCTTAGGAATTTAACTTTAATTTAACTTAACTGAACAGAGTCTGGCAATGCAAACATGCCTTCTACCTTTGTCACCCCTTCACCTGAAAGACTGTTTTTTGCTTTTGTTTTTTTTTACTTGTAGCTGATGACTTATAAAAAAGCTTTCTGGACATCAAGCTAACATCAATATTTCTGTGGGTCCTTGCAGATGAAGTACTTATATAACCTTGCTTCTCACATTTCCTATAAAAGCCATTGTGATGAGGGGAAAAAACAGAGCACTTAACTCAAAAGCGAAGGTGTTAAACTTGTCAGTAGTGTAAGACAAACAAAAGTAACACCCCCCAAAAGTCCTTGCCTGCATGTAAGTGGGGTGAGAGTGGGGGAAGCATTTGCTATGCGTGCCATGGCCTATGCAGATGAGAAAACAAAAGTAAACAACAATTTTACAAACTTTAAAGAAGTGTAGAGAAAACAGCCTGAAGAACAGTACTGCTGTGTATGAGCATATACACACATATATACATAGGATATAGTAACTGCAAGGGACGCATGTGTGTCTGAGGAAGTAATCAGCTTGGGTTTCTTTCTTTCCCCAAAGAAACTGGTCAAAGGAGCACAAAGAAACTGTTTTCTCCCCAAACAAATCTGCAAGAGACTCCCAGATGGACTAACTTGCTGAGCTGGCAAGTGACAAATACCAAAGTGGTGACATTATAAACACTGGGCATGTGAGAAAGGCAAGGCACCAGCATAAGCCAATCACCTCACAACAAAAATAATGACAAGGGACTCTCAGACATAGGGAAAGGCCAATGTTTGTCTATGTGTTCTCATGGTATAATAAAAAACTCAGGGAATGCCAAACATTACAAAAACTGTTTAATGGTATTGTAAGTTTTTAGGCAACAAATTAGCCACTTTTGAAAAAGGGGGGGGGAGGGAGGGCAAAATTGTGCTATTTACAAGATAATCACTGCATTTATAAATATCACAATTCACAGTGGTGTCACTGGAATTCAATATTCAAATTGAATGATGAATACTAATGCTTTCTTTCAGTCTTGCAAATATCTCTCTGGGGGGAGAAAAAACCGCATTGTGTATATATACCAGCCTCCATCAGACATAAGTTCCAAAACCCAGATTTTATGCCCTTGGTGAATAAGAGTTCCATGAGAAATCTTATTAATTCCAAAGGTAATCACAAGTTGAAAGGTCTCTGAAAATGTGTTGAGGGGCCACTACTATATCCCTGGGAAACTCCTAAAGAACACATTTGTTCCATGAGCCTGAGTTTCTCCATTTGTAAAATATGAGTATCATAGTCCTTTTGGGCTGCTATAACAAAATATCACAAGCTAGATGGCTTATAAAAAACAGAAATTTATTTCTCAAAGTTCCAGAGACTGGGAAGCCCAAAATCAGGGTACAAATCAGGTTCTGGTGAGGAGGATGTATTTCCTGGCTCATAGGAGGAGCCTTCTTGCTGGTCCTCATGGCAGGAGGGACGAATGAACTCCCTGAACCACTTTTGGGGTTTTTTTTATTGTTTATTCATTTATTCATATGTGCATACATTGTTTGGGCCATCTCTCCCCCCCTGCCCTCTGGCTCCTCCCTTCCTCCCGCCACCACCCTTGCTTCCAGGCAGAACCTGTTCTTCCCTCTTCTCCAATTTTGTTGAAGAGAAGACATAAGCGATAATAAGAAAGACATAGTGTTTTTGTTAGTTTGAGATAAAGACAGCTATACAGAGAGATTCCTAGCATTGCTTCCATGCACATGTGTATTACAACCCACATTGGTTCATTTCTACCAGACCTCTTCACTACTTCCTGGTCCCCTTCCCATAGTAGTCTCTGACAGTTTAAGATTACTTTATTCTCTCCTCTACAGTGAGCACATACACTTTCAAGTTTCAGGTTTCCTACCTTTCCCTATTTCTCCTGCACACATTCTCCCCTTAGCGTGTGACCCATGTCCAAATAATATTACTGCATTTGTTTTGGGTCTAAAGCCTGTACCACTTTTATAAGGACACAAATCCCATTAATAAGGGCTCCTTCCTCAGAACCTAATAATCACCTCCCAAAGGCCCTGCCACTCAACATCATCACCCTGGGGGTTAGGATGTCAGTATATGAATTTGGAGGTGGGAAACAAAAAGATTGAGACCACAGCACCAGGCTGACCAATGTGAATTCAAAATCAATCTTGAATGTAGTAAACAGAAATGATGTCCAGCCTCTAAAGCGCCTTACCAACTCAAGGGTCAAAAATGATTTTGAGCTGGGGGTAGCTCAGAGTTAGAGCCGGTGCTGAGCATGTGTGAGGTCCTGGGTTGCATCTCCCAAAATTTTTTCAAATACTATGACTTTATATCTCTGTTTGAGACAAGTGAATACTAACGGAAAGTCAAACTCCACATTTTCAGTTAATAAACCTACGTTCAGAATATCTCAATAGTATACATGTATACGTATGATAGTTTGAGTTTGAAAATGTCCTAGTTAACTTTCTTTCATCTCTTGCACTTTTAAAATAATTCTTCAGAGCATCTATTATTTTTATAACAATGAATTCAGATCCTTAACCCTATCACCAAATCAAAACTCTAAGAGAAATCAATCATAGAGGCATACATCTGTAATCCCAGCTACTCATGAGGATAAGATCAGGAGGATTGCAGTGAGGCAAACCCAGGTAAAAGATTAGTAATATACCCTATTTCAACCAACAAGTTCAGCTTAGTGGTTCATGTATGTAATTCCAGCTATGCAGGAGGTAGAGGCAGGCAAATCACAGTGCAAGGCCAGTAATGGTTCTGGGAGGTCAAGCTATCTCCAGATAAACCTTAGAGACTACTGAGTACATCTATACTGACCCAGGAAGATCCCATAAGATTTCTACCTGTTAGTAGATTCTCATACAAGCCAATTTGGTCACTAGTCATAGACTGTGGTTTGCTGGCCAAAAATGTAGAATTTTATTAGCATAGTAAATGAGATCCTCTGTGAGTAGGCTCCAACCCAGCTCACCTCTACTCACTTCCCTGATTAATTCCTTATGTGCACACAGCTCTGAACCACAAAGTGTCCCAGAATCAACTGTGTGCTTTTGTTGCTCCACACTTGTGTGATGCCGTTCCCACTGCCTGGAAGGGACAGTGCCCACAGCAGGTGCTTCCTCAGATGTCAGCCCATCTCATATCAGCCCCCATGACTCATCAACAGCCCACAAGTGGAAATACTGTTACTTCTATCTTGGTCCATTTGGGCTATGTAACAGAGTACCATGGACTAGGTAATTTATAAGGAACAGAAATTTCTCACAGTCCTGTAGGCTGTGAAGTCCAAGATCAAGTTGCTGATACCTGGTGAGGCCTTCTTGGTGCATTCTCACATGTCAGAAGTGCAGAGGAAAGTAAACCCAAACCTATAAGCCCTTTTATAGCAGCATTAATCCATTCATGAGTGCAGAACCCCCATGACCTAAACCTTTCCCAACACTATTGCATTGAGGATTGAGTTTCTACCATGTGAATTCTGAGGTACCATTCATATCATATCCACTTCCACAGAACTCTGGAGGTACCCCTCTCCAATGCTTAGTACATGATTAACATTAATAATTTCAACTGTGATGTCTTCACATCACAAGAACTCAGTACAGTGCTTAAGACTATGGAAGAAACTAAAAAAATAAATACCTTTTCAACTTCTGGAGTTGACCTAAATAAAGAGATGATTTTCCCCTGCAGAGCCTTTGGTCTGTTATCTGTACCAGATACAATGGAGCAGGATGACTAATTGAGACATTACTGTTCAATTACTGCTATAGCTATTGTCAGTTTTCTTCCTTTTCCTTTCCTAGAAGGTAGAGAATTTTATGTTTAGAGTTCTAGACTCCTAGGCAAGGGTCAAAATTTTTAGTGGTTTTGTGTATTACAGAATCATAAATGGAAATCAAAGTACCCACAAAAGTTCCCATCCAGAGAGGATCCAAAATGGCAACTGGGACACAGATGCAGACTGTATGAGCTCCAGGAATTAGGGACCTTGCTGAGACGCTGGAGACACCCTTGACTGAGGTAAAGCACCAGGGAGAGCTGAAACTTCGGCACCCTGAACACCTAGCCTGTGGAAGGCTTCTCCAAGTCACTGTACACTGAAAGAACAGAGAGACCGCTGTCCACCAGGCAGGCCACTGTCCACCCGACAGCCCGCCAGGCCCCTACCCGCCAGCCCACTGACTGCCGCCAGCCACAGGAGGGCTCCAGCACCACCAGACACTGGCTCCAAAACTGCCTAGGAGACACAGACAAACAGGACTAGATGCTAAAAGAGTAACACCAGAACTACTAAGACTGAAATTCTACTGTTCCTGAACCGGAGATTGTTTGTTTTTTTTTCTTTTTTCTTTTTCTTTTCTTTAAATGTTTGTTTGTCTTGTTTGCTGTTTGATTGTCCACCATCTCTCCCTGCTGATTTCTTTGGTTCTCCATTTTTTTCTCTTTCTTTTTCTTCGTTTTTCTCTTTCTTTCTTGGTTTTGTTAATTTTACTATTGTAAGTTAGCTAATACTAAATTACACATACACCAGGGTCAGAAACAGTACTAGTGGAATGATGGAAAAACGAAAAAGGGATGGAAACCATTCTCCCCCCAAAAAATAAATTCGTACATGACTCAGAGAGAAATGAAGAAAACAGATACCCAGATTCAGACTCCAACAAAACAAAGATAAACTATACCAAGGAACCCAATGAAGCCCATAAGAACACCATGAAAGAAGAAATTCTGCAAGTAATCAATGAGAATTTCATAGAGATGTTAATAGACATGGTCAACCAAAATGTACAGGAGGCACTCAAGAAATTCCAAGACAACAAAAATAAAGAATATGAAAAAACACAAAAACAAATGAACTCATAGGCGCCCTAAATAAACACGAATGTGAAACATAAAACATCATAAATAGAGAGATAAATGAATTAAGGCTGAAAATTGACAATATTAAAGAGAAAATAACCCATGATATGGAAAACCTCAGAAAAAGAATGAAACAGAAATACAAAACAAAATGAAAGGCCACTTCAGCAGACTAGAACAAGCAGAAGACAGAATCTCAGAACTTGAAGATGAAATGATAATTAAAGGAAAAACTGAAGAACTATTAGTCAGACAACTCAAGTCCTGTGAAAGGAATATGCAAGAACTCACCAACTCCATCAAAAGACCAGACCTGAGAATCATGGGCATTGAAGAAGGAAAAGAGGTGCAAGCAAAAGGAATTAGTAATATATTCAACAAATAATAACAGAAAATTTCCCAACTCTAGAGAAAACTATGCCCATTCAGGTACAGGAAGCCTCCAGGACACCAAACAGACTTGACCAAAATAGAACTACCCCACGACATATTATCATTAAAACAAGCACAGAGATTAGAGAAAGAATATTGAAAGCTGTGAGAGAGAAAAAACAAATAACATACAAAGGTAAACCCATCAAAATCACAGCAGATTTCTCAATGGAAACCTTAAAAGCAAGAAGAGCATGGAGTGAGGTTTTCTGGGCACTGAATGAAAATAACTTCAACCCTAGGATACTCTACACAGCAAAACTATCATTCAAAATAGATAGAGCAATATTATTATTTTTTTTTCATTTTTCTTTTATTATTCATATGTGCATACAAGGC
This sequence comes from Castor canadensis, assembly GCF_047511655.1. Classification (NCBI taxonomy): domain Eukaryota; kingdom Metazoa; phylum Chordata; class Mammalia; order Rodentia; family Castoridae; genus Castor; species Castor canadensis. The sequence goes on from NC_133388.1 coordinate 43,834,748, forward strand.
TTGGTTCATTTCTCCCCCCTGCCCCCACCCCCTCCCTTACCACCCACTCCACCCCCTCCCACTCCCCCCCTCAATACCCAGCAGAAACTATTTTGCCCTTATCTCTAATTTTGTTGTAGAGAGAGTATAAGCAATAATAGGAAGGAACAAGGGGTTTTGCTGGTTGAGATAAGGATAGCTATACAGGGCATTGACTCACATTGATTTCCTGTGCGTGGGTGTTACCTTCTAGGTTAATTCTTTTTGATCTAACCTTTTCTCTAGTTCCTGGTCCCCTTTTCCTATTGGCCTCAGTTGCTTTAAGGTATCTGCTTTAGTTTCTCTGCGTTAAGGGCAACAAATGCTAGCTAGTTTTTTAGGTGTCTTACCTATCCTCACCCCTCCCTTGTGTGTAGATAGAGCAATAAAAGTCTTCCATGATAAGCAGAAACTAAAACAATATATGACCACCAAGCCACCTCTACAAAAGATTCTTCAAGGAATTCTGCGCACAGAAAGTGAAAAGCAAACAAAACCATGAAAGGGCAGGCAATACCAAACCACAAGAGAAGAAAAGGCAAGAAAGCAGTGAGTAACACTGATTCAGCTGCACACAATCAAACCCTTAAATAGCAAAGACAACTAAATGACAGGAATCACCACATACTTATCAATGTTAGCACTGAATGTTAAGAACTTAATTCCCCCATCAAAAGACATTGCTTGGCAAACTAGATTAAAAAGGAAAATCCAACAATCTGATGCTTACAGGAGACCCACCTCATCAACAGAAACAAGCACTGGCTGAGGGTGAAAGGCTGGAAGATGATTTATCAAGCCAATGGCCCCCAAAACAGGCAGGTAGCAATACTTATCTCAGACAAAATAGATTTCAAAGTTACATTGATCAAATGAGATAAAGAAGGACACACCATATTAGTAAAAAAGGAAATACACCAAAAGGAAATAACAATTTTAACCTATATGCACCCAGTTTCATCAAACATACTCTGAAGGACCTAAAAACATATGTAGATTCCAACACAGTGGAAAGTGGAGACTTTAATACCCCCCATCACTAACAGATAGGTCATCCAAACAAAAAAGTCAATAAAGAAATTCTAGAACTAAATCACACCTTAGATCAAATGGACCTAGCTGATGTCTACAGAATATTTCATCCAACTTCTGCACAATATACATTCTTCTCAGCAGCTCATGGAACCTTCTCCAAAATTGATCCTATCTTAGGGCACAAGGCAAGCCTCAGCAAATATAAGAAAATAGAAATAATCCCATGCATTCTACCTAATCATAATGCATTAAAACTACAAATCAACAATAAAAACAATGGTAAAAAAAACATGCAAACAATTGGAAGCTGAACAACACATTGCTCAGTGAACAATGGGTCATTGATGAAATAAAAGAGGAAATTTAAAAGTTCCTGGAAGTCAATGAAAATAAAAGAGGAAATTAAAAAGTTCCTGGAAGTCAATGAAAATGAAAACACAGCAAAGGCAGTCCTGAGAGGAAAGTTTATAGCCATTAAAAAGACTGAAAGATCTCAAATCAATGACCTAATGCTACAACTCAAACTCCTAGAAAAACAAGCAAATCCCAAAACAAGCAGAAGGAGAGAAATAATAAAAATAAGGGCTGAAATCAATGAAATAGAAACAAACAAACAAAAAAAAATACTAAGAATCAATGAAACAAAAAGCTGGTTCTTTGAAAAAATAAGTAAGATTAACAGACCCCTGGCAAACCTGACTAAAATGAGGAAAGAAAAAACCCAAATCAGTAAAATCAGAAATGCAAAAGGGAGATAACAACAAACACCACAGAAACCCAGGAAATCATCAGAAACTACTTTGAGAACCTGTATTCTAATAAATTTGAAAATCCTGAAGAAATGCACGGATTTCTAGATACTTATGACCATCCAAAACTGAACCAAGAGGAAATTAATCACCTGAATAGATCTATAACACAAAATGAAATTGAAGCAGCAATCAAGAGTCTCCCCAAAAAGAAAAGTCCAGGACCTGATGGATTCTCTGCTGAATTCTATCAGACCTTTAAAGAAGAACTGATACCAACCCTCCTTAAACTGTTCCATGAAATAGAAAGGGAAGGAAAACTGCCTAACTCATTTTATGAAGCCAGTATTACACTCATTTCAAAACCAGACAAAGACACCTACAAAAAGGAGAACTATAGGCCAATTTCCTTAATGAATATCGATGCAAAAACCCTCAATAAAATAATGGCAAACCAAATTCAATGACACATCAGAAAGATCATCCACCATGAGCAAGTTGGCTTCATCCCAGGGACGCAGAGGTGGTTCAACATACGCAAATAAATGTAATACAGCACATTAATAGAAGCAAAGACAAAAACCACTTGGTCATCTCAATAGATGCAGAAAAAGCCTTTGACAAGATCCAACACCACTTCATGATAAAAGCTCTAAGAAAACTAGGAATAGAAGGAAAGTACCTCAACATTGTAAAGGCTATATATGACAAACCTACAGCCAACATCATACTTAATGGTGAAAAAGTGAAACCATTCCCCCTAAAATCAGGAACCAGACAAGGATGCCCACTATCCCCACTCCTATTCAACATAGTACTGGAATTCCCAGCCAGAGCAATTAGGCAAGAAGAAGGAATAAAAGGAATACAAATAGGTACAGAAACAGTCAAAATATCCTTATTTGCAGATGATAATATCCTATACTTTAAAGACTCAAAAAACTCTACCCAAAATAGTTGGGTGTCCTAGACACCATCAACAACTATTGCAAGGTGGCAGGATACAAAATCAACTTACAAAAATCATTAGCTTTTCTATAAACCAACAATGAACAAACTGAGAAGGAATATATGGAAACAATTCCATTCACAATAGCCTCAAAAAAAAAAAATCAAATACCTAGGAGTAAACTTAATAAAGGATGTGAATGACCTCTATAAGGAGAACTATAAACTTCTAAAGAAAGAGACTGAGGAAGACTAGAAAGTGGAGAAATCTCCCATGCTCATGGATTGGTAGAATCAACATAGTAAAAATGGCTACACTATCAAAAGCAAAAGCAATCTACATGTTTAATGCAATGCCCATCAAAGTCCCAATGACTTTCATCACAGAGATTGAAAAAATCTACCCTAAAGTTCATTTGGAAACACAAGAGACCACAAATAGCCAAGGTAATATTCAGCAAAAAGAGTAATGTTGGAGGTATCACAATATCCTACTTCAAACTATATTACAAAGCAACAGCATTAAAAACAGCATGGTACTGGCACAAACACAGACATGAAGACCAGTGGAACAGAATAGAGGACCCAGATATGAATCCACACAACTATACATACCTTATTTTTGACAAAGGTGCCAAAAATATATGATGGAGAATAGACAGCCTCTTCAACAAATGAGAAGTGGTTATCCGTCTGAAGAAACTGAAACTGGATCCATGTTTATCACCCTGTACTAGTATCTACTCAAAATGGATCAAGGACCTTAATATCAGACTGGAAACTATGAAGTTAGTACACGAAGGAGCAAAAAACACTCTGGAAGTAATAGGTATAGGCAAGGACTTCCTCAATAGAACCCCAGAAGCTCAGCAACTAAGAGAAGAATAGACAAATCGGACTTCATAAAATTAAAAAGCTTCTGCACAAAAGAAATGGTCTCTAAACTGAAGAGACCACCCACAGAGTGGGAGAAAATATTTGCCAGCTACACATCAGACAAAGGACTGATAACCAGAATATACAGGGAACTTAAAAAACTAAACTCTCCCAAAATCAATGAAACAATAAAGAAATGGGCAACTGAACTAAACAGAACTTTCTCAAAAGAAGAAATTCAAATGGGCAAAAAACACATGAAAAAATGCTCACCCCCATCTCTAGCCATAAAGGAAATGCAAATCAAAACCACATTAAGATTCCACCTCACCCTTTAGAATGGCATCATCAAAAACACCACCACCAACAGGTGTTGGCAAGGATATGGGGCAAAAAGAACCTTCATACACTGCTGGTGGGAATGCAAGCTAGTGCAACCACTCTGGAAAACAGTATGTAGGCTTCTTAAAAATCTAAACATAGATCTTCCATATGATCCAGCAATCCCACTCCTGGGGATATACCCAAAGGAATGCAATACAGGTTACTCCAGAGGCACCTGAACACCCATGTTTATGGCAGCACTATTCACAATAGCCAAGTTATGGAAACAACCAAGAAGCCCCACTACTGACTAACGGATGAAGAAAATGTGATGTTTATACACAATGGAATTTTACTCAGCCATGAAGAAAAATGAAATCTTATTCACAAGTAAATGGATGGAACTGGAGAACATCATTCTGAGCGAGGTTAGCCAGGCTCAGAAGACCAAAAATCGTACGTTCTCCCTCATATGCAGACTTTAGATCTAGGGCAAATACAGCAATGTTGTTGGACTTGGGTCACATGACAAGGGGAGAGCACATATGGGAGGTATGGGGTTAAATAGAAAGCCCAAAATATGAAAACATTTGATATCCCCACTCCAGAGGAACTAATGCAGAAACCTTAAAGCAACAGAGGTCAACACAAGAAGGGGATTAGGAACCAGTGTACAGATCAGGTAGAGATGAATCAAAATGGGCTGCAACACATTTGTACATGGAAGCAATGCTAGGAATCTCTCTGTATAGCTATCCTTAACTGAACTAGCAAAAACGCTTTGTCTTTCTTATTATACTTATGTCTTCTCTTCAACAAAATTACAGATAAGGGCAGAACAGGTTCTGCCTGGAAGCCAGGCAGTAGGGGAGTGGGTGGGGGGAGGGGGAGGAGGGAGAAATGACCCAAACAATGTATGCACATGTGAATAAATGAATAAAAAATAAATAAATATTTCTTTAAAGTTCCCTTCCACACAGAGTTGTGGAAGAGTCTATACAAGCAGTATATAAGACAGACACAAATATTCCTCAATGCCAAGGAAGAGAGGAATGAGTTTGAGGGTCTGTACTCTGTGCAGGACCCAGATTCCATTTACACCTAACCTAGATAGGTGGGGAGCAGGGGGAATGAGGATTTACTCCAGCATGCCTACACAAGTTGGACTCCAGGCACTGCATCCCAGAGTGGTTCAGAGAAGTGAACAGCTGGGAGGGTCACCTGACAGCTTAAGTGTTGCAGCATATCAAACTGCAACGGCACACTGGAACCAACTGTGGAGTGTGGATTGGGCCTCACCCCAAAATTAGGGCCCTGCACCAGCCTGGGATGCTTACTTCCACCCATGGAGTAGAAAAGTTGTCTCAGTAATAATGGAGATTGAATTTTCTCTCCAACCAGGCAGTTAATTAAAAAATTAATTTCAAGACCTACAGGAATGTGACCTAAAATAGAATCGTGAGCTTAAATTAATATGTGACCCACAGTGCTCCGTCAATCTCCAGAGAAATTACAGAAGTCCCTAGGAGCCTCTCAGAAACAGCTTTGGGATATAACGTTGGACCAGTGTTGCTCTGAACACAGTCTCTAATATGCCAAGATGTTATTACACAGGCAATGAACTTCCTTCCACATCTACTTCTGTTTAAAGCTATTTGAATTTTTTTTGGTATAAGCTAAGACATAGCTCTTCAAATTATATTAGTTCAAAAAGTCAATGGCAAAAGCAATCCAGACTTATAAATTCCTGTTTTTCAGGACACTGGAATGCAGGAAGAAAGCTGACATCTGGGGAAGTACAGTTTTCAAGTATGGCCACAAGGTGGCAGAGTGACTCCACACCCCAGAAGCAGCAGATGGCAGTGGGTATTCTGGATCGTAGGGTTTATCAGGAATCCAGGACTTTTCTGCTGAGTGATTGATTCTCATATTATTAACGCACCCGTCTTATAGACACAGGCCCTGCGGGAGCCTTACTGAAACCTGGGCAGCTTTCAGATATTGAGCCTCCCCAGCTCAGCAAAGAATTAATGGAATTCCATTAGAATCCACACCTGTGATGCGTCCTGCCCTCCTGCTCGTGCAACATTACCACTGAAATCTAAATGGAAATGCCTTCAATGTCAGGGTCTTCACAGAGTCTTAAGCAGGAAGAAAGAAAAGACAAGCTCAATGTCAAATACTCCATCAAACACAGAAGCAACTTCCCACTGCAGGGAGAATAGGTGACTTCACACCTTCAAATTACTTTCCTTGCTCCTGCTAGCAGGGGTTAGTGTGTCTTCTGTAGGGGAGCTGAGGAAACTGGAAAATCCACAGACAGCAACCTGAAGAGGTACCATAAATTCATTTGGAAAAATGAAAACCTAGTTGGATAGTAATGAGGCTACAAAAAAACAAAAAAAAATCTAGTAAGGCAGGGGGTGAGGGAAGGGGGGTGGAGAAATGACCCAAACATCGTATGCACATATGAATAAAAGAAAAAATTAAAAAATATAAAACAAAATAAAAGAAATCTAGAAAATCATGCCAGGCATGGCAGTACATGCTTATATCTCAGAACCAGGGAGATTTAGGCAGGAGAATAGGGAGATCAAGGCCAGCCTGGACTACATAGTAAGTCCCTGTCTGAAGGAAAAGACAGACAGAAAATCAAAAAGAAAAGAGGAGGGGAGGAAGGGAGGGCAGGAGGGATCTAGAAAACCCTAATGACAGAAATAAAACAAACATACATAAATGGAAATGCATGCTACCTATGACTGAGAAGCTAACAAACTTGTTTCCTTGTCCCTTTCCATTCTGTAAGCTGTCATCCACTACAGTTAAAGTTCTGTATTTTAAAAAGTAGTTGAGTGGGTTCTATTGTCTGTAATAAAAACAGAAGAGAAAGAATGAAATGGAACAGTTAAATCACTCTAGAGAGAAAAGAAAATGAATAGAAGTGCATTAGAGAACAGAGGGAAGTAAGGAAGGGTGGCAGAGGGAAGATAGCGGGATGGCTAAAGGATTCTATGCAGGTATGACTAATACTCCATTTTAAGGCATTTCTGTTACTATGATACATAAACTTCTTTCAAAACATCATTTGTTTTCTGCATATTCAAATGTCTTTGAAGTGAGTGAACCCACCCTATGTGTTGACATAAATTAAGAAAAACAGATTCAGTTCCTCATCTGGGGCATTGCTCTGTAGACACAAGAGCACTCATCAACAGTGAGTGACCAAGAGACACTGAGAAGCAGGAAGTTTGGGGTATATTCAAGATAGGGTCTCACAAATTATTTGCCCAGACTGACTTTAAACCATGATCCTTCCGATCGCTGCCCTCTGAGTATGAAATTTATTTTTATAGGAAAGGTTTGTCAGTTTTTGACCTAAGTAGGAATTGATGCAACTTTCTGAAGGAAAATTTCACAACATCAAAAATTAAATTAGAGCCAGGTGTGGTGGTACAGATCTATAATCCCAGCTACTTAGGAGACAGACAGGAGGACTATAAATTTGAGGCCAGTTCAGGCAAAAGTCAGTGAAACTATCTCAAAAACAAAATATAAATAAACAAATAAAAATAAATACATAAAACATAGGGGCTAGGGCATAGCTCAAGTGGTAGGGTAATTCACTGACATGCACAAGGCCCTGGGTTTAATTCCCACTACTGCAAAATAAATTAATTAAATGACTACATCCTTTGACTCAACAGTTCTACACCTAGAATAATAATATAAAAAGATAAATTCAAGAATATTCATGGTAGTGTATTTCTTCATTAAACAAATCACTAAATAGCCATTCAAATGTGATTGGTGATAAAAATAAATTATGTGCCCAAGGTACTTAATGAAAAGGCAGGTCAGCACAGTATGTATTACTGCACTAGTCAGTGCTACTCCAAATGCTAGTCTATTAACTACTGGGGTTTTTGCCATCTGAAAAGACCTAAGTCATCACACTATCTCTGTTGAAAATATCTTGTCATAAAAATAATGCAGCAATTCCTATGAACCTCAATATCTTCCTGTGCTAGATGGAGATGGATGTCAGGATTTATAAGAGGTAGGTGACTTTATACCTTAATGAAACTAAAACAAGTACCTTGAAAACAGAAAGATATTACCAAATGCACGCCCGGTTTTATGAGGATGCTGGGTTGCAATGTCATCTTATATTGATACAGTAATTTTTCAAATACCAGGTAACTAGAATTTAATAATGTGTATAATAAACAATCTAAAGAGAAAAATGCAAAGCACTGAGCAGTATTTATATGCCAATAGAACTGGGTGTATGGACAGGAAATCTACATCAAATCTGAATATAGGACTTCTGGCCACATGGTATACAGAGTAGATATGAGTATGCCATTCCCATTACAGATACATGGGAATTCTGAATAAGATATAACCAATAAGCTAAACTTAATTCCAAAGAATAAATATCTCTCAGATTTTAAAAATAACAACAAAGACAGAGCTTCAATTATCCACTGTGGTTTCAATGTATCACACTCAGGGGCAATGGTTGTACATGAAGAACAGGACTTGAGGGGCCAGCCATGGTGGTACATGCCTGTAATTCCAGCTACTCAAGAAGTAGAGGTAGGAGGATCACAGTCTAAGTGTGGCTCGGGCAAAAGCATGAAACACTATCTAAAACACAAACTAACAGCAAAAGGACTGGAGCATGGCTCAAGTGATAGAGCACCACCTGCCATGTTCAAGGCCCTAGGTTTAATCCCTGTACCAAAAAACAGAGAGAAAAGAAAAGAAAGGATTTGAAGCTCTACCTCCAACCCCCTAAGGAATAAAGCACCTTAAAGAATAGTCTTGTAAATAAAACTAAACCAGTATAAAGTCTGCACACTAGCAAGAAAAAAAGCAAAGAAGTTTCTGAGTGTCATGAACCTTGAGTTTAAAAAACCAAATCACCCATGAGAAACAGAAATCCTTGGCTTTCACAGTAAGGTATCTAAGATTTCCTCCAGGCAATGTAAGAACCCTAAGATAAATATAAAAAAGTGATCCAGGCCCACTAAAATTCCTATGGATCCAGCAGATACAAATGAAAATCTCTGTCCTTATAGACTCTTTTATGGCTCAAGACTCAATGAAGATGAACTAGCACAATTAAATATCACAGAGCACATGTGGAAACAAGCCACCAAAAGGATAAACCAGAAAAGCCGAAAACTGATACCTCAAGAAGTTGAAACAAGCCAAGCACTGCTGGCTCACACCTATAATCCTAGCTACCTGGGAGGCTGAGATTGGGAGGATATTGGTTCCAGACCGACCTAGACAAATAGTTCAAGAGACCCCATCTCCAAAATTACCAGAACAAAGCAGATGAGGTGTGGCTCAAGCAGTAGAGTGCCTGCTTTGCAAGCACAAAGCCCTGAGTTCAAACCCCAGTCCCAGAAAAAAAAAAAAGGCGGAAAAAATAGACAAATCTAATGGACTATTGAATACTTATGCTTGAAAGTAATTTATAAACAATAACAGAGGGATAAAATACTGTGAAAAGTGGACAGGTTTGGGGAGTGGGGTTGTTTTGTTATGTTTTTTGCAGTACTGGGGATTGAAACCAGGGCTTCACACACAGTAAACGAGTACTCTACCAAGAAGAAAAGAGAAGAGCAGAGCCCTGTGACTATCCAAACCCACACTAACAGCAGAAGCAGCATGCCTTCCCCTCCTTGCTGGGAGTGCAGAGATAGAGGGCAGGAGCCCTGTTCACCAACCCTACCCTGAACCTCTAAAGAGGTCTAAGAAAGAAAAGAGAGGGAATGGGAGCAAGATAATGCCTAAGAGCTTTCCAGAATTAAAGAAAGAAGTGAAAATTAAAACTAAAAATGTCTAAACAAAAACAAATCTACACCTATACATGCAATGGTTAAAATGAAAAATTTTTTAAAAATCCAACCAAAGAAGAAAAACAATTTACCTAAAAATAAATTATAAAATATACTTCACCAGTGGTAGATGCCAAAAGACTGGAAATATAATCTATTAAAATGCTAAAAGGACTTTCATTTCTGGAAAAGATGGAATAAACACCAAAAAACCTCCAAGAAAAAGCCTACTCTCTATCCTCAGGGTTTCTCAGTCTTGGCACTATGACATTAGGAGCCAGGCAAGTCTTTGTTGTATTATGGAATATTTAGCAGCATCCCCAGCCTCTATTCACTGAATGCCAGTATCAATTCCCCCAGGAGTGACAAATGAAAAGGTCTAACACACTGCCAAATGTCACCTGAAAAAACAAAATCATACCCAGCTGAGACCCATTCTCTGTAGCTAAAAGAATTAGAAGAGAACAGACCTGCATGACAAACCCCTTCAACTATCCAGCCCAGTGTAAACAAATGCCTTGAGAGAGCTGCATCCATTTGCATTCCCAGGAGGCATTATGGAGCTCAAGGTGAGGAGCAAGGTTGACCATCCTCGCCCACACTAACAGCAGAAGCAGGGTGCCCTCCCCTCCTCTCTGTGTGTGTGGAGACAGAGTGTGGGGTGCTGACCATCCCTGTGCTGAACCAAAAGAACATCAGGAAAGAGGTAGTGCCCCTTTCCCTCTTCACTGCCACTGTGACCTCAGGAAGCTACACTGTCACCCTGTACCTTACTAAAGAAGGACAGACAGAAAGGAGGGAACACCCTATCTCATCTCAAATGGAGAGTAAAGGAGGAGTATGGAAAAGAGGGAACTGGATAAAAGAAGCTTATAAATCTGTATCAAACCTGAAGCCAATAAGAACCAAAGTCACATTATGTAGTATTCAAAATATCTACAATTTTAAAAAGTATTCATCCTAAGAACAGAGAGAATCTCAACTCAAAAGAGAACAAGACAACACACAATAACACCAAGAAGACACAAATGCTGGATTTATATGACAAGGATTTTAAAGTAATCTTCACAAAAATGCTCCAACAAGAAATTATAAATCCTTTTGAGATAAATGGATACATTTTTCAGAGCCTAGCAAGCACAAGGCCCTGAGTTCAATCCCCCTACTGTGAAAAAAAATAAAAGAAGAAAGAAAATGTTATATGTATATGAATTGAGAATTGTCCAATCTAAACACCAGAGAAAAAGTTGTGGGGAAAACTTGGTGAGCAGCAGAATAAAACAAACTAACACTAACACTTGGCATCAGAATCCCAGAGACAACAGAACTGAAAAACTATTTTAAAAAAATAATGGGTGAAAATAGAAAATATTCTAAATTTGCAAAGACTTAAATCTAGAGATATAAGAAGCTGCAAAAACTACACAGGAGAAAAAAAAATTCCACACCCAGACATACAAAAATTGAATTTCTGAAAAGTAAAGATAACAATCTCAAAAGTAGTCAGAGAGAAATCAACATCCATCCTCTGACTGGAAAAACAATCAAATGGCAGTGGATTTCTCATCTGAAATCATGGAGGCCAGAAGGAAGTGGCACGTTTCAAGTGCTAAAATAAAGGAACGCTCAAGTCAGAATTTTGTTTCTGTGAAAATGTCCTGCAGGCACAAAAGGTGAGTCAAGACGTTTTCAGATGAAAGAACATTAAGCTAGAATCCTACTGTAAGTGACCTGCAAAATGAATTATTCAAACAATTATTCAATTATTATTCAATTGCTCAGAAATTTGGGTCCTCAGGAACGCAGAAGAGCAATAAAGATGATAAACATCCAAATAAACATAGCAGTTCATTCTTCTCCTTTTGAGTTCTTTGAAATATATTTGACTTATGACAAACCTGCAGCCAGTATCATACTAAATGGGTACATTTCCTCTTAAGTCAGGAACAAGACAAGGATGTCCACCCTCTCCACTCTTATTCAACATAGTCTTGAAATTCCTAGCCACAGCAGTGAAACAGAAAGAAGAAATAAAAGGAATACAAATTAGAAAGGAAGTAGTTAAACTATCCCTATTTGCAGACAACGTGATCTTATACCAAAATACCTGAAAAACTCCACCAAAAAACTCCTAGACACCATAAACAGCTTCAGCAAAGTAGCAGGATGCAAAATCAATTTATAAGAATCAGTAGCCTTCCTATACACCAACAATGAACAGATTTTCAAAGAATATAGGAAAATAATTCCATTTATAATAGCCTCAAAAAAAAAAAAAAAGATGTGAAAGATCTCTACAAGGAAAACTATAAACCCAATATTGGAGAAAGAAATCAAAGAAGACTAGAGAAGATGGAACTATCTCCCATGCTCATGGGTTGGTAGACTCAACATAGTAAAAATGGCTGTATTAACAAAATCGATCTACATGTTTAAAACAATTCCCATCAAAATTCCAATGACATTTATCACAGAGACTGAAAAATCAACCCTAAAGTTCATTTGGAAGCACAACAGTCTATAAATAGCCAAGGCAATACTGAGCAATGCTCAGATGCTGGAGGTGTCACAATACCTCAAACTATACTACAGAGTCATAGCAATAAAACAGCATGGTACTGGCACAAAAACAGATGTGAAGACTAGTGGGACAGAATAGAGGACCCGAATATGAATCCACACAGCTATGCCCACCTCATTTTTAACAAAGGCACCAAAACATATGATGGAGAAAAGACAGCCTCTTCAACAAATGCTGGGAAAAGCAGTTATCTGCATGCAGAAAACTAAAACTAGATCCATGTTTGTCACCCTGTACTTGTATCAACTCAAAATGGATCAAGGACCTTAATGTCAGACCTGAAAAATTGAAGTAAGTATAGGAAAAAGCAGGAAATACACTGGAAGCAATAGGCAAAGGCAAGAACTTCCTCAGTAGAACACAAGAGGTTCAGCAACTAAGAGAAAGGATCGACAAATGGAACTACATGAAATTAAATAGCTTCTGCACAACAAAAGAAATGGTCTGTAAATTAAAGAGGCCACCCACAGAATGGAAGAAAATCTTTGCTAGTTATACATCAGACAAGGGACTAATAACCAGAATATACAGGGAGCTCAAAACACTAAACCCCCCCAAAATCAATGACCCAATAAAGAAATGGGCAACTGAACTGAACAGAGCTTTTTCAAAGAAAGAAATCCAAATGGCTAAAAACACATGAAGAAATGCTCACCATCTCTGGCCATAAAGGAAATGCAAATCAAAACCACATTAAGATTCCACCTCACTCCTGTTAGAATGACTATCATCAAAAACACAAACAAGGGGAGATTCCAAGATGGCGGCTAGAGGGAGGAAGCAGAAAGCGTGCCTCCTAAAGTAAAATCTTGTAGAGACGATGGAGATACACCTTACAGGAAAAACCACCCAGAAGAGGCAAAACTTTGACTCCTTCACACCCCCACCCCACACATAGCATCCCCACTCCACATTAAATGGAGAAACCAGGAGGGCTTCTGTGCTGCCAGACACCAGCGCCCAGATGACTTGGGAAGACATGGACAAGGTGAGCTAAGCGGCATGTGGTACTCCCACAGACAACCATGGGCCAGATCAGCATAGCCCCATGGACAGACCGACCCCCACCCAGGGAAAAAAGAAAAAAAACTGAATAATAAGCAACAATAACAAAAAATACACGTAGCAAAGAGGGCGGGGCACCCTGAGGGCCAAAGAAGGGGAGAGGGGCAATTCCTCATGTAACTGTAAATAAACACACGGGCTGGAGAAGGCAGGAGTGGCAGCACCCGCCCAGCAATCAAGAGCGGGAAAGCTTGTAAAAGCGGCAGTGGGAGGAGAACTCCACAGGAGAGGGGGGAAGATCCACTTCCCATGTGAACTGTAAATAAACACACAGGCCTGAGAAAGCCGGTGCAGTGTCACCTCCCCAAGTGTGCTTGGAAAGGGGAAAGCTTGTAGCAGTGGCTCGCGCACAGGAGAACTCTAAGTAAACAAAGCCTGAGGGGCCAGGTGTGAGTGTTAAGCTCACACCTGAGATCTGCATAAATAACGCCTCCAGCAACAGCAGGCTGACAGCAGCGGGCAGGCAAGACACAGCCACAGATAGCCATTCACATACCTGTCTCCAGACTCTTTTTTTTCTCTCTTCCTTTGATGAGACAACAACCAAACTACACCTGCATGCTGAAAAATCTACTGAAATTGTATTGCATTTGAACTTGGGACACTTTGTGCTGTTTTTTTTTTTTTTGGTTTGGTTTGGGTTTTTTTTTTTTTTTTTTTTTTGGTTTTTTTCCCCTTTGATGAGACAACGACAGAACTACTTCTGGGACATCTCCAGGATTGGAGGCTGAGGGACTAACACCAAAATTATTAAGACTGAAACTTTACTGCATTTATACTTGCAGATTTTTTTTTTCAATCCTCTTTGTCTCTCTAGTGCCTGTTTAGCTTACTGTAGATTAGTACACTGTCTCTCCTTGTTTATATCTTTGAAACTTGTTGTTTCTTTTGTTTTGTTTTACTTGTTTATTTGTTTTTCCCTTTTTCTTTACCTTCTTTGCTTTCCCTCTCCTCTCACCCTTCCACTCTAAATATCACCATTGTTATTATTACAAGCTAGAAAATACTTAATTGCACACAGTACAGGGACAATAACAATATCAAGGGCAATGATGAGAAGACAGAAAAAACAGGGAAACCAGTTTCCCCACAGCAAAAAATTAGTACAGGAACCAGAGGGAAATGAAGAAAACAGATACTCAGATCCAGACTCCAACAAAATGAAGATAAACTATTCCAAAGAACCCAATGAAGCCCACAAGAACAATCTAAAAGAAGACATACTACAGGTACTCAATGAGAATTTTATAGAGATGATACTGGATATGGTCAACCAAAATGTACAGGAGACACTCAAGAAACTCCAAGACAACAAAAATAGAGAATCTGAAAAAGCACAAGAAGAAATAAAAGAAACCATAGAAGCACTGTATAAACACCAAAGTGAAACAAAGAACACGATAGATAAAGAGATAAATGAACTCGGGATGAAAATAGACAACATTAAAGAGGAAGAGACTCAGGATATGGAAAAATCTCAGAAAAAAGAACAAAACAGAATTGCAAAAGAAAATGGAAGGCCAATCCAGCAGAACAGAACAAACAGAAGACAGAATCTCAGAACTTGAAGATGAAATGGTAATCAAAGGAAAAACCGAAGAGCTATTAGTTAAACAACTGAAGACCTGTGAAAAGAAAACACAAGAACTCACTGATTATTCCATCAAAAGACCAAACCTGAGAATCATGGGCATTGAAGAAAGAGAAGAGGTTAGATCAAAAAGAATTAACCTAGAAGGTAACACACACACACAGGAAATTAATGTGAGTCAACTCCCTGTATAGCTATCCTTATCTCAACCAGCAAAAACCCTTGTTCCTTCCTATTATTGCTTATACTCTCTCTTCAACAAAATTAGGGATAAAGGCAAAATAGTTTCTGCTGGATTTTGAGGGGGTTAGGGGGAGAGGGAGGGGGCGGAGTGGGTGGTAAGGGAGGGGGTGGGGGCATGGGGGAGAAATGACCCAAGCATTGTATGCACATATGAATAATAAAACAATAAAAAAATGCTGTTGCAAAAAAAAAATTAAACTAAAAAGCTTCTGCTCAACAAAAGAAATGGTCTCTAAACTGAAGAGAACACCCACACAGTGGGAGAAAATATTTGCCAGCTATACATCAGACAAAGGACTGATAACCAGAATATATGGGGAACTTAAAAAACTAAATTCTCCCAAAATTAATGAGCCAATAAAGAAATGGACAAGTGAACTAAACAGAAATTTCTCAAAAGAAGAAATGCAAATGGCCAAAAAACACATGAAAAATTCTCACCATCCCTAGCAATAAAGGAAATGCAAATTAAAACCACACTAAGATTCCACCTCACCCCTGTTAGAATAGCCATCGTTAGCAACACCACTAACAACAGGTGTTGGCAAGAATGCAGGGGGAAAAAGGAACCCTCTTACACTGCTGGTGGGAATGTAAACTAGTACAACCACTCTGGAAAGAAATTGGAGGCTACTTAAAAATCTAACATTGATCTACCATATGGTCCAGCAATACCACTCTTGGGGATATACCCAAAAGACTGTGACACAGGTTACTCCAGAGGCACCTGCACACCCATGTTTATTGCAGCACTATTCACAATAGCCAAGTTATGGAAACAGCCAAGATGCCCCACCACTGACGAATGGCTTAAGAAAATGTGGTATTTATACAAAATGGAGTTTTATGCAGCCATAAAGAAGAATGAAATGTTATCATTCGCTGGTAAATGGATGAAATTGGAGAACATCATTCTGAGTGAGGTTAGCCTGGCCCAAAAGACCAAAAATCGTATGTTCTCCCTCATATGCAGACATTAGATCAAGGGCAAACACAACAAGGGGACTGGACTTTGATCACATGATAAAGTGATAGCACACAAGGGAGGTGTGAGGATAGGTAAGACACCTAAAAAACTAGATAGCATTTGTTGCCCTCAACACAGAGAAACTAAAGCAGATACTTTAAAGCAACTGAGGCCAATAGGAGAAGGGGACCAGGAACTAGAGAAAAGGTTAGTTCAAGAAGAATTAACTTAGAAGGTAACACACATGCACAGGAAATCAATGCGAGTCAACTCCCTGTATAGCTATCCTTATCTCAACTAGCAAAAACCCTTGGTCCTTCCTATTATTGCTTATACTCTCTCTTCAACAAAATTAGAGATAAGGGCAAAATAGTTTCTGCCGGGTAGCGAGGAGTAAGGGGGGCAAGGGATGGGGGGAAGGTAGGGGGCAGGGGCAAGGGGGGAGAAATGACCCAAACATTGTATGCACATATGAATAAAATTTAAAAAATAAAATAAAATAAACCACCATACACACACAAAAAAAAAAATGTGATAGATGGCATTTCAAGTCAGTAGCAGAAAAAATTGGCTTTCAACAAATTACCTTGGGGCTGTCAGAGTGGCTCAAGTGTAGAGCACCTGCCTAGCAAGCATGAGGCCCTGAGTTCAGTACCACCAATAAGTAAATAAATAAATGAATCAATAAAAAAAAAACACAAACAACAACAAATGTTGGCAAGGATGTGTGGGAAAAGGAACCCTCAAACGCTGCTGGTGGGAATGTAAATTAGCACAACCACTATGGAAAACAGTATGGAGGCTCCTCAAAAAATCAAAAATAGAACTGCCAAGTGATCCAGCAATTCCACTCCTAGGGATATACCCAAAAGAATAGAACTCAGGTTAAAACAAAGGCTTACTGCAGCATTATTCACAACAAATAAGCTATGGAAATAGCCAAGATTTCCCACTACTGACAAATGGATTAAGAAAATGTAGTATTTATATACAATGGAAGTTTATTCAACCACAAAGAATGAAATTTTGCTACTTGCAGATAAATGGATGGAACTGGAGAACATCATCTTAAGTGAATTTAGCCAGGTTCAAAAGGCCAAAAGCTGCATATTTGCTCTCAGATGTGGACTATAGACCTAATACAAATACAGCAATATTATGGAAAACAAATCGTTAAAAAGAGTTCACATATGAGAGGGAGTGAGTAAAAGATGGACATTAACAAGGTGAATATGGTTGATGTATCACTATACAAGAATGAATATAGAATTTTTAAGCCAGTTGAAAACACCACAAGAAAGAAACTAAAGTAGAATGAAGAAAAATAGAGGAGATGAACCAAATCAGGCTATAATACACATATACATGGAAGTGTCACAAGGAAACTCCTTATGTAGCTATCTTAAATGAGCAAAAATGTCTTTCTTTTTTGCTTACACAAAATTGGAGAACAGGAGGGTAGAACACATCCAGCAAGACGATTCGTACTGTAGAATCCCAGAATGATTCCTTAACTGAAAGCACTCATCATCTCAGAAGAAAAAGGGAGTAGGACTGAAGATGGAATTGGTTGGAAGGATGCAGAGAGCATGAAACCTCTTCAAGACCCCATCTCCATTGAGGAAGCCAGAGGACTATTCCCTTCCTAAGTGTTATGGACTGAATTGTGCCCTCCAAAACTCCTCTGTTAAATTCCTAACCCCCAGTGCCTCCAAGTATGACTGTACTTAAAGACAAGGTCATAAGGGTAGAAGGGTGGGACCTTTATCCAATAGAACCAATGTCCTTGTAAGAAGAGGAAAACACACACCACAGCATTTCCAGCTATGAGGACACAGAGGGAAACTGGCTCTCTGCAAGCCAAGAAGAGAGCCCTCAGTAGACACTAACCTCACTGGCGTCACAATCTTAGACTTTCTTAAACTTCACCTGTGAATAAATAAATTTCTGTTGCTTAAACAACCCAGACAGCGGTATTTTGTTATGACAGGGGCTAACCAATGCACTATGTCTGTAGGGACTTCTGTTTCATCTCTGGCAAAACTGAAGCAGAGAGGCTCTGGGTTTGGGAACGAGGCATCTCCTCCATGGCAAAGAGGTCCTGTACTGAAAAAGGGTCTTGATAGAGAGAGTTCATATAATGAGAAGACTGCCAGGCCTCCTCACCACTTACACTGACAAAATAATGACATCTAGGCCTATGAACACAGCTATTTTACAGAGAGAACCAGAGATAGGAAACTGGAATTTTCATCTGTAAAGAAAAATACTGGGCCCAAGGGGAAACACCTAAAAATACCACAAGTTGGGGCCCACAGTGAGATGTAGTCCCAACTAATCACCCAGAAGTGACACACCATGTCAAAAGTGTCAGTGCCTCACTCTTAAACATGAGCAGACAACTAAGGATCAGACCCGTTTACTCACGAAGCTAATGGAGGATTTGCACCAGCACAGCCTTCAACAGAGTGAGAAGGCAGTTCTCAAATGTATGGTCTTCGGGCCCTTTGATACTTTGAAATTTTAAGGACCACAAGAAACTTTATGTTAGTGAGTTCTGAGGAAATTTTTAAATAGAGGACTATACAAACAAATATTCTAATAGCCTCAGGGTGTTAATACCACTCCCTTCTGATCCTCTGCAAACTCTGATGTGAAAAGACAAACACAGTATTATTAGGCAAATATTCTTACCTCACAGGCCATTCTAAAAGTCTCAGGGATCATCAAGCCCAGGTAAAAGGGGCCCTAAGGTCCAAAGGTCTCCACTTTGAGAAGTGCTAAAATAAACAACGAGATTGGAGGGGGAAGGGTCATACCTCACTGCAGATAAATAGAATTTGGTAAAATTTGAGTGGTCACTATTACTATACATAAGCCACCATGCTTACTCAACAGACTAACACAACTAAGGAAATAGCCCTAAAAGTAGATGGAAAGCCATCAAAGAGCATTTAAGCTAGAGTGAGGTCAAAAATAAATAAAAATGTGAGCGGTATGGACAAAACAAGTAAGTTCTGACTGGAAAAATTGATAAAGATTTCAAGGAGAGCCAGGCACCAGTGGCTCACACCTATAATCCTAGCTACACAGGAGACAGAGATCAGGAGGATCACAGTTCAAAGCCAGCCTGGGGCAAATAGTTCTCAAGACCCTATCTCGGGGAAAAAAAAACCCATCACAAAAAAAAAAAGGGCTGGTGCAGTGGCTTGAGCGGTAGGCCCTGAGTTCAAACCCCAGTACAGAATTTAAAAAAAGATTTTAAAGAGAAAACAGCACATGGATTTGGGTCATAATGGAGAGGACCCTTTGTAATAAAATAAGTTTTGTCTCCTCTCTTTGTAATCACTTTATATGAGCCAATTTTGTCAGATAAAAATAGAAATGTTTGGAGGGAGGATACAAGGAAAGGATGTAGGAGGGTGAATAAGGTTCAAATACTGTGTACACATGTATGTAAATGGAAAAAATGAGACCTGTTGAAACTATTCCAGGAATGGGGGGAGAAAGGATAAAGGAGAATGATGGAAGGGGTAAATTCAACTATGATATATTGTAAGAACATTTGTAAATGTCAAAATGTACCCCCAGTACAACAATATTAAAAAATAACAATTAAGAAAATAGAAATATTTGTCCCCAGGATCCAACTCAGTTCATAAAGAATCTAACCAAGGTATATTATAAATATATATGGAAATGTGACAATGAAACCCTCCTATACAGCTAACATATGCTAACAAAAAATACGAGTTTTACACTTTTGGATGATGTGTCCTAGAATTCTTTTCCCTAGTCTAAACAGAACATTTGCTCTTCATTTTATATTATTCATGAAGAAAACTGGAAACAATGACCGGGCACCCTATTTCTAAAGACCAGATTGTTCTTGTGTGTCAATAAACTGTATGTGAAGTGTCTTATGGGAGGTGAAGGGACATTTATTCAATGCCTCAAATTGTGCCAGGAACTTTGCACCATCTCATTTGCTTCTTGTAGCTCCTCAGAGTAGAATAAGCCAAGGCCTCTGGAAAGAGAATTTACCAGAAATCATGTAGCTATTGAGTAGCAAGGACAGAGTTCACAACTTAGGCGCTTCTGAAACCAAGCTTGAGTTTCCTTCCACTTAGCTAACCAGTCTTCTGGAGTTTTTGAGCCTAGACATTGAAAATCTATTTGTCATTGGTAGTAGATTGTGTTTATGATGGTCTCCTGAAATAAACCATGGGAATTTTGATTTAGGGTGGGTAAAATCATTTTATGTCTCTTAGCCTTCACTCTATTATGAGTCAAATCATAAAATGTGATTTACTGCATTCCTAAAATTAGAATCCAAAAGAATATTATACTCTGGCAATAAGAAAACCTATTCTATGTTGCTAAAATTGGAAACTAATAGTCTATTCAAAAAAAAAAACAAATCTATTTTAAAGGGAGGGCATCTACCCATAAATATAAACTTCTTAAAATCAAATGTACACAATCCTTAATGGAAGGATAGCTGTACAGAAGAATTTTATTTATAATATATACTTCAGATACATCCCTATTCCACCAGAAAGATCAAATGGTGATTAAAATGTCAATGATCATTTTAATGTGTAGGTAACTATTCTTAAATGACACACTGGTCATTCTTTTATCAATTCATAAAGCTAAATAATAGTAATGGCTACATGATACCCTAGTGACTAAAAGAACAGATACCAAAACCAAACCTACCATACTGGGAAGATAAGTTTATTATTCCCGAGAGACCACAGCTACTATAAACAGACCAAGTTTTACATACACTAAGAAAGTCAAGTCGGTCAAGAAAAAGTTTTGCTAGGCTTTCTAATTCAAAACTACCAAGCAGAAATTAAAACAAATGGAATTCTACTCAAACAGTACGGAAGTATTCACTCTGACTTAGTGTCAGAATGTTTCATTAGGGTAACATCAACTGGTCCAATTATCATTTTCATACTTGTCTTTGTGTTTTCTTCTAGAATTTAATTCCTAGTTTAAAAAAGAGGAGGAGGAGTTTGGAAAGCAAAGAAGAACAAGCAGCTTCTTCTACACTGTTTATAATTACTTAGGCTTAGTCAGCTTTTCAAACTTAAAACAAGGGTTCAACCCATTAATGTCAAATCAGTGCATTTCTCAGAACTCTGGTTGCTAGTCTGTAACACTAATAAAATCTAAATGTTATCATCTTATTGTAGAATTGCTACTTTTCTTAACTGTGATAACAGCCTGGGAGTTACAGGAGGGAACTGTGCACAGAGGCACACTGAAGCATCAAAGGCTAATGTAACACAATGTCCTGGAGTTGCTTTCAAAACACTCCCCCAGAAAGTTAGGAGGAAAGTGGCAATAGATAAGATTGGTAAAATACTGCTTCTTGTTAAAGCTGGATGGACCCAGGTACATGGGGGTTCATTCTCCTGTTTTCTCTTGGCTTGACATTTTCATAACACAGACATTTGCTATCATTGTCATGCCAAGCCAGAATTAGGAGTCCATAACTGGGAGTCCTGCAACTTTATTCTTTCAAAAAGTCAACACAATTGTATTAGACCATGGGCTGGAGCTAGAGCTCAGTGGTACAGAGCTTGCCCCTAGGTTTGATTTCCCAGGACCAAAAGAAAAAAAAGTATTTGATCACACTGCCTAGAATACAGATTAACATCCTAGTGTTTTCATTTATAAGTTTATTTTTCTCTAAAAATTTACAAAGGAACTGCAAGAATAGAACATGGAACTCCTAGGTTTACCAGATGTTAAGATTTGACCACATTTGCTTTAGCTCTTTGTTTTCATGACATGCAAATGCATATAAATACATATGTTTTTTCTCTAAAGCATTTGAGATTTAATTGCCACCTTATCCCTGAGTATTTCAATTTCCCCTAAAACATTCCCTTTCAAACTGCAATAAAATGTCAAATTTAAATTTATGAAATTTGACACTGACACAATGCTATTTTTCAGTGTACAATCCATATTCAGATTTTACCAATTATCACGATACTGTCATTTGCAGCATTTTTCCATGATATAGGATTTAATCTAAAATCATCCCTTGCATTCATTCAGTTGCCTCAGCCATCTTCATGACATTAGTTCTACAGAATGTCTTTCAAGTCGAGTTTTTCTGATGTTTTGTCAGGACCAAAGCCAGGTAATACATTTTTGGTATCATAAATACATTTCGTACTCAATGCTTCATATCAGGAAACAAAGGAAATCAGTTTGTTGTATTATTGATAATATTAACTTTGTTTAAGGTAGTATGTGCCAGGTTTCTCCACTATAAAATTATCACTCTCTCTTCACAGTAAGTA
The DNA here is from genome assembly GCF_047511655.1 of Castor canadensis. Taxonomy (NCBI): domain Eukaryota; kingdom Metazoa; phylum Chordata; class Mammalia; order Rodentia; family Castoridae; genus Castor; species Castor canadensis. The sequence goes on from NC_133388.1 coordinate 43,857,326, forward strand.
ATCTGTGAAGAAATTCATTAAGAATGAAAATATTCTGTTCCTCTTCAAATTTTCACATAATAGTTTGGCATCTACGGATGATTCCTGATTGAGCTGATCAGTGCCATGGTATTTTCAAGCATATAAGGATGTTTTCTCTGGGCTACATCTTTTGTGCGTGTGCACACGTGTGTATGAACACTGTTAAGTTTCCAGGCAAATTATAATTTTTAACTCTCTTTGTCTATATTTTTGGCTGCCATCATTTGTAAATGCTTTTAATAATTACTATGACTGGAAATAATTTTACTTGAGAATTTCAGTACACTTTCTCTCAAAGACAAGCAATTTTCTTTCAAATTCTAGACATCCTACATCCCAGATATCTCAAGCACCCAGTTCTCTCTTCCTTCCCTCCAGGACAGAACACAGAGTAGAAATTGCTGATGCAGTTGGGAGGAAGGGGAAGAAAGGAAACTATAGGTTACCAGCAAGAAAGCAGATGAAAAGGAATGGCTACTGGTGGAGATTACCTGTGATTGTGAGTAGACCAGGGAAAAGCAACACAAGATCATCCAGTAAACCAGGAACAACTGACAGGGACCAAATGAATTCCTTCCAATGCTGAGAAATGCCCAAGATTTCTGGAGCATAATGGAGTTAGAGATTTCCAACACTGCCTAACATGCCCGGCTGTTCCTGAGAATTTATTCTTATAAGCAGACTGAAGTGCCTTCAAAAATAAACACCCATAAAAAGAAGTATTAATAATGCAGCAAATGCCATAAATGGAAGAAAAAAATTTTTCACTACTGTTGGGAAACACAAATTTATCTGGAATACTTATTACTGAGAAAATCATGAAACATAGTTCAAAATGCCTAAGTAGCATCACTCTATAAAACAAAATAGGATATCAACATTGTTAACATGTCATAACTTATTAGAAACCAAGCTGAGGCTCTCAAGTTTTCTGTTTCTTCTCTAGAACCTGCCTTTAGACAGTACACTGTCTTGACATAAGAACATTTTCTCTGGGTTACCTTCTTGTGAGTATTCTAAGTTTCCAGCAAATATTTTTTTAATATCTGTGTTTCCTATTATATACCATATTCATAAAGTCCTTCTGGATTCTTTCCAGAAAAGATGGAAGATGCATTTGAATTTTCCCTGGCTTTACAGTCAATTTTTTCCTCATAAAGAAATTTGGGGAAGGGAGAAAAATGGGGAAAAAGTCACTATGCCATAAGGCAATACTATGTCCGGATTTGATTTATTCTAATGAGCCCATACACTCATGCATGGTATGGAGACAGAACAGCTGAAGAAGTGCTTGTCACTCTATGCTCCCACCTTCCTCTCACCTGTCACTCCTTCATCTGCAGAGTTGAGGAGAAAGACAGGGGAACACAGTAGCTTTCATATCCCTGGAAACTGCTAAAAATGTAAATTCTCAGGCCTCAACCCAGACTTACTGAATCCGAAACTCCAGGGGTGGGGGCCCAGCAGGCTGTTTTATCAAGCCCTCCAAGTGATCCCAATGCATGTTAAAGTCTAAGAGTACATTCGAAAAAAAAATTGATGCCCAAGTATTTTTTTTTAAAGTTCTCAGAAGTATTTCTCATGTACAGCCAGGGCTAGGAAGCACCCTATCTACCCCAGTTTTTCCTAAACTGGGGATCAAATCTAGGGCCTCACACATGCCAGGCAAGCACCCTACCACTGAGCTACATCCCCAGCCCTAGAGCTAACTAAAGAACTCTAGGTCTGGAAGAAACCCTGGCATCCACAGTTTCTGAATCATCTCTATCCTAACTGTAGAAGGACTGAAGATGTGGTCCAGATTGGGGAAGAGGATCTCTTAACACCTACTGAAACCACTTCTCTTCATTTCCATAGTAGGGACACATAGTAAGTCTCACATTACTTTTGAATAAGAACAAAATGAACTGTTTTCCACACTCTGAAAATTTCTAGCCCCAATTTCCAACTTCTAGCACCATATCAGTTAACAATGAGCACAGTATTGTATCCTCAAGTCATCTCCGAAGCTAAATACTGTCATAATTTTTTCTATATGTGACAAAGTTTGAATATTCAGTGGAGTTGACTATAACATGTAAGTAAGTAAAAGCAACATTCATCTAAATAAATTGAGACAGAAGCATGGCCAATTTTTTCTAGGATACCAAGTACATCATTTTTACCCAATATATAATAAATTGCTAGAACACTACCCAACTGCATTCATACAGTGCACGAACTGCCTGTTTGAGTCTCTCTGCTTCTGTTTCTTTCTAAGAAATACAAGACTAAAGCCAGGTTTAATCTTCTCCATCTTCCTTTATTGATAAAAGCCTAAATCCATAGTTTTTCTCCCTACACCAAAAAAACAAACCAAACTACACTTTGTATAAATGAGCACAACAGAGAAAAGGGAAGAGTTTCCTCATATTAGCTGATTTTATTGCAAACAGCTGATCTACGTTTTTTAATTTAAAAGCTCGGAGAAGCCCAGGCCCACTGGCTCATGCCTATGATCCTGGCTATTCAGGAGGCAGGGATCAGGAGGATTGCAGTTCCAAGCCAGCCCACGCAAATAGAAAAATAACAACAACAACAACAAAAAAAAAAAGCTGATAGAGTGACTCAGTACCACCAAAAAAAAAAGGGGGAGGGGGGAACAAGAGCATTTGGTATCTCCATAAGAACGCAAATAGAAGGGAGGCCAACCACCCAGTTGGCCTTTTCTCTTTGTGTGTCCAACACTTTATAGATGGGCACACTTTAGGAGATGCCCATCACTTTATGGGTTATGGCAGCCTTGTCATATTTTTTTTTTTTACATACAGGCTCACTATGTAATCCAGGCTGGCCTCAAACTCTACATCCTCCTGCCTCACTCTCCTAAATGCTGAGGTTACAGGTGTTCACCACCACGCCTAGCAGACTTGGTATAATTTAAAGATAGAAACCGAGGACAGTGCCATGATCCCACTATTAGTGAATTTTGGAGAGATACAAAACACACAGCTTTTAACTACAAAAACTCATGTTCTCTACATTGTGTCAAAACTGTTCTTGGCTGTAGAGTAGCTTAAAAGAAACAAGAATTATTGCAGAAGATTTGACCCTCACCTTCCCATCTTTGTCCCTGCTCGTCTTCTAAAAGGCTTTCTGTAAACAGCACACAGTTCATTCATTTAAGTCCTTAATATGTGTCATGCCTGTGCTAGGAACTCTGGATGCTAGGTACGGGGCAGGTGTGACTTGATGGTTTTTTCAGAACTCTCTGAGGCGCCACTAATACGTATCTAGCTCCGTGACATGCTTTCTTAGTTTTCTTAGACGTGATTCCCATTTCCAAAAGCATGAACCAAACAAAAAAAAAAAGTGCCAAGATGCCAAAGATAGGCCGACCCCGCGCCTCCAACACTTGCACTCTTGGATTTTAACATGACATCTCCACACGCTTCTCATTCACTGTCCATGGTAGCCAGATCTGGACTCTGTCCGCCTGCGGGGAGCACAGCCCTGGCGGGGCTGGCGGGCTGTGCAAGCCATCCTCATCTCCCGAAGGCGCAAACCCGACCCCGAACCGGAGACGACCCTTGAACTCACAGCCAAAAGCTGATCTGGCTGTGGGCCTGCGGGCAGTGCCCAGGCCCCGCTGCCCCCAGCCACCCACCCACGTTCCCCGTGCGACATCGCGTCCTTTCCACCTGGGGCCGGCTCACGCCTTTCAGCCACCTCCGTGCCGGGCTGGCTGCCGGGACCTCCCGCGCTCCTAAATCCTGCCCTCGGGCCAGACTGGGCCAGGGCCGCCCGCGGAGACGGGGTGCCGGCGCCGCTCCCGCGAGCTCGCACAAAGGCAGGCGCGCCTGAACGTGGAGAACTTCCCACCCTGCGCGCCGCGGCCTCCCCGGGGCCTCCACCGCCGAGCGCACTTACTGTCGGTCGCCATGGTGGGCTGACGGGTGCGGGGCGGCCGCCTGCGGCTGGGGTCCCCGGCGCAGAGCCGGGCCGGGCGCGCGCTCTCGGCAGGCCCCGCTGGCTCAGGGCCCGCGCCGCGCACTGCCCCTCCCGTCGCGCGCCCCCGCCGCGCCGCCCCGCGCCCCGCCGCTGCCTCCAGCCCTGCAGCCTCCACCCGCACCCCGAGAGCCCAGCGCCGCGCCCGGCGGCTGGACCTGCCCCTCTCCGCCGCTCAGCGTCTGACTTCCCTCTCCTTCTCCCCCGCACACCCCAAAGACAATGAAGGCAGCAACTTGGACCATGCTCCTGGCCACACCAAGGTCGCCTCGCCAGCCTACCTTTCCAGCTAGGTTCCCTTGCTACCGACTTGTTTTCCTGACTCCCGTTCTCCACCTCATCCACGCCTGGAACTTCTTAACCAGGAGGGCAGGGACCCAAGAGCCAATTGTCAGCCCTAGCTGAAAGGGGTAAAGCAGGAAACAAGTGGGAGTGGGCAGCAAGGATCACCTAGGTGCCGGACATTAACCTTCCAGGATGCAAGAACTCCTGAGAAACGCTCCCCACCATCCTGGTTAGGCCCCAAGGGTGCTATGCTCCTTATTTCACCTACCCTGTTTTCTCTCAAGGTGAAAATAGGGCCCTGAACATAGTAGACTCTCAGTTGGTATCTACTGGGTGGATTAATGGATCCCTTTATAACTAAATACCTACGTAAATTCATGAAAACTAATTGGATGTGGACTGAATTAGTAACTGATTGATGGGTAACCATGGCCAAACCAGAGCACTTCCAGCTGACTAAGGGTGCAGCTTGTGCAAGAAGACTATCCTGAATGAGAAAGCCAGATCCTGTATGGCCTCGCAGCTCATCATGGTTAGGAAGGTTTTGAACTGAGGCTCTCTGTGGAAATCATATACTGTGCATCTACAGGAAGACCAGAAACCATTTTCTGATGGAGTCTTGGCATAGTGAGGGCCCAGTGATACATGAGAATCTGCTACCTCCACATCCCCTGTGCAAAGTATCAATTGACTCAAACACATGGTCTAAAGTACATGCATGGTAGAAGGCTATTTACTTCTTACAGACCCAATCCATCTGATGCCTTTGAGGATGGACATTCAACCTTTCCAATAAGGATCTCAGTAAGCATCGTTCCCAGCCCTGCTAGGACATTGCAGCTAGACATAGAGAAGACTCAGCAGAGTCAGAAGTAGTTGACATTTGGCCAAACAGACACAGGAAGCTACCGAAGTACAACACTGAATTCCCCTCTGATCTGTCCACAGAGCTCCTGTGAAGGAGCCAATATTTGGATGGGGCTCCACACCCACAGTGGGTACACCTGGAATGGGACTTTGGTTTTGGAGAGGGATTTTTTTTTTTAATCTTTAACATAGATGATACTGAAGACCATTTTTAGTTAAGAACCACAGACACCTGGCTTATGTGTCTTTCATAACAACCCCTTTGTGGTAGGCCCAAACAACCAAAAAACTTGAAATGGTTTGGATGGGAAAAAACAAAAATAGCTTTAAATATGGCCCCAGAATTTTGAAGCTCTTTGAAGAGCACAAATTATGAGGTTAAGCTGATTTGAGGGAAAAGATGGACAGTTGGGTTTGGATCAGTTGAACATTTGTGAGTTTCTTTATTAATTAAAGCTACTTTTCTAAATTAGACAATTCAAAGTATATGTTTAATGTTTTCTGAATGATTGGCCTGTTGGATACCTGGTTTATTAGTGTGGAGCCAAATGTGGATAAGAAGGGTTTTTTGGTTTTTTTTTTTTTATTTTATTCATATGTGCATACAATGTTTGGGTCATTTCTCCCCCCTTCCCCCTTCCCCACCCCCTCCCTTGCCCCCCCACCCCCTCCCTTGCCCCCACCCCCTCCCTCTCCTCCCCACCCCATCGATACCCAACAGAAACTATTCTGCCCTTATCTCTAATTTTGTTGAAGAGAGAGTATAAGCAATAATAGGAAGGAACAAGGGTTTTTGCTAGTTGAGATAAGGATAGCTATACAGGGAGTTGACTCACATTAATTTCCTGTGCATGTGTGTTACCTTCTAAGTTAATTCTTCTTGAACTAATCTTTTCTCTAGTTCCTGGTCCCCTTCTCCTATTGGCCTCAGTTGCTTTAAAGTATCTGCTTTAGTTGGATGAGACGGGTTTAAGGAACAACTAGATATCAAAGAGTGGAGGCCCCAAGTAATCCTCTGAAAAACTTTGGCAGTGAAGGGATGAAAGGGGAGAGGGAGCTTCCAAGGAAGAGCAGGATTGAGGTAAAATAAGATCTTTTGTGTTGCTTTAAAATGGAGGATTGTTCAGCAAGAAAGATATTTCTGTCCTCACGTTCAAGCATATAAAAGGAAGAAAATCACTTTTCCATAACGAAATCAACTTTCTGATCCAAGTCCCTATTCTACCTGTTGTTAGGAAGTTTGATTTTCTTCAGTTTTGGGTAAATTCCATCAATCCAGGTTTGTCTTGGGTCATTCAGCTTTCCCTCTTCACTCTTTCTTGGGGTTGTATCCAAGTTTAGAGGAAAGGATGTAGCATCAGGATGTTGAAAAGTATCAGACCCTATCTGTCCTCTGTAGAAGGTACCTCTCCTATCTGGATGCCACAGCTCTCAGTTCTTAGTTCATGAGTGCTGCATCTACTGCTCTGCCCCACTAGCCATGTGCAAACAATGACTTCCCCATTGATCTTAAGGAAAAATATGTGGCTATTTGCCCATGCCATTCTGAGCAAACAGGGAAATCTCTGGAGGAATCGCAAGCATTTTTCCACAGGCTAGACAACCATTTTTTTTCTTATTCCTTTACCATATGGTAAATGGTGGGCTAACAAGCAAGATATGTAATGTGGCATGAGGCAGGAGCTCCCTTAAATCTCAGTTTCCCCAACCTATCACCTCTCCTTGTTCCTGGAAATAGAATTCTCTCTAAGAAGGGGTAACTGCATGACAGTGATTTAAACAGTTATGAGCATTACATTATAAGGTGGTCCCAGGGTTGGTTTAGCATCTCAACAATGTCATCAAGGACTCAGAGTCTTAACATCCACCTACTCCATCATCCTCAGTTGTCAGCAGCTCTCTCTTTGAGGTCATAAGACTGCAGCAGCAGAAAACTTCTTATCTTCACAACATCCCACAAGTAGGGTGGGAGTGGGATGTCCTAGGATATCCCTCCTCATCTTTCTATCGGAGAAAATCCTTATAAAAGCCCTCAATGACCTCTGTCATTTTGGCCGCAATGAAGGCTGGAAAGCAAGTGTCTGTTTTCAGCTTCTGAGGATTCTGCCAGCATGGAAGAAGTGGACAGGGAGTGGCTACTGAGCACACTTGCTTCTCTCATCCAATAGAATCTCAACTCACTTCTCTTCTTTATGACTAAGACAATCCTTCCATGGCTAAGAAAACCCATCTCCTAAGGGCTGAAAAACGGACTCTTAAAACATCCTGTATTCTTACAAATTTATGTGTTTTAAATTTGGACCTCAACTTTTGAAATTTAAAGGCCAAAATTTTGGCTCTTTCATTTCTTTACACTTAACACCATAAATGCCAGTCTTCTTAAAGATAGGAGAACCACTTGGTAAGTGAAATTACATAATAAAAATTTTAAAACACAGTCAAAATCACGCTAGATTTCTAGTGCACTTACGAAGGGAGAGGAAAGAGCCATTGGAGTGGAAAGACCGGAAATGCCAAGAAAGGCAGGAATAGACAGTGTTGGATAAGAGGTAGTTGCAGTATGGTAAGCGCAGGCAAGTTTTTACCTTGGAGAAAGAACGATTTTCAGTCTTGGAAACTTAAGTTGAAGCAAGGAGAATGATGCAAAGGACTTATGGCTGGAAGAGGGAGATTGAGGGAGCTCAGGTGCACTGTGTGGTCTTGAGTTCTCTATAATGCAGGACACAAGTAAGTTGCCAACAAGGAAGGAAGCAGAGGTGAGGTTGAGAACATAGGAAAGTGAAAAAGATTTTAAGCTGTCTCTTTTAGGAAAGTGCAAGAGAATGGAAGGGATAAACAGATGAAAGGATTTTCTAGCCAGCAGTGCAGGTCCTCCTGGAATTAGACCACAGGAGCAGAGCAGGTGAGGCAACCATTTAGGAGCAGGTAACGGAAGCAGATATGACTTGAATTGTAGGTCACTGCATCCTTGAAATAGCTAGCCACAGGGGTCAGGAGGTTTGGAGGGGTAAGTGGAGTCACGGTGGGAATAAGAAGGGACAGGCTGAATACTGAGGAGCCCAGAGCCTGGAAACCTTGAGGACAAGGTGGTCTGGGAGAATCTGAGCTCTCAGGGCAGTGTATGCATAAAAGAGGGTGAGGACACAGGAAGGGCAGGACCAAGCAATTGCATTTACAGTGATCTTGCTAAGGTAATTTGATATTGCTCTTCGGACTTGGTAGTTGCCATAATTGTGATTCAGATGTCACCATCTACATTGACTGAATTCATTTCCAGAATCAGGTTAGACAAACGTATCTTTTTTTTTTTTTTTTTAGTGAATGACGCAATTTATTAACCCAGGATCCTTTGTACTAATGCTTCTTGTTGGCATCTGCCACCTGTCCAGCGATTCTGTCTAAATCTCTCTGTCCCTGAGGTGTCAGCTTGCAGCCCCCATCTTGGTCCTTTTCCACCATTTTCAGCCCCTCTAGGGCTTGGAGGACATGATGGGCCACACTCTTGCAGCCTCTACTGAAGTGGCTGGGCATGACACCATTTCTCTTTTGTCACCCTTGGTCATGGCACCGCCCAAGAGGTACTTGTGCCATGCTGTGGAAGCAGCTCGTGTGTAGAACCAGTTCTCATCATAGGGAGCAAGCTCTTCATACTTGACCAGCTTGACTGGGTCCACCCATTCGGGAACTTTCAGCTTCCCAGACTTTTTGAAAAAGGCTGCAAAAGCTCTGACGAACTCCTGCTGGTTTACCTCTTTTACGGTAACTCCTGGCATCGTGGTCTCCACGATGCAGGCCAGGGGAAAGGAAGACAAATGTATCTTGTACACACTGCCCGGAAGTTACCATGTGGGTTCTCTGACCCTTGGCCTATGACCACATTCTGTTGACTGTCAACACTCTGGCTATCACCAAGAAATGAGAGTGAGGAAGGGCCAAGAGCTGCAGCCATGGCTGAGTGGGTCTCCATCACCATGGAGACTTTTTTTTGGTTGAAATAGTTATTGCCTGTCTGTTAAAGAGGGTGAAAACAAAAAAGATATTTTAATAATGATTTATTCATAATGCCTTTGAGCTACTGAGCATTTTATCTGACACAGGAAGAGACAAGTTTGGATTATTTTTATAGAACTTATCTTTGATTTTCATTAAATGTCTCCATCTCTGAGCATGGTGTCTACGTAGATTTCCTAAGCCTCTAAATTTAAATACTTCTGTACATTCAAATGTGATATAGATTGTGGTAATCAAAACATACAAGTTTTTTTTTTTTTAAGGCACTAGGTAATAAATAGCGTTATGTTGTGATTTAACTCTTACAACATGGCGGATGGACAAAAGGAGGAACAGAGCTAATCAAGTGGAATTTTGGAAGGTAGAAGGCAAGGCCTGGGTTCTGGTCCTGCTGTTTAGTGGTTAACATTCCAGCAGTACTGTAGAGACTCATTGGCCAAGATCTGGAAAACCATAGGGCCATGGTTGTCTGTCTCCTGCTGCAGGTTGCCCCTAAACTGTCCATACACATACAAGCATGGCATGTCTTTTAGAGACCTAAGGCAAGGGGGAACTTAGTCCCAGGAAAAGGAGTCTGGAGACCAGGCAAAAAAATAGGTCAAAATGATTCTCTTGTTGTTCAAAACTCTTTATGTGTGAATATTGCATTGACTTTCTTTCTCCTCAATAGTAAATCCAGCCTGTTTTTTTTTTTAAGGCACTTTTAGCAGTCATTCAAAAGATAGTACTAAAATGTATAATCTCATTTTTTAAAATACACAGTTGGGGGCTGGAGATGTAGTTGAGTGGTAGATTGCTTGCCTGGCGTTTGGAAGGCCCTGGATTTGATTCACCAAGAAGGGGTGGGGGGACCCACAATTATAGAAATAATACTAAAAATCTCCAACAAAATACTCACCCTGGGGAGCCAAGTAAGCTTAGAGAAGGATACATGCAGAGACTAAGGAATGCATCCTAGTAGTTCCTCTCTGTTTTTGCAAAGGAAAGCCTAGGCTAGCTCTCGTCAAGTATGGGCCTTTGACCATCTGGAGAACTTGCTAAAGATGAAGGTTCTTAGACCTCAACCATCCTATACTGGCTTGGAAGCTGACCATGGGGTGCTATAATCTGCATATTAAATATGCTGCCTGGTGTGACTAAGAGACCCTAAAGCTGGAGACCTTCTGGCCCAAGAAACAGCTGGCTACAAGACCACCAAACTGCCAGAGGAGACCTGGACTTTTAGGCCTAGGAGTTCCTGGTTCAGTCTTCTCTGCAACAGAGAGACACGAGCTGGCAGAGTGACTCGAGTGCTAGAGCACCCGCCTAGCTAAGTCTGAGGCCCTGAGTTCACACCCCAGTGCCAGAGAGAGGGAGAGGGAGAGAGAATAAATGCTGGAGATTCAGCCACTGGTAAATAAATCAGTGCTAACAAACTTTTTCAATAAGTGATACTTATATCTAATTGAAGGCATTCATTTAAAAATCAGAGTCCATTCATCTTTTTATTATCCATGAAGATAGAAAACTGGCTAAAAGTCTGTAAGTTCTCAAATATGAGTTAGGGATAGGATTCAGTGGCAAAACATTTGCCTAGCATGCTTGAGACCCTGGGCTTAATCCTCAGCACCAGAAAACAAAAATCTTTACACAGTAGTTGTCTTAGTACATTCAGAATGCTATGATGAAATACCATTAACTGGGTGCTTAGAAATGACAGAATCTTACTTCTCACAGGTCTGGAAGCTGGAAAGTTCCATATCCAGAGCCTGTTCCTCTTATAACCTCACATGGTAGAAATGGTGAGGGATCCCCCAGAGACCTCTTTTATAAGGGCTCTAATCTCATTCATGAGGGCCCCATCCTCCTTCATGATCTAATCACTGCACAAAGGCTCCTTTTCAGGAGGGCTGGCAAAGTGGCTCAAGTGGGACAGTGCCTACCTGGCAAGCGTCAAGCTGTGAGTTCAAACCCTAGTATCACCAAAAACACAAAACAAAACAAAAAAACCCAAAATTCCTCTTCTTAATATCACAATCACCTTGAGAGTTAAGTCTCAATGCTTTGGAAGTTAGGTCCCAATAAATTTGGGGCAGGGGAAGGCATGGCAAACATTCAAGCCATAACAGTAATAAAAAGCTCCCAAGAATTATGAGACAATAAAGTTGCTTTCTTTTTACCAGGCTAAGTAACTTCAGTTCTTCATCAAGTACTCGTTTGCTTTAGCCAAAATAATAGAATACAATTTTTCAAAGCTGTGGTTTATTTAAAGAATAATTCCCAAATAAGGAGGACTTCATGGCTATCAAAAAACAAAACATCTGCTTTGCCTCTGAGTATCTTTTTTCCATTTGACACAAGCAAACTGGACAACTAAAAAGGGAAATGTAAGTTTTAAAATACTGATTTGCAATATGAATATATTTCTGAGGTAGAATAAAATTTTGGGTTTATTGACTCATTTCTTTTTTTTGGCAGGTACTGGGGTCTGAACTCAGGGCCTTGTGCTTGCTCTATCACTTGAGTCACTCCACCAGCCACAACTTTTTCTTATACCATTCTCCTTAGATATATTTTATAAACCTTTAAATGCCCTAACCTCCTTATTTCATGCTCCACCTCTCACTGAACCAATTTCTCTGTTCTTTATTCTCATTTTTAAAAAGCAATCTGCATTCCCCGTCCACAGTACATACTTTCAATTTAATCCTCAACCCATTACTAAAATTTTGACTTGATGAAGATAATGACCTCCTAATTGCCAGACTGTCAAGATAATTTTCCATCTTTATCATGTGATACTAGTGTGTGTGATGACACTATTCATCATTCCCTCTTCAAAGTTGTGTTCGCTCAGCTCTGTGACACTTCATTTTCTGGATCTTCCTCCTACATTTCATATAACTATCCATAGTTATCAATAGTTCTCCAAGGCTCCTATTTCCCTGCCAGATTCTCCCTAAATTTGATGCTCCATCCTCAGTGCCTTGCTCTAACCCATACACTGCCTTAGTAATCCTCTCATGTGTCCTGGTCTCAACAACCTTGTCTTTGTAATTTTTATGCAGCAGTCCCTGAGAGTCTGACTAGTGTAGTGGTTCAGATCCATGGCGTCAGGCCATGGATTCTAACAATGGCCTCGCCACTCACCAGCCCCATGATCTCAGGCAAGTTACCCATCATCCGTGTGCCCTCATTTCCTCTTCTGATAAATTAATACCACTAGAACTTCTGCTTCTGGCTGTGTGACAGGTCAGATATTTTCTTACTTCTTCTGGATAAATTACTGCAAAAATAATTTTTAATGCATTCCTGTGCTCACGAGAAAATAGGAGAGTCTTCAAGGGGAAAAAGAAAACACTGAGCTGAAACCAGAGCAAGAAGCAATACTTTACAGCAAACAGAACAGAGACTGGTGAAGTAAGCTTACCTGGTTACTCTTATAAACAAAAGACTGAACTTGGCACTTAACCTGAGACTCCAGGGACTTTTTTTTTTTTTTTTTTTTAATTTTTTTTTTTTCATTTTTCTTTTATTATTCATATGTGCATACAAGGCTTGGTTTATTTCTCCCCCCTGCCCCCACCCCCTCCCTTACCACCCACTCCACCCCCTCCCGCTCCCCCCCTCAATACCCAGCAGAAACTATTTTGCCCTTATCTCTAATTTTGTTGTAGAGAGAGTATAAGCAATAATAGGAAGGAACAAGGGGTTTTGCTGGTTGAGATAAGGATAGCTATACAGGGCATTGACTCACATTGATTTCCTGTGCGTGGGTGTTACCTTCTAGGTTAATTCTTTTTAATCTAACCTTTTCTCTAGTTCCTGGTCCCCTTTTCCTATTGGCCTCAGTTGCTTTAAGGTATCTGCTTTAGTTTCTCTGCATTAAGGGCAACAAATGCTAGCTAATTTTTTAGGTGTTTTACCTATCCTCACCCCTCCCTTGTGTGCTCTCGCTTTTATCATGTGCTCATAGTCCAATCCCCTGTTGTGTTTGCCCTTGATCTAATGTCCACATATGAGGGAGAACATACGATTTTTGGTCTTTTGAGCCAGGCTAACCTCACTCAGAATGATGTTCTCCAATTCCATCCATTTACCAGCGAATGATAACATTTCATTCTTCTTCATGGCTGCATAAAATTCCATTGTGTATAGATACCACATTTTCTTAATCCATTCGTCAGTGCTGGGGCATCTTGGCTGTTTCCATAACTTGGCTATTGTGAATAGTGCCGCAATAAACATGGATGTGCAGGTGCCTCTGGAGTAACAGTCTTTTGGGTATATCCCCAAGAGTGGTATTGCTGGATCAAATGGTAGATCGATGTCCAGCTTTTTAAGTAGCCTCCAAATTTTTTTCCAGAGTGGTTGTACTAGTCTACATTCCCACCAACAGTGTAAGAGGGTTCCTTTTTCCCCGCATCCTCGCCAACACCTGTTGTTGGTGGTGTTGCTGATGATGGCTATTCTAACAGGGGTGAGGTGGAATCTTAGTGTGGTTTTAATTTGCATTTCCTTTATTGCTAGAGATGGTGAGCATTTTTTCATGTGTTTTCTGGCCATTTGAATTTCTTCTTTTGAGAAAGTTCTGTTTAGTTCACATGCCCATTTCTTTATTGGTTCATTAGTTTTGGGAGAATTTAGTTTTTTAAGTTCCCTGTATATTCTGGTTATCAGTCCTTTGTCTGATGTATAGTTGGCAAATATTTTCTCCCACTCTGTGGGTGTTCTCTTCAGTTTAGAGACCATTTCTTTTGATGAACAGAAGCTTTTTAGTTTTATGAGGTCCCATTTATCTATGCTATCTCTTAGTTGCTGTGCTGCTGGGGTTTCATTGAGAAAGTTCTTACCTATACCTACTAACTCCAGAGTAGTTCCTACTCTTTCTTGTATCAACTTAAGAGTTTGGGGTCTGATATTAAGATCCTTGATCCATTTTGAGTTAATCTTGGTATAGGGTGATATACATGGATCTAGTTTCAGTTTTTTGCAGACTGCTAACCAGTTTTCCCAGCAGTTTTTGTTGAAGAGGCTGCTATTTCTCCATCGTATATTTTTAGCTCCTTTGTCAAAGATAAGTTGCTTATAGTTGTGTGGCTTCATATCTGGATCCTCTATTCTGTTCCACTGGTCTTCATGTCTGTTTTTGTGCCAGTACCATGCTGTTTTTATTATTATTGCTTTGTAATATAGTTTGAAGTCAGGTATTGTGATACCTCCTGCATTGTTCTTTTGACTGAGTATTGCCTTGGCTATTTGTGGCCTCTTGTGTTTCCATATAAATTTAACAGTAGATTTTTCAATCTCTTTGATGAATGTCATTGGAATTTTGATGGGAATTGCATTAAACATGTAGGTTACTTTTGGGAGTATAGACATTTTTACTATGTTGATTCTACCAATCCATGAGCATGGGAGATCTCTCCACTTTCTATAGTCTTCCTCAATCTCTTTCTTCAGAAGTGTATAGTTTTCCTTGTAGAGGTCTTTCACATCTTTTGTTAGGTTTACACCTAGGTATTTGATTTTTTTTGAGGCTATTGTAAATGGAATTGTTTTCATACATTCTTTTTCCGTTTGCTCATTGTTAGTGTATAGAAATGCTAATGATTTTTCTATGTTGATTTTATATCCTGCTACCTTGCTATAGCTATTGATGATGTCTAGAAGCTTCTGAGTAGAGTTTTTTGACTCCAGGGACTTTAGAAGTGCCAAAAGAAGAGTATTCCTGGCTCACAGCAAAAGCAAACATAAACTCTCTAAAGGAAAGCATCCCAAATTAGGCTCACAGATTCGGTTCAAGAAAATTTGAGTTCCCAATAAAAATCACCAAATACAAGCACTCAGGAGGCTGAGGCAGGAAGATTTCAAGTGTGAAGCCAATCTGGGCTACACAGGGAGACCCAGTCTCAAAAAATCAAAAAGCAAAAATACCCCACCAACTATAACAAAGATAAAAACCACCAGAAGTGAGGGTTAAAAACAACAAATAGAGACTGATGTCGAATTTCAAATATTGACATGATCAGATACAGATTATAAAATAATTATTCTAGAAACATTTAATGAAATAGAAAAACTGACCAAAAAGAAGAGACTACCAAAACATATCTTGGCAGACACAAAACTTTCAGAAATGAAAAAGAAATAAAAAGGGGAAATTAAAACCTCAGGGGTGCTAGTGAGGTGGCTCAAGTGGTAGAGCACCTGCCTAGTGTACCATCAAAAAAATTCAAAAACCAACTTGGGATGGAGCCATGACCTGGCCTAGACTTAGCTCTTCCATCTTGGCACAACCCTGAACCCTGAACCCCACACCTGCCTTACTTTATTTCCTGGAGTCACCCAGACTGTAAAAATTGCTAGGGATACCCTGCTCATTTTATTAAAAGTTGATATCAGAGAAAAATATATAAATCCACCAAAGAACAAAGAGATTCTGACTTTACAAGCCTGAGGAGTCATTCTACATCTTTCATTTTCTTCTCAGAAGCCATTAACTCCAGTTATGGAGGCCCAGAAACATCACAGAGAAATTTAACTCTAATTCTATGAAGTGTAGTTTTACAAGTGAATTATACTTGTAAATATAAGAGATTTTCCACAACAAAGGGTAATAGAGTGATTTGAATATAGAGTGACATATATATGTGTGTATAATTTTGTTCACAATGTTTTGTTTTGTGTCTGTGGTGATGAAAGAAGACAAATTGTATCTTTTGATTGATTTGCTCATATTTAATTGCAAACGGTATGATTTTCTAGACATAGTCTCTAAATGAAAGACAGATAGTTTAGTTTTAAAATGCAACACAGAAAGTTTCTGGTGATGGGCAACTAGTTCAAGTTTACAGACAGAAGACCTTCAGTTAACCATGTCTAGTAAATGGTGTGTACAGTTAGCAAGAGAGGCAATATGCCAATTAAGCCACAAGAAATTAAGAGATGAATCAACTATTTGAAACATTTGCTGAAGGCAAAAGCATTTACAATTTGTGAAACTTCAACAAAACTCATTCCATATAAATCTTTAATTTTTTGGAAGTACTGAAGTTTGAACTCAGGGCCTCACACTTGATAGGCAGGTACCAAGCTCCCAGAACTTCCTACTTTAATTATTTTTCAGGTTGGGTCTCTTGTTTTTTGCCCCTAGACCATGATCCTACAATTTATACCTCCCTCATAGCTAGAATGACAGATATATACCACCCACCCAACTTTTATGTTGAGATGCAGTCTCACTAATTTTTTTGCCTGGATGGACTGGCCTTGAACCAAAATCCTCCTGATCTCCACTTCCCAAGTAGCTAGGGTGACAGGCATGATCTAGTACACTGGCCTAATTTAAAATCTTATGTACTGTAAGTATTTCAGTTTCAACAAATACTATGGGCAGTCCCTTCTCTCAAGTAGTCAAGTGAAATTAACATGGCACACTTAATTAGGTACTAGAGTGATAAGGTGTTTAAAACCATCCTGTATTTGGAATTATCACAATGAATACTCCCTGTACAATGAATGCATCTTAATAAAAAATTTTAAAAAATAGAATAAAATAATAAACCATTTTGTAGAAAGTGCAATTATATGAAGGTTTTCTTTTTTATTTATTTTAAATAAAATAAGACTTTTCAAACCTCTCATTAAAGTACTTGAAAGAATATTAGACTGGTGCATACACAAATATTGTCCTAATGGAATAATCTGTAATTAGCCTAATGATCAGGCTTTGTTGCTTGTAATCAAAAGCAAATTAATGATGCAATTTGATTCTGTGGTGTTTAGCACTTGGGGAAAATTAGCCTCCTTGAAAATTCAGAGATTTTTTTTAATACCTTTTCAGAAGTGCACCAACTTCTTTCAAGCCATTAGGTTAATATGACATTAAATTATGATCAAACAGCATTTGTGAGACCTACATGAGTTAATATACTGCATTCCTGACTTACGGACCAGTGCAAAAAATAAATCCTCTTTTTCAACTGAGAGCTCATTGTTCAGGATGAGTTTTGATACATTTAAGAAGGAATAAGCTACCTAAGAAATAAAAAAAAAAATACTCCCAAAGATGCTATGTGGAATCCTGATAACCTAGGAGACACACAGGGCACAAATCGATGGTTATGTCACTTCTGGGTAATTAAGAGGCCATCACACATTCCTTTCTGTGACAGGAACAGAGGGGGATTCAACCCCAAGAAGGAAACCCATGTTATACCACTTTTCCCAAGTGTGTTCCCCTGGCTAGGGAGCAGGGCATGTAGCACTCAGGCAGAACATCATGGTCTCACTTACCTGAGCTCTCAGAAAATCAAGTTTGGGCTGTGAGAATGGTTAAGAAGTGATATGGGAAATCCTTGAGAGGAGCAATTTATATAGCAGGAAAATCCAAAGCTCAGTATAAAGTTTCTTCAGATCTTTAAACACAATCCAGTGATTCTGGAGCCAACCAACAGCTGGAGCTCTGAAAATACTATGCAGGTATTTCAGCAGCTGCTCACATAGAGGGCTCCTGAGTTCGGAGTTCAAGTCCTGGGTTGGAGGAGTGGCTCAGGTGGTAGAGCACCTACCTGCTTAGTAAATGTGAAGCCCTAAGTTCAAACTCCAGTACTGCCAAAAAAGAAAAAGAAAAAAAGAGTTCAGAGTTAGAGTCCTGTAAGGATTGAGTGGTATGACAAATGCTTCCCTTATTCCATTAAACTTCAAAAGTGCCACACTTTAGAAATAAGAAGCACTTATCAGAACTAAGGGATTTGTCTGAACATAAAGACAACACCAAAAAGATCCACCCTAACAAAGCCTAGTGTCTGTCTCTACAAGCACAAGATGCTCTGTCAATAATTTAAGTGTCTCCTAGAACAAAACTCAACACTCTTCAGAGTGGAGTAATAGAGCCCAGAGACTCTAATGTGTTATCACACAACAAAAAGTTACCAGATAAAAAACAAGAAAACAAAATCCATAGTCAACAGAAAAATAAATAACTCAATAGAAACAGGACCATACTGATGGGGTCATAATGGGGTCATCCTGAGATCTCCAGTGTTAGAATTATCAAAGACTTCAAGATAGCTAGATAAATATGTTAAATCTGTAGTATAAATAGTTACACTATAGTCTGGAACTGCTATAGTTTATGTGCCCCAAAGGCTCTATGCCAGGATGGCACTACTGGGAGGTTGTAGAACAAGAAATAGGGACTAGTGGGAAGTCTTAAGGTCATTGAGATTATGCCAAAAAAATCTCTTCCTCCTCTTGGCTTCCTAGCCATGAGATTTTGCTCTGTCATACACTCCCAGAATGATGTGTCACTATAGACCCAAAGTGACAGGGACATGGATTGAAACCCCTAAAACAGCTGAAATAAATGTTTTCTCTTTCTAAATTTATTAACTCAGGTATTTGCTATGGTGACAAAAAGATGATGAACAAAATCTTTAGTATCTATATGATAGTATAAATCTATAGGTCTGGGCTGGAGATGTGGCTCAAGTGTTAGAATGCCTACCTAGCAAGCACAAGGCTCTGGGATTCTACCTTACCCCGGTCAAAATGGCTAACATTAATAACACAAACAACAACAATGCTGGCGAGGATGTGGGAAAAAAGGAACTCTTAGACACTGTTGGTGGGAATGTAAATTAGTGCTGCCTCTATGAAATGTGATATGGAGGTCCCTCAAAAAACTAAAAACAGAGCCAGGCACAGTGGCTCACACCTGTAATTCTAGCTACTCAGGAGGCACAGATCAGGAAGACTGCAGTTCAAAGCCAGCCTGAGCAAATAGTTCACAAACCCTATCTCATCTCAAAAATAACCAACACAAAATAGGGCTGGTGGAGTGGCTCAAGTGGTAGAGTGCCTGCCTAGCAAGTGTGAGGCCCTGAGTTCAAACCCCAATATCACCAAAAAAGAAAAAAAAAAAAATCTAGAAATAGAATTACCATACAGTGCAGTGACATGACTCCTGGCCATATATTTGAAGGAATGTGCTCCAGGATATGATAGAGCCATGTTTATTGCACCCATGTTTATTGCAGCACTATTTATAATAGTGAAGCTTTGGAAACAGCCAGGATGTCCCAGAACTGAGGAACAGATTAAGAAAATGTGGTATCTATACACAATGGAGTTTTATTTGGCCTTAAAGAAGAATGAAATTATGTTGTTTTCAGGAAAATGGATGGAACTGGAAAATATAATGTAAGTGAAGTAAGCCAGGATCAAAAGGTCAAAGGTCAAATTTTTCCATCATAGTGGAAGCTAGACCTATTAGCTAAATGTATATATAGATACATATGTACATAGTAAGAGAGAGAACAAAATTATATTAATGAGTCGGTCTAAGGGATGTGGAAAGCAGAAAGAAAATGTTAGAGAATAAAAAAATATTGAAACAACCCATTTATATATGAATATAATATAATGTACTCTAAGCTGTTGAATATTAGGGGATCATGGTGATAAAGAAAGAGTAAGTAACAGGGTGTTAATTTGGCTAAAGCACAATATATACAGGCCTGAAGTGCCAAGATGAAATCCCCCTGGACCATCAATATATACTTAAAAAAAATGAAGGACAGCCAGGCACTAGTAGCTTACACCTGTAACCCTAGTTACTCAGGAGGCAGAGATCAGGAGGATCATGGTTCAAAGCCAGCCTGGGCAAATTGTTCAAGAGACCCTATCTCGAAAAAACACTTCACAAAAAAGGGTGGTGGAGTGGCTCAAGGTGAAGGCTCTGAGTTCGAGTCCCAGTACCACACACAAAAAAAAGAGAAAAAAATGAAGGGCAGGAGGGTAAATAGGTCTTTTTAGGGGTGAGTACCAGTGGGAGGGAAATGAACATAAAGGGTGAATGAGGGTAGATATGGTAGATGTAGTTTACATTCATATATGAAAATAGAAGAATGAAACCTGTTGAAATTGTTCTAAGAAGGGTGAAAGAGGGGAGAGGGAGAACGGTGGAGGAGGTAAATCTAAGATGTATTGTAAGTACATATGTAAGTATCACAATGTATTCCTCTATGTAACTATTATATGCTAATCAAATTTTTTAAGAAGCACAAGACACTGGGTTCAAACTCCAGTACTGCCAACAACAACAACAAAGCCTATAGTGTCTATACAATATGACCTATAATATAAATCTAGGGAATATATAGAAAAATGATTAGAAGGTAAAGAAATGGGGACTTTTAGTGAAGATATGAAAAACATGAAAAAGAACCAAGGAGAAATCTTAGAACTAAAAAATTATACGTCTAAAGTTTAAAAGTTCTTGGATATGATTTAACAGCAGCTTGAATGCAAGAAAGGATGGTGACCTTGAAGATAATCCAATCTGGAGACCAGAAGATTATTGGGGAAATATGGCTCAACCATCTGTTGGGCTGTACTAAGCAGCGAACAGACATATAACTGACATCTTGGAAAGAGAAGCCAGTGAGACAAGCCCAGAAAAACACATATGATATGCTAGAAAAATAAAGCACACTAAGAACATTCTATCAAACTGCTGAAAAACAAAACTAAAGAAAAATTAAAAGCAGCCAAAGAGGGGCTGAGGGCGTAGCTCATGATAGAGAACATGGTTAGCACCACAGGCCCCTGGGTTCAATCCCCAGCAGCAAAAAAAATTAAAATAAAAAGAGAATGCAGCCCTCCATTGTCTTAAGAATGAAAATCAACTTCTCCACAGGAACGATGACACTGAAGACAATGGAACAATCTTTAAAGTGTTGAAAGAAAAAAAGCTTTCTAGCTAGAATTCTAAATCCAGCAAAAACATCATTCAAAATGAAGGTGAAATAAATACATTTTTCAGACAAACAAAACTTGATAGAATTGGTCTCCAACAGAACTGAGCTTCAAGAAATTAATATTAAAGGAGCTCTTCAGAGGGAAAGAAAATGATTCCAGATGAAAGCAAAGATCTACACAAAGGAATAGAGCAGAGGATAAGGTATATATGTGGGTAACTGTAAGACTATTCTTGTTTTCTTTGTTTAAAGCAAGAATTAAAATGGGTGAAATTGTACAGAATTAAGGATATGCATTTCATTTACCACTAACTTATTCCAGATAGAATTTTTTTCTAAGTAAATAAATCTCAACTTTATTTGGCTGATACATTTTGAGACCAATGAGTATAAACCCAAATTTGTAAATCAAACCTATTTAAAGTCAATAGGGCAAGCAGCTTTAGGAAAGAAACCAACAGTGAAACCTATAAAATCAAGACTTTCCTATTGGTCTTTGAGTTTGGCTTTTATTAAAGTAGTCACACCTAGAGTACATGTCCATTTCATAAAGATAGTCCAAATTCCTCCTGGCAACCCATCTGTTTCAAACTGTATCAGGAAACCAAACTCCTGCACCAGGTGGTACAGGCTGCCTGCTGGGAGTTTCCACCCATTTTGACTAAGAACTCATTCAAGCTCCACTAGATGGCATTCCTTCCCTGACCTGGACCCTTCCCTACAACACTGGGCTATGGAGACAGTTGCACCCTACCAGACCAAGATGTTCTTACACGGTAGTGCACACAAATGTAGGAGAAGACATGTGGCAACAACTGGCTCAGTGCCCCTGGGTCTCCAGATCCACTGGCTGCTGCTTCCTAGCCCCAGATGGTACCCACACCCTAGCTGGGCACGTTTTATTCCAAAGTAGGGAAACCTGGCTTTGAAGTTGCCGCACAAAGGTTCATCAGCCAAGGCTCACTATAAAGTCAAGGGAAGAAACTCTGGTATATGCTAGGAAAGGACCTCCTGATAGACAATGGAGGGCTGGGAGAAGTGTAGGGTTCTGCCTCCTAGAATTCAAGTCCAAATGGCTCAGCTCAGACTTGCACACCTTTCTCCACAAAGTGTGCTGTCTAGCAGGATCATCACGTGCCCAGGGACAGGATGACCAGGTCTGTGGAGTCTAAAACTCCATTTTATGGCTCACCAAGAGCTGCATACTGGGTATGATAAAAATTTCAGAGTGCCTCCCCAAAGTCATATCTAGATCTAAAGACGCTGCAAAACCTCTGCCTGGGGCCACAGTTTCACTCTATAGGGCTGTCAATCCTTAGCCGGCATCATACATTCCTCCATCCTAGACACCTAGGGCCCCTGTTTGGCCCAGAGGGGAAGGAGTGGTGCACAGAAGTATGAAATTAGAACCCAGGAAACTCATGTTAAAAATCTGTGACAGTTAAGAAAATTCACCAAGGGGTAAATTCTGCCACAGATGTGCCAGAAGAGACCACTGTTGCTACAACAGGTGAGTAAGGGAAGTGAAATGGAACACATAGAGAGAAAAGAAGACAGAAGATAGTTCAAACAACAAGGGACAAAGACAGGAAATACGTGAGATAAGACTCAAAGGTGAGGTTAAAGGCTATGGAAACAGTTCAGATGTCCTACAACTGATGAATGGAATATATACACATGTACAGATGGAACTGGAGATCATCATGTTAAGTAAAGTAAGCCAGGTTCAGAGAGACAAAAGTCACATTTATATGTGGACGACAGATCCAAAAAATAAATGTATACACAAATACAAGCATGATTATACATATACATATTTTATATATACATATAATGTTTCCAATAGTGGAACTGTTTGAGACTAGAGGGAGGAAGGAGAAAAAGAGAGTGATAGAGTGAACAATATTGAAATATATCACATTTGTATAGGAGGAAGGCACAAAGAAATGCACAGAAAGTTGAATAATAGGGAGTGGAGGGAAAGGGTAAGGAAGAATAATACAGGGAGTTAGATTGATTAAAGTATAATATATTCACAGATGAAATATGATGGCAAAAACCCTTTGAACAAAGAACACGCACTTTGTATAACAGGTCTTGTTAGGGGGAGAGTCCTAGTCGGAGGGGGAGTGAATGAGAGAGTGAAGAGGATGAATATGGTCAACGTACTTTACATACTTGTATGAAGATAGAACATTGAAACCTTCAAAATCATTTTAAGTAGGGAGGAGGAGGATGAAGGAGAATGATGGTAGGGATGAACCTAACCAAGATACATTGTAAGCATATGTGGAAATGCCACAATGAAAGCCCCTGTATGACTGCTAATAAAATGTTTTAAGAAGATGGAGTTAATATTGACCAGATTGCCAAGTCTTCTGGGGAACTGAGTGCTGTTTTTCCTGCCGTGAGCCTAATAACCTCAGGGTTGGTAGGGCAGGCAGGGCCTGTGATAGATGAACAAACCAGCTACACAGGTCTTGCTGGTATTTTCAGCATTCAATCACATCAGATGGACATCAAGGCAGACTGGCTTTCTAATAAATTCCACAGTATTCCAACACATTGTATAACCTTAATCCAGGCTGAGCAGAGACGGAAAAATGTCCTGGCCTGTCAAAATGGACTTACAAGGACATCCACCCAAGGGATACCGCTGGCCTTCCCTGGCTGGACTGAATGGGGGCTTGGCTGGAAAGTGCTGATATTCTAGAACTAGAGATGAGACTGTAACTGACAATCTCTAGCCTTTGCTAGCCAGGGCAGAGGTGCCAAGCAGCAGTTTCAGAATGACTGGAAATAACTGTTTAGTCTCCAGACTGAATACTCCCAGGGAACAACACTGGCCTTGCCTTAGGAAGAGCAAACACCCAGCAACCACACCGTGGAGAAAAGCTTGTGTAATCAGTAACAGTTCCCATAGGTAGCTGCTTCCAGACAAGGATGGTGAGTGTTAGCAGTTAGTCATCTATGTGTCATTTTTTCTTGGGAAGCGGGGTGGCAAGGAGCAGGAGCATGTGAACAGATCTACTCCAGAGTACAGGGCAAGAAGGCCTTTCCTGTTCTTTCTGCTTATGCTCCAGCCTTACCCATTAGAAGCCACAAGGACTGGGTGATGACAAAGTGTGGACAGTCCTGCATGCAAGGCTCACTGTGGAAGTCTTCCAGGATGTGCACCAGCTGTGTGGACAAAGCCATCCCTTCCCTCCCCCAGTAAGTGACAGCGAAAAGAACAGGGGCTTCTTTCATTTCCTGAGCATCATGGATCTTGATAGCCCTAGCGTCCCCTCCAAGATGCTACAGCAAACAGAGGTTTGAAACTGGGTCACAATTATTCCCAAGTGGTGTTCACAGTTAAGGCAGGCATATGCTGGCCCTCCTTTTCCTTATGCACACATTCATACAGTGCAAATGCTGTCCGGTGCTCGGCATGGCTGGTTCCCATCAGCCATGAGGAACATGACCACACAGGTGAGCAAGCAGCCCACCCGTCATGAAGCATGTGTCCTGGAAGGCCCACTTCTCAGTCACCCACATCACTATGTTAGAAAGGCCCAGCACATTGAAAAGGTCAAGGATCTTTTTCTAAGTCTCTTTTAAGGTCAGTCTCGGGGCCCTCCATCCCTCTAGAATACTGTGCCTTCTTCTGATGAGGTCATCCATGCCATGGTGAATGTTCTGGAGGGAGGAGTTAAACTGCAATGATTCATCCATGTGTTTGGGGGTTGGCATCAGAGTCCTTAGTGGTGAAAGTGTGAGACAGAAGCTCCTCCAGCTGCTCGCTGGCATAGCGCTGGTGCTCGGAGTTTCTGAGAGCAGTCTGCAGGTGTTGGACATCAATTGGTAAACAATCTCCAGATATTCCAGACAGCTGGATATCTGGTTTGCTGAATATCGTTTTCTACTGAGGGCGCAGACTGCTTCGTCCATCTCCAGGTGTCCCATGTGAGACTGGATCTCTTGGACTTATTTGTGTTTGTTGGCACAGTGGCTCCGTGTAGCTGGCCATGTCAGCCCCTGGCTCTGGCTTCCTCAGAACACACCTTCACAGCACCCCTATTCCAGACAGATTTTAAGTCACAGGTGCACATTATAATCCCAGGCAGTCTGGTCCCAGAGCTCAGGTTCTTTACCACGTGCAATGCTGCTGTGTCAAGTGAACATTTTTATTACTACTTGGTTATATTCTGAAGTTGCAATATTAACAACAATGTAGAGTATCAGTATCATTTAGTCCAATTCATGATTAGACTGAGCAATGCATGAGTATCTAACAAACTGACCCGTTCACAATCTCTTCTGACAAAAGCTGCCAGGTAGGTCCTTTATATAATGTGCTGTGCCCTCTGCTGTGGTACACAGCACAGTTGACCGTATCAGGAATCTGTGCCCTAGTTAAGGGCAACAACCATTGGGGAGTCCCAGGTGAATAATCTCTGCCCCCATCAGGAGGCTCTATTTTGAATTATAGCTAATAGAATCAGTAAGACCCTCTTTCAGAGACAGTAGAGGACAACAGAAGTAGCAGAGGGAAAAGGGGACAGAGAGTAGCTGGAGAGCACATGAATGAGGACATGCAAATTGCAACCACATGGCAAGGAACATAAACTCTCAGTGAGGACACAATGAAGACATGACAAAGAGCTATTTTTCATACTCTCCAAGAAGCTGTGCCTTTGATGAGGTCATTGCTTTGTCTTTGTATTCTTACGATAAGCTTCCAGCATTTAAAATAATGGGAGTGTGCCTTTGTTTCTTATAACCCCAAGAAGCCTATCTTAAGTTCTCTTTAAACAAAAAAATTGAAACCTGCAACATATAGCACATTAGAACAAGTAATTCAGACATTTAAAAATACCATAAAGGATTATACAACCTGAAATCTAGGCTTTGACACTTACTTTAATACAAGGACTAAGAAAAATGTGCAATAAAAATTACTTCATAGTTGTTCAAGCAATAAATGAAAATGTGAATACTTAAGCACCCACAGAGTTCTCTCAAAGCCATTTAAGAACCAAGTATTCTTCAAACTGTAATTTAATTCAAGAATCAAGAATAAGTGGGGTAGACATTAGCAACTATGGTTATTTTCCTAGATGATGTCAAAATAAAAGTAATTTCCAAGGGCCAGGGCATTGCTCAAGTGGTAGAGCACCTGCCTAGCAAACTCAAAACCCTGAGTTCAAACCCTAGTATGTCCCCCTCCCCAGAAATAAATTTGATTTTTTTGGCTCATAAAGTTTATTCTTAAAGACATTATACCTCTCTCTATATACATGTGAATCTTTGCCACAAAGTAGATTATTGGGAAGTGGATACAATACAACTTGAAAAAAGGAAAATAAAAAGGGTTTCCTTCAGTTGCAACTGAGCCATGAGAGCCCATCCAACTTGATGATCTGTGTGAACACGTAAGTTTTCAATTATTATGACTTAAGAAACAGCACCTCAAACATCACAACAATCACTTTGGCTTTCCTGGCATCCAAGTACTTTTTAAAAGCTAATCGTTTACAGCTGTAATTTTGAAGTGTGGCGTTTATAATCTTTGCATTTTCAAAGCACTATGCAGTTCTTAATAGTTTCAAAATCAGTCAAATAGTTCCACACCATTCAGAAACGTTTCTAATGTATTTCCCTCCCATATTACCTTTCTGGGAAACCTTGCATGAGACAAAGGTTTTGCCCAAACAGTTGCTTCATTATCTTTCCTCCCATTTGCAAATGGTGCAACTGCGTGCTAAGGGACAAACCCTTTAATTGGGTATTAATGAGACAGGGAGTTTGTCCTCACCGAATATACCCATTCACAGTTAGAAAACCTTTGAAGTATTGAGAGGAAGGGGTTATAAGTCCAGATGGGATCTTAGGTATGCTTACAACACAGCCCATAACAGTACTACAAGAGAAAACACACTATGATTTCTCAAGAGTACTGCTCATGCTCAGAGTAGTTTTCTTTTGAAAAAAATTAAACTTTATTTCCAATGTCAAAAATTTTCTAAGAATTCATATAAGCTGAATTTTCTTTGACTCCGTATCTTTTATTCATGATTTAAGACACCCCAAGTAAACCTGGAATACATTTAAAACTACTATAATTCAAATTCTCTGTTTTGAACCAAACTTTCATATATTTGATTTTCTGTTGAACTGTTTGTTTTTGTCTTTTGTGTGTGGTGGGTATCAAACCCAGGGCCTTGCACATGGTAGGAAAGTACTCTACCACTGAGTCAGCCCCATAAGCTAGAGTTTCTGAAAGTAGTGGTATGGTTTTAAAACATGGCTTGTGTTTATATGCTGCCACACCCTTCTTCCCCTACAAAATGTTAAGTTTTAACACTGAAATCACATACTTATGTCTTAGTGCGGTTATTTTGTAATCAAGTTGACCATATAAATAGCTTAATTAGATAACCAGTATCACTTTTTTTCTGTCTTGCACATCACCTTTTAATACTGAAAATTCATTGTTAAACACAAATACATTTTAGACTTTGTTCAATAATTTCAATTGAACCTATCAAGTTGATTCATACCTTATCTCCCAAATATACTCACGAAAACCCATTCTAGCTTGAGCACTGCACTGTCAGATGTACCATGTAACAACTCAACAGAATTTTGTTATCTTTCTGTATTTCTGCTAAGATTCAGGCTGCATCAACAGTTACAAAGATTGATAATGAAGATAGGGAGTCACAAATGCTGTTAATGGAAGTATAAATTAGCTGTTTTTTAGGACAAAATTTGGCAATAATTAACCCAAAATTTTGTATATTTAGTTTGACCAAGAAAATTCATGTTAGATTCATCCAACAGAAATACCAGTACAAGTGAACCCAGACCTAGACCCAAAGGTAAATGTAACATTACCAAAAATAGTGACAAGATGAACCTGTGCAGAAAAAGTGGTTCCACAACAATCTTGAGTTTCTATCCTTAGAAGGGTCCACATTAAGGCTGTTCCTTGACTAGAATCTGAAAACTTGAATAAACAGTAACTATTATAATGTGTTCCTAAGAAAACTAGCCTAGATATGCAACACCATTGGGGAACTGATAACTTGTCCTACAAGCCACAGTCACCTGGCATTGGGACTCAAATGGTTTTAAAGTAAGTTTTCTTTACTGTTTAACCCATTTTGAAGTGGTGTTTCACTGTTTACAGTCAAACATACCTCTCTGGATTTGCATTTCTGTTGGCTTCTATAAAAACACTGAAATGATAGGCTTAAGACCTGGATTTAAATCCAGACACATCACTTACTAACTCCGTGAATGTGGGCAAGGCACTATCATCATAAAGTAGTTTACTCATTGTGTAAGTGAAATGATACCATGTATTTTGAGTACTTTGTGGAAAACAGATTGCAACTCATTGTGTTAGCTGCGCAATGACTATAAACATTCACAATCAGACAAGTTCTGGCAAATATCCTGGCATGCAGGTTATCAATAATAGATCTACATCTCCAAGTGCCTCAGTCCTGGAATATTTAGACCTAAAGGTCTGCCCAGCATCCATATGAAAGCCAGACACATCTTAAGTCAGTCAAGAGAAACAGATGCTTTTAGTAATTAATATGATTGCATGAGTTTTATTAAATGAAAGTGCTACTTCAGGCAGCACTGGTATTTTGTCCTAAACAGATTTTATACGCAATATATCATACATTTTCACTCACAAGACATACACAATTCTGGATTTATTCAACAACTCAGACATTAAATTCCTAAATAACATTAAATTCCTAAATTCCTAATACCATGCTGGAAAACAACATGAAATTAATCAACTGTAAAGCAGGTGGAACTAACCACATGACAAGGAGATGGGATGCTACTGGCAGCCAACAAGGCTCAGCAATCTCCATGTAAATGTGTGGAATAAGAAATTAAGAGTGGCACATTCATGAAGCTACAGAAATTTTCTCTGTGATCATCAACTATTTTGTATCAGAGACATATTCTGAAATTTACATTTCTACTCCTGAAGGTTTTATTAGAAATGGTAAGTAAATTAATTAATAAGTATTGCACTTAATTTATTGACTAATCTTATAATATACGTATACGTGGACACATGCATATAACCATACACACACAAACATACATGTCTATATAGATAAATATGCATACATATATGTTAAGCCAAAGGAAGCTTTAAAATAAGCATTAAAAAATTATAATTAGCTGGGTGTGGTGACATACTTCTGTAATCCCAGCACTCAGGAGGCTGAGGCAGGAGAAATGAGAGTCTGAGGCCAGACTGGGCTACAAAATGAGATGCTGTCTTCATAAACTAAAAACTAAAAAACAAAGAATATGTAATTGCAGAAACAGAAAATGAATTATAGGACTGGAAGTGTTGCTTTGCAAGTATGAACCCCCCTGAGTTCAAACCCCAGTCTCGCAAAAATAAATAAATAAATAAAATGAATTGTGAACTTAAGTTTACAGTCATGTAAGTCACATAATTTACATGTAAATTTCATACACTATAAAATAAGGCAAAAATTTTATTGCACTTAATCATAAAGTACACAATATGGTAAATATACATATACAAATGCATATTTGTATCTATGATCCCAGATCATAGTTATTTTACATGTAACATTAACATTTTGAGAAAAAAAGATGTTCAATAAAATAGACTAGTTAATATTACCAGTCCTGTAAAAAGACAGAATAATGTCATAAAAGTTGTAAGAAATAGTAACAATCTACAAATAACAGAATTAAACTCCATTTATGCAGATTTTGTAAAGGAAAACTGTTAAAGCTAAATTTCAGAGTAAACTCTAACTCTATAGCTGTGTGAAGGCATTCTCATTTCAAATAAATAACTTTCAGTTTCCCAGAAGAATCATTTTTAACACTGATAGTCTTCCTGTTGGTATACAAAATACAAATCTTTCCTCCATTAGAAAACTCAAAATTTAAAACTCTGCATCAAGCCCTTTGTTCAGCGTTTTCTTTTCCTCTTGGGTGCAGCAAATTCTACAGACATAAAATTAAGAAGTTAGTTAGTTCTAAAAAAAAAAAGCCCTGAAACCTAATTGATAATATACATTTGAATTATATAGAGGTTTAACTGGTATAGCACAAGAATGACCTCATGGCAAAGATCCAATAAGAATCCTGAAAGGTAGCTACATCAGCACTAAAACAAAGTGACTAAGATTTCAACTTCATTACAATTACACCTGGAAACACAACTCAAAATATTAATACCATATTTCTGCCTATCATAGCAGATTCCATAGCCACACTCAAGTAAGTGTCCAACTTTAACAGAACACACAAAAGCATGAACATTAGGAAAGATGTAATAAAAAGAAATATTCCCCACCAATGAAAGCCCTAAGGGGAATGGTAGGGAAGAGAAAAAAATCAGGACAAAAAAGCAAGCAGATTCTAAGAAGATAATAAAAGCCAGGATGAAGACAGCAGGCCAACAGAAGGCTGTCCAGAACACAGCAGGGCAGAGGTCTGGGGAAGCTTCTTTAAATCTATGAAACTGACAGATGTCCAGATCCATTCATTCACTGTATTATTATCCATGATACATTAATCATGCATCCTGATTAATAGTGTGACAGATACTGAAATTCTCCAATGAGCTACAGCTAAAAGGATCACAACAGCACACAGCCAACTGTCACTTTTCAAGGACTCTAAACTTCTACGCTCTATAACCACACGGTTCCATCACTAATTTGACAAAATTTCATCTGTACCTGCTTCACTGAAACTTTCAGTCCCCTCCTCCTCTTCTGTAATTATAGGCATACTGAGATGTAAAGATTTTTCTTCTTTAGGTACATTCTGTACGTTACCTGGAAATATTTAGAAATATATAAAAAATGATGTTATATTGGAACAAAGAATATTAATCTTTAAGAAAACATTTTACACAGGCAACATCACTCTAACAATATAAAATTAAACATTAAACTAAAAACTCCACCAGGCACTAGTGATACATACCTGTGATCCTAGCTACTCAGGAGGGAAGAGATCAGGAGGATCGCAGTTCAAAGCCATCCCTGGGCAAATAGTTCACAAGACCCTATCTCAAAAAAAACCCAACCAAAAAGGGTTGGTAGAGGCCTAGCAAGTGTGAGACCCTAGGTTCAAAACCCCAGTACCGCCAAAAAAAGAAATTTTAAACCCCTATTTGTACCTGTGCTTTCAAAACAGTCTCTAATTCCTCCACTAAAGAAAATGGAGAAGAAGAGAAGACACAAAATTAGCCAAACAGATACCTTATTCAGTCTTTAACACAGAACAGGAGGTACATCTGCAGGGACATGAAGAAGTAATCATGTGTGTTACTTAACTTTATCAAATTAATTAATCAAAATATAATTTTAAAGTTAAATACCTTCTAGCTGAACATAGTGGCTCATGCCTGTAACCCTAGTTACTCAGGAGGCAGGGAGTAAAAGGACTACAGCTTGACGCCAGCTCAGGCAAGTAAGTTTACAAGATCCCCACCTCAACCAATAGCTGAGCATGGTGGTGCAAACCCATTATCACAGCTGTACAGGAAAGCATAAATTAGGAGACTGGTAGTCCAGGCTGGTCCAGGCATAAAGCAAGGCCCTATATCAAAAACAACTAAAGCAAAAAGAGCTGGAGGAGTGGTTCAAGTGGTAGAGTGACAGCCTAATAAGCACAAGGCCCTGAGTTCAAACCCCAGTACCACAAAAATATTTAAAAAGAAAGCCTTTTTTTAAGTACTAGTATTGAACCCAGGGCCTTGTGCATTCACTCTACCACTGAGCCACATCAGCCAGCCTTATATTTGAGTGCAAACACATTTTCTTTTGCCAACACATGCTCTACAAGATACTGAGGTTTGAACTTAGGGCTGTACCGCTTGAGCCACACCTCCAACAATATTTTCTAGTTATAATTTGCCATTGACTTTCCATTTTCAAAAACACTGGAGGTGTTCTACATCTACTCTCTGGCCTAATCAAATTAATCAAATACCACTGTCACTTCAGAGGTGTCATTTAGCACACAACTTCCATTCCCCAAAGCAATGCCCATTCGCAGTCACTCTTTATTCCCCATGCTGGTTGTGTTCCCCAACACCTGTACTCACTTGATACTTGTACATCCATTTGTTTCTTTGCAGTCTGCCTCTTCCCACTACAGTGTAAGTACCACAAGGATAGAATTTGGTTTGCTTTCATGATGTATCCCCAGAAGCATGGTATATAAAAGTGCCATGGAAACAGTGATGCCTCAATAGAGACCTCAATAAGTGTCTATTGAATAAGCAAATACGTATTCAACTATTTCATTGGGCAGATATGTACAGGGGGCAAGAAACTAAACAAAAATGTTTAATTTCTTAAACTTTCTACTTTGGTGCACATATGCTGGGGTTTTAATTTTATGGAATGAATACAAGACAGAGTTGAATAATCTGTAGTAATATGCTCCCACTTTAAATGCAATTCAAACTCAATGAAATAATATTAAATCATTAAAACAGGACTGTCCCTTTATTTGCAACTCCTAATATTAAATAAAATGAAATGGGGTTTTTCATTGTTGTTGTTAATAGCAATTTTGTTTCACTTATGCAAAAAAAAAAATTTTTCCTATTAAATTTACAATAAGGTCTAAAAAAACTAGATAGTATTTGTTGCCCTCAACGCAGAGAAACTAAAGCAGATACTTTAAAGCAACTGAGGCCAATAGGAGAAGGGGACCAGAAACTAGAGAAAAGGTTAGATCAAGAAGAATTAACCTAGAAGGTAACACACATGTACAGGAATCAATGGAGTCAACTCCCTGTATAGCTATCCTTATCTCAACTAGCAAAAACCCTTGGTCCTTCCTATTATTGCTTATACTCTCTCTTCAACAAAATTAGAAATAAGGGCAAAATAGTTTCTGCCGGGTAGCAAGGGGGAAGTGGGGGGGGGGGCCACAGGGAGGGGTGAGGGGAAGGGGGGAGAAATGACCCAAACATTGTATGTACATATGACTAAAATAAAAATTTTTTAAAAATTTACAATAAGGGTTGTACATAAATTATATAATGATAAAATTTTCTATTTTATATTATTTAGAACCAAATTATTTTAATAAATATACCCAGAAGACAACAAAGGTTCTTAATGGATGGCTGAGTTCAAATAATGCAAAATATAGCTTCTGCATAAAATAACATTTCATGTGATCATGAAGATAATCTTTAAGGGTCCCTCTTTCCAGAGCTTATCAGGTATCTTCTTTTAGACTTTGAGCCTATAAATTTTTTTTCAGTTGCTCACAGAACTGTAATTAGTAACAACCACCCAAAATACTAGTGTTCTTCAGTCTTTAAGCTATACTCATCTATATCATGCTAATAATTTTTTAAATCTGTATTTACCTAACAGAATCTATCCAACAATATCAAAGGATTTCTAAGGTGAAAACGGACAGCTGAGAAACAAGCTTCATCTAGTCACCAGAGGATTAAGTTTTAGAGATCTATTCTAACTAAATGAATCCATGTTCTCTGAAAACTCTGCTACACAAATGCAGTGTTTTGCCCGCCTAGAACACAGCCAGGAACCAAGGAGGAGCATACAGAGCCTCAGGATGCTCATCGCAAAGCCCACATATTAAATACAGCTCACAAACTTTACTCACAGGTGCATTCCTCAGGCCTTCATCCAGAACCTATATATTCATTTATTGTACACAAAGCTTAAATAAACAGCTAACTACTTTCCTAGACCATTAGTGTAGAAGCAGCAAAAAAGGGGGAAAAAAATGCCAGATGTGGTGGCTCATGTCTGAAATCCCAGCTAGTTGGGAGGCATAGGTACAATCATGGTCTGAGGCCGGTCTCAGGCAAAAAATGCAAGATCCTACCAGAAAAATAAGTAAAACAGCTGCAGCCATGGACCAAGTGGTAGACTACCTACCTAACAAGTGCAAGGCTCTGACTTCAAACCTCAGCACCACCAAAATAATGAGGGGGGAGGTTGCTGCATGCCTGCAACTGAAAGACACCCACTATAGTAAATGTCACAGAAAAAACTGCTTTTGCATTTTTTGTTTTTAAAAAGGCATAAAACTGATAAAGTACTGCAGCCATGGAGTCACTTAATAAAATAAACTGCTCCCCCACAGTTATGACATTTCTTGAGAGGATCATTATTACAAAAACCAGGAAAATAATATGTTCATGATGATACCATGAGTAAACAGGAGAAAATTAAATATGTTCAGGATACAGTGCTATAGAAAATGAGAGTACACAATAATTTTCTTATAGTGTTTTTCTAAATATAAAAGTATTTTCTAAATCCTGCAGAAAATAAGAAACATAAAACAAAAGAATGTATTTTAGAAAGATATCAACAAAATCAAGTTTAAAGTTTTTTGACATCTAAGTCATTAACCTCAAGTATACAAAAAAACTCAAAGGCTACCGAGTGGACAGTTTCATCATGCTCAAAGCTAACTGAGGCATGCACCATCAGTCAAAGGCTAAATGATTACACAGGACACACAGCAGTGAATGATTCAAGCATGGATTCAGACACACTCACACAAGTCTCAGTTTTGAGGGTTGGTGGAGTGGCTCAAGCTGCAAGAGCACTTGCCTAGGCAGGCGTGAGGACCTGAGTTCAAATCCCAGTTCTGCCAAAAAAATAAAAAGCAATACAAATCTCAGTTTTGCTATTTATAAAGCTAGGCCACCCTAGATAATGTGAGAAAAGTTCCAAAGACAGTAAGTGTCAGATGAACAGTAACTATGTCTGTGGTCCTCCAGACAAGTACATGTACACGCTAAGATGGTAGACAGTAAAACGGTAGCTTAATACAAGTAAGCCAGGCCTACCAGCCTGTAATGCCAGCACTTGGAAGGTGGAGGCGGAAGAATCACAAGTTCAGGTTAGCCTGGACTACACAGTGAGACTTTGTCTCAAAAAAGAATTTTTTAAAAATTAAAAAATTATAATACGAATAATTCAACCAATATATTAATCCCCAATCAATAACCATGCAGTCATTATAGGAACTCAGTATAGGAACTCAGTCTGAGAAGGCAGACTGGGGCAATTCTCCCCCCCACAGCTGAAATCCTTTTATTGTGCCATCCATATTTCTCCAACATTAAGATAGCAACATTCTCTTCAACTGCTTAGGCACTTGGCATTTTTCTTACGCCCTCCATCAGCCTCCCTATTTGACTCTTATATCCATAAGCCTGCTCCTTTAATTCTTACAAGCACCTGGTCAGATACTCATTACTCCTAAACTGTTCTACTGACTGTTCCTATTTTCAGTTTGTTAACTCCTACGTACCATACTACTCACAGACTGATCTTCCAAGAAAATTGATCATGCCACATTTTAGCTCAAAAATTTCAGATAAATCACTTGTGCCTACCAAATTAAGTCTAAATGGTTTTTGGGGTTTTTTGTTTTTTGGTATTTTTTTCCTTTTCTGGTTTTGTTTCTTTGACAGCACTGGGGATTGAACTCAGGGCCTCACATGTGCTAGGAAAGTGCTCTATTACTTTAGTCACTCTGCCAGCCCTTTCTGTGCTGGTTATTTTTTGAGATAAGGTCTCGCTTTATGCCTGGACCTCAATCTTCCTACTTATGCTTCCTACATAGATGGGGTGACAGGGGTACACCACCATGCCCAATCAGTGGTTGAGATGCCTGGACTGGCCTAGAACTGGGATCCTCCCGACCTCCACCTCCCAAGTAGTAAGGATTACAGGCTTGAGCCACCATGCA
Organism: Castor canadensis; assembly: GCF_047511655.1. Taxonomy (NCBI): domain Eukaryota; kingdom Metazoa; phylum Chordata; class Mammalia; order Rodentia; family Castoridae; genus Castor; species Castor canadensis. The sequence continues at coordinate 43,893,022 of NC_133388.1, forward strand.
GCACAAGTAGAAACTACTTGATTACATTTTTAAGGCCTGGCCACAACACAATCCTCAGTGCATTTTTCCAGCGTAATTAACAGTTAATAATATCCTTTACATTCCAACCTACATACCCAGCTTTGTCTTTTTTCATGTCAGCCCCTCTGCTTATCTACAGACTTTCTCTAGTTTTCTAATTACTGCAAGGTATTCCTTTTTATGGACTGAAAATAATTTTACTTTCCTAATTTTTAAATGTTATATAATTAAGTTGTTCACAGTCTTGCTATTTCAAATAATCCTGTAATGGATATCTTTGTCATTTGTAAACAATAAATTCCTAGAAATTGAATTGCTGAGTTCAAAAGCATGCACACTGAAAACCCAGACAGATGATTCCAAACTGCTCTCTGAAGATGTGCTAATTTACTTTCCCACTTAAATTCAGAGATGTTATGACCTCACACTTTCACTACCAATCAACAGTCAGTTATCTTTAATCTTTGCTGATCTAATAAATGACATCAAAATCATGCTTTTATTTACATTTCTAATTACTAATAAAATTAAATATCTCTTCGTGTATGCAGGGACTGCATTTTGTTTGTGAATTGCCTTTTTAAAAAATTTCAGCTGGCACAGTGGCCTAAGTGATAGAGCACTTGCCTAGCAAGTGTGAGGCACCAAGTTCAAACCCCAGTACCACCAAAAGAAAAAAAAAAAAAAATTCAGTGTCCAGGGTTCATTATAAGTATAGAAAAATACTAACTCTGTACCTTGTGAACTACTAAATTCAATTACTAAGACGGTGGTGTTGCTCAGTGACATAGCATTTGTCTAGCATGCATTAAGTCCTTGGGTTTAAGCCCCAAAACTGCAAATAAATAAGTACATACGTAAATAACCCCAGGGCAACTCTCCACCAAAAAAAAAAAAAAAAACATGAATAAATCCAATTATTAGTTCTGGTAGCTGTTCTGTAGATTTTTTTTTTTATTTTAGGATTTTTCTACAGAAAAGTGTATTTCATTTGAAAACATAAGTGTTATTTCTTCCTTTATCTATCCATTATTTCTTTTTTCTTGCCTTACTACACATTCAGACTTCCAGTATGTTTAATATTTAGCAGGGGCAATAAAACTGGGTATCCTTGCCTTATTCGTGATTTTTGGGGAAAGCATTATTTTCCCAGTGATTATGACTTTAGCTAGATTTTTAGAGAAGTACTTTGTCACACTTGACTAAGTTTCCTTCTTTTTTTTTTTTTTAACATTTTTTTTAATATCATATTATTGTTGTACTGGGGGTACATTATAACATTTACAAAAGTTCTTACAATGTATCACAGTTGAATTCCCGCCCTTTCCCGGAATAGTTTCAACAGGTAGTAAGTTTCCTTCTAATTTAATCAGCTTTTGTCATGAGCAGACACTAGATATAAACAAAAATTTTGTCTACATCTATTAATATGAGTAATATAAGTTTTATTCAGCTAATATGATGAATTACATTGGGTCTTTTTGTTAATACTAAATCAACCTTACACTCCTAGAATAAACCATAATAAATCATAATATGTTGTCTTTTTGATGTATTGTTGTATTTGATTTGCTAATATTTTGTAAGGATATTTCCCATATACGCTCATGAGGGATACTGGTCTTTAGTTTTCTTTTCTTACAATGTTAACAAGCTGGAAAATGTTCTATCTTATATATTGTGAAAGAATCTATATAGAACTGATGCTACTCTTTTTTTAAACATTTGCAAACCAGGCGTGGTGGCACATGCCTACAATCCCAGCATTCAGGAGGTGGAGTCAGTAGGATGACAAGTTCAAGGCCCACCTGGGCTACATAATGAAACACTGTTTCAAAAAAACTCCAAAATAATAAAAGAACCAAATAGCATGGGTAACTTTATACTCTATTTTAAGAGAAAAGCAGAAACAGCTTAATTAATAAAACATAAAATACACTCTCATTAGCATCTTCTACATGTTTACACACAAAAATTACTAATAAAGTATTCACTGGATAATTTCTAGACTGATTCTAGAGCTATCTATATTACTTTGAACAAGTTATTTAATCTGTACATCATCCATGAAATGATAAACTTGATATAAACTCCAAGGGTCCTCTTCAGCAACAAGATCCCAAGAATCTAAGAAAACTGATTTACTTTCAGTATTAAATCTCTCAATGTTCTCAAACAAATTTCTAATCCTTCTTAAAAGAAACACGGCAAAGTCAGGTAAATACACCTGATTTACTTAACATTTTTTGCACTGTAGTTTCAGATGTGCAATAATTTGTACAATGGTTTATTCCCAAGTATGCCTTAAGCAGAACAAATATGTTTTTTTATATAGTTCTTTGCTTTAATAAACATGTAATATAAATTTAAGCAAGCTTCTATTTTGTATATTTGTAAACTACAAAGTAAAAAAATTGAACATTTTGTGGAGTGTGAATGTTGTATACTCAAGGTAAGAATTAAGTTTTAAATACACCTGTAATATATTATCTAAAAAAAAAAAAAAAAAGAAACAAATAACACTATTTTCCCCTGAATCTTAGCACAACTCCAAAAATGCACCTTTGCTTCGAGAAGACATCCTCCTTCCTGCTGATTTTGATGTTTCTTTGGTTCTTTTTTTCTTACTTGCTTTGGTTTGTATTTGCCCAGATGCAGAATCAGAGTCAGAAGAGTCAAGTTTGACTTGCCGATGCCTTCTTGACTTAGATGCCTTAAGAGTTAGAAATCCAATTAACAAAATAAATTACAAAATGAATCCAACTGTCAGATCATACAGAGGAAGGTAAAATACACAAAGCTAAGGAAAGATTTACAGAATTACGCTGGCTTGCTTTTTATAATGACTTGTGCATGTGCAGTCTTCTATCTTTATAACCGTCTCCTGCAGCTGCCATCATCATCTACTCACACTGCGTTAAAATGCAGTTGTTCTGTTATCTGGATAACTGGGAAATGGAGGTGTACAGAAAAATACTGCTTTTTATTTTTAAAAACTTATTCCCCTTTATTCTAATAATTACTTTACTTTCCTTAGGTACCACTGTGTGATTTAAGTGCATCTACTTCATGTCTGGATCCAAGTATGGCCATGTGGCTTGGTTTTAGCCAAAATGAATTTCACATCCCCATGGTCATGGTGATTTGTTCAAAAATGGGTAGGTGACCTGATCATAGCTAATGGAATTCTATTTTAGAACTACTGAGCCACTAGGAAAGAAAAATTTGCTTTCCTCTGAATAAAAGCCAGAATACACAAGGCTGGAGCTGTCAAAAACAGCACTGACAGACAACAAAAGCAACATAAGGTGAAAAGTGGAAGGTCAGCCAAAAAGGTACCTGATTTTGAGGCTAACTAGTCGAGGACTAGTTAAACATTCTTTATTTCTACAATTAGAAAATGATGGTTCTCATAAACATACTCTTAGATTCATAGAAAAATCTAGAATTAAGCACATGAACTTATCAGTCTTCCCTCCACTCCACTAAAATGAGAGTAAAAGATAAAAATACATAAATCCACAAAAACAAAAACAACAGAAAACAATACAACTGTAATAAAACCCAAAATTTTGGATTTGCGAAGTGCAAAAGTGAGTAACAACTGACTTAACAGAGTGAAAAAGCCTAAAAGTAGGTTAGTATACAGCAAGCTGATCCAACTGGGTCAAGATTGGAGTTATAAGAGATAAACTTAAAAAAAAAAAAAAAAAAGGGGAGGGGGCACATGTATTGAAAATCCTCATGGGGGATAATGTCCCATTCTCCAGCCTCAAAGACAAGCAACGGAACCCCTCCCACAGAAAACAGGACATTAGCTCTTGGGAGAGACTAAACCAAACCAAAAAGGCTATAGGCTTAAAAAAAAAAAAAAAAAAAAAAAAAGCTGGGTGCTGGTGGCTCATGTCTGTAATCCTGGCTATTCAGGAGGCAGAGATCAGGAGGATTGCAGTTTGAAGCCAGCCCAGGCAAATCATTCGTGAGACCCTATATCCAAAATACCCAACACAAAAAAAGGTTGGTGGAGTGATTCGAGTAGTAGAGTCCCTGCCTAGTCAGCATGAGGCCCTGGGTTCAAACCCCAGTACCACCAAAGGAGAAAAAAAAAAAAAAACTGGTAAAAATAGAGAGGTGGACAGCAATGTGCATAAGGAATGGCGAGCCTCTGGCTGGCTCACGGCAGGCTCTCAAAACACTCGCAGTTGGACTTATTTCCTAAGGCAAGGGAATAGAAAACTGTTCTCTGTTAAAAATTACTAGATCCAAGAAAAAGAAATGTAGGTGTTCAAAAATCTGCATCTCGTGGGATGCAGGTGGCTCACACTTGTAATCCTAGCTACTCAGGAGGCAGAAATCAGGAGGATTGCAGTTTGAAGCCAGTCTGGGCAAATAGTTTGTGAAAACATATTGCAAAAGGGCTGGTGGAGTGGCTCAAGGTGTAGGCTCTATTTTCAAACCCCAGTACTGTTCTGAGTGATGGCTACCAGAAACGTCAAGGACAATGAATGAAAGAGACCTACACCAATTTACATTATCCATTATCATGGAATTTCTTAACTTCAAGGACAAAAAGTCTAAGACCTTCCAGGATCTGGAATAGCAAAAGCTGGAAGATGATGAAGAAAATGACATGAAAATTAGAGGTAAATACTGGAAGAAATAGCTAAGAGAAACAAGTTGAAGATGGGTGCCTCTCAGGGTCAGGAACAAAGAGGTAGAAAGTGGAGGGACAGGAGCTGTTGTGGGCTGTATGTTTGACTTAGGGTTACTTAACTTTTAAGCTATGAACACGTATGACTTTGATGAAAAATTAAAATGCAATGTAACTTTAGAAAACACCCCATTTGCAAGTTACCTTACTGAAGAAATAACTTACCTGAATAACAACCGAAAAGGCTTTTGATTTTATTTTTGCTAATGATTCTGCCCTTTCACATCTCTGGAAGAAAAATTAACAAGGAAAAACAAAGCTGAAACTCATAAACGCTAAATTATGATTACCTAAGTATTTAGCAAGAAGACTTGCAACAGAAGGTAGGGTAAAAGAAACAACACTTGTTAGGCGCATACTGATACATTAACATACGCACGATTCTCTAACAGACACAGCAGGTGGCATAATACCATCCTCAGAGCTATTGAGCACCTAACTCAAAGCTCAAGGAGGATAATGCGAACCAAAGCTTGGTGATCAAGAAGAGCTCTTGACTGCCAACCCCTCCTTACCGACCTATGCCCAAAAGAGGGTTCCATGCATCTTCCACTAAGACACATGACAACTCTTGAAGCAGGAAACAGCAAATAGTAGCTTGAGTGCCCCAGGTTGGAAAGGCTGACAGGAAGACAGAAATGATCAGTCTTTGCCTGCCCCTCTGAGAACTAAGAGCATCCTCTATCACCCTCTTCTTTACCTGCTAAAAACCTTAACATCCTCACTTCCAACCTCTACCTGATGTGGCCCTTGATAAAATTTTCAATAAAAAACACACTACCTTTTCACAGACCTCATGATTCAGAATTTTTTCTGACATTTTAAAAATACTGACCAAAGGTCCTAATACTTAATATGAAGAATTACAATCATATTCAAAAGGAAAAGAAGGTAACCCACTGCTGCCCCATAAGCAATTATTCAGCAGTTCTCTGACCTCTGAATCTCGTGAACTTTCTTCTCTGTTTTCTTCTCCATCTTTAGTTTTAGATTTTAAGGACGGATTCTGAAAGAGCAAAAGTTATTTGTATACATTACATATATACACATTTTCAACTTCAGTAATTAGAAATCTATTTAACATTAGGATGTGTTCCTTTTAACTGCTGAAAGACTAGATCATTTCACATTATTTATAGCATGGTTCACCACCTGACATTAACATCACGTTTAAGTTTCAGAGCAGTTCTAGAATTCATGAACGTACATGAAGGATATCATGTATTTTATGTGGTACTAAGAAAACTGGCTTATTTACCCTTTCTTCGGGTTTTCTAAGGTTTCAGTAATGCTCACTGAAAAGGGTTTATAAAGAGTACTAACAGATTATTACATTAAATGCCTCTATCTTTGTGTAATCTGTTTACAACAAAGTAAGCATTCTAAAACTTGCTATCCTCATCAAAATAAATATAAGTGAAATCGAATTCTTTTCTTCCCCCAAAGACTATCATCTCCTTATCATTTCCTTGTTTATCTTTTTCTCTTTTGGTGGTACCGGGGTTTGAACTCAGGGCCTCTTGTTAGCTAGGAAAGTGCTCTACCACTTGAGCCACACCTCCAGCCCTCTTTTTATCTTCTCTAAATAAATCTTGAACCACTTCTCATATAATGGAAAGCCAAAAAATAGCAACAAATCCTTCTGAGGGACAACATATAGGTCACTAATACATCACATTCATGAAAACACTAACACATGATCAGATACACGGTAGTAGCCAGAAATTATTTTTTACTTTTATTCTTCCCTAGAAGTATTTACTAAAAATAAAATGGAGTAGTAATTTCAAAGGTACATGAATGCTGGCACTTAGGTTTCTAGCTAAAAAGGCTGATGTGGAATTTGGGCAGTTCTACCATCAATTCCTTAGGATCCGAAAACTAAACTGAAACTTTGCGTTGATTAAGACTTTAAACAGGTAAGCCACACCAGGTAGAAAATGTGGTAGACAAAGAAGTACAAGCTATGTCACAGTGGGCAAAGCCCTCAAGTCCACATGGGTGCTACCATGCAGAAGAGTGGGACCAGTGTTACCTGACGTGATTTGTAAGAAAAGTCGGGTTTTTTGGAATTTTTGATGAAGTCCACAAATATTTGCATGTTGGTAATTAATGCAAAATTCTAAAACAATGTTGGAATCAATACTGTGCCAAACACATTTATATACCAGATTTGACCCAAAAACTGAGTTTGCAACCTCTGGAAAATGTCAAATTACAAAGATTATAATTGATCTGCAGTATAACAAGATTACTGTCCTATAATATATATGTGTGTGTGTATATATATATGTATACATAAATATGTATCTATATATATTCCATTTGTAAGGTTAAGTAATGTCACATAGCTACCAAATAACTAAATCATAATTAGAAAGGTAAACCCTTCTATCTTCATTCCACAGGAACACAGCCACTAAGCTATGTGGCCTCTCAATATTGTCACTCATGTCTAAACATTCATATCCAATGCAAGGATAAGGTACCAACAAGCAACTGCTTACCTTCCTGTCTTTATGCCACTGCTGATGCTCCAAAATTATGTTCTTAATATTGTCAAAAAAATCATCCTTTATCAAGCTGAGGGCTTGGTCTGGCTTGGACTTCTCAGTTGAAATGACATGTTTCATGTTCTGATAATGATCATGAACATTCAGCATTTCCTACAAGTGAAAAAGTAAGACTTTATTTCAATTACTTTTCCTTTCTTTGAGACAAGATCTTACTAGATATCCCATACTAGTCTTGAACTGGTGATCCTCCTGCCTCATCCTCCCAAAGTACTATGATTGCAGGCAGGTGCCCCCACACTGTTTCTTTCACTCTCTCTCTTTTTTTTTTGAGACAGGGTCTCCCTATATAGCTCAAGTTAGTCTCCAATTTTCAATCCTTCTGTCTCTATCACTCTGAGTGCTGGGATTATAGGTGTATACTACTGTACTTGGCCCTTTATTTTTTTGATGACAATCTTAAAGGGAAAACCAATGCAAAATACAAGTACCATCCAAAGGGACTGTGTGTTGACAGGAAATAACATGCTAACATATTATAAAAATAGTATAATCATGCAAGCAAAATACTACATCTTTCTCTCTCATCCTCTCTCCCCATTACAACTTTTCTTGGCAGTACTGGGGTTTCGCACTAGTGAGGCAGGCGCTCTATCCCTTGAACCACACTTCCCTCCAGCTCTTTTGCTCTGGTTATTTTAAGGAGAGGGTCTTGCTTTTTGTCTAGGCCAACCTGGATCTATATCTTCCTATATAGAAGCTGGATGTAGCTTCTATACAGCTGGGATGACAACTATATAGCTGGAATGACAGGCACATGTCACAACACTCAGCTCTTTTCTATTGAGATGGGGTCTCAAAACCTTTTTTGTTTTGCCTGGGCTGGTCTAGACCTTGATCTTTCAGATTTTAGCCTCCTGCATATCTTGGGATGACAGGCGTAGGCCACTAGTTCTAGTCATTAGTTGAGATGGGGTCTCATTAGCCTCCTGCCCTGGCTGACCTCCAACCATGATCCTCCTGATCTCATCTTCCCAAGTAGCTAGGATCACAGGTGTGAGCCACTAGCATCTGGGCATTACATCATGTCAATTCTCACAAGTGGATGGAATAAAGACTATATAATTCTAATATTAAAGAGGGGAAAATCAAATCTCACAGAGAGTAAAAAATATGATCATGGTGTCCCCTCCCCTTCCTTCTCTTTACATATTCTTTTAGAATGCCATTGATTAGAAGCCTGTATCCTTGATCTGGGCATGGTGGCACACATCTGTAATCCCAACATTCAAGAGACTGAACACTGTAAATTCCAGGCTACCCTGACCTACAACACAGTGAGACCCTATCTCTAACAAGCAAAACAACAACAACAACAAACAGAAGCCTATAACCTTGAGGTAGGATTCTGTTTTAACATCAGGGCAATGTTTTTCTACTCATCCACTCATCTGTGAGAAAAAGTTTTTCAATACTGAACAACTGAAATAAAATACCACAATATATTCCAGGGTAAAATTGTTATAAGACTCCAACTCTTACCATAATTTCTGATTTCAAATGTTTCTCTTTTATTTGTTTCTTCTTTTTCTTGTTTTTTTTTTTTTTGAGACAAGGTCTCACTGTATAGCCCAGGCTGGCCTGGAACTAAGATCTTTGCCTTAACCTCCAGAATGCTGGGATTACATGTGCCACCATGCCTAGCTGATGGTGGGTTTTAAAATAAGCATTGTTAAAAGAAAACAGGAAATAAATGCCTATTGTTTTTTTAAAAACTAAAATAAAGTTACTTTAAACTCATTTTATGATCTTTTTTTTTTCTTTTCTCTTTTTTTTTGTTTGTTTATGCAGTGCTAGGGATCAAACCCAGGACTTCACAAATGGTGACCTACTAAAGTCAAACACAAATGGTATTTGAACACACATATCCTGAGTGTAAGTTCAGTCTTCTAAATCTATCTCTCATTATGCTTCAAGATGTATACATTTTGTTATGCTTAGAGTGTTTTATATTTGATACTTTAAGAGAATCCTATGATTGGTTAAATCACACAAAAATTGTCAATATCCATTAGATGAAGTTATAACCTCAAAATATAATTGGCAATAAGACAATGTTTTTTCTAATATTTCAAGGGCATAAAAGCAACTTACTTCTAACACATCAGAAGTGATAAGTTTCATTACACGATCATTTGGGTCCTTAAATTCTTCTGTAACTTCAGCTCGTTGAATTTTTTTCTTCATTCTATATGAAAGCTATACAAAAAAAAGTATCTTTTGAGGTGAACATCTTTGAAAGGATACTTTCAAGGTACTTAAATATAAGGTAGCAGCAAAAACTGTCTATCAGTAAACATGAATAAAACAAAAGCACAAGTGAAAATGTTAAATAACCATTTTCCAAAGACTATCAAACTTTTGAACTCTGCTGTCAGATGCTGTGCCACATGCTAACAAACTTATGTGAGAGTCAGAGATAAGATATGATTTGTTAGCTAATGGCAGAACTAGAACCATGGCTTTTCCAACCCCGTGTCTCAATTGTCACAAAATTGAAGAAATAATAGGTTTTACTAGGCATTTCAACTTTCTGCCAACTGACATACTAAAATTCCTTGGTTCTGTTTCAGTAAGCCCTGTGATGTTCAAATAAAGAAATGCACAAGGGGCTGGGGGTACAGCTCAGTGGTAGGGTACTTGTCAGGCATCTGTGAGGCCCACAGTTAGATCCCCAGAACTGAGGGAAAGAAAAAGGAAGGCACAAGCAAAGGCAGATGCCAAATCTCATTTCTCCAAGCAAGAATATATAGCATACTTTTGAGTCCAGAAACACTCTGCACTCAAAAGCAGAGGATGAATTTTTATTTGCAAGAAAAAAAAAAAAGAAAAGAAGAAAGAAACTGCAAGTTTTAAACAATGGTAACAGTCTTTCCATTTTCTGGAAATTGAAGCACTTTATGGACAATGAAATCTAACTGCTCATTTTGAAAAAAAAAAAAACAATTATTTTAGGCAACATACCAACTTAGGCATTGCTGTAAAATGAAATGCTTTGTCTAGTCGTAGCTTCCTAAAAATATAAGCTGCATCAAAATGCTGTGCATTTATCAAATCTTGCTGAAATTTTAAAACTTCATCCCAGTCCTTCAAGGCAACTCTGATCTGCAACCAGGAAGAGAAAAAACTGTAAGAAATATAAACCCCTTTTCACAAATGTATTATGATTTTTAAAACACTGGCATTTCTGACTTGTCAGTTTGTTATTTAAAAAAATACATATATAGTACCGGATTTGTTGAGGGAAACAATTCACCAAGTATTACCTTTTGTTTTGGTTGACACAGCTGGCTATTATATAATCCATATAGCAGATACAAAGCACCAACTCTGATCTGGAAGGTGTATGGAGGTAGAAAATATCGCCAAGCCAAAGCTAAAGCTTCTTTTGTAAACATGTTCTTTTCTAAATTTCTCATTTTGCCACTAGAAAACATAGCATGACTTGTTAAGTAAATGAACAAAAAACAACAGAAGTATGTACTTATTTAAATAGCAGTTGCTAATAACTACATGAAATACCATATCTGATTCTCTCATGATTTAAGCAAAAAGAGCTGTCTACTGTAGTTCTGATACTGAGGCACAAGCAACCACTAGATAAACAGGATACAGCTTCCAAAAATATTAATCTCACTTGTCAAATTAGAAAGCAAAAAGAAGGGGCTCCAAATTATTACTGATCGAGTATTTCAAATGTTTAAAGGCCAGGATTGGTGGCTTAGACCTATAATTCCAGCTATTCAGGAGGAAGGAAGATTGTGATTTGAAACCAGAGTGTGGCTCAAATGATAACAGCATCTGCCTAGCAAGCACAGGCCCTGAATTCAAACCCCAGTACTAAAAAAAACCCCAAAAAACTGATATTAAAATAATCAAATAATCTTGATTATGTTACAGAATGAAAAACTGTGCATTTTAATATATAATCCACATTTTCCCCAATATTCTGCCCTCGAGATGCTAGGTGAAAAGTTAAGAGTAATAATGAAATAATACAATGTAACTCGCTCCCAGTGCAAAGCTCACCATAGAAAAGGAGGAGTAAGGTACGAGAAAGAGCTCATCAGTTTCTACCACTAATAGAGAGTAGAGCTCTCTTAGAAACTGATCAATGTAATAGCACAGGAAATATACTTTCTGTAAAGCAAATAACACTATTAATAAACTACCTGAAACTGTTGCTCTGCCGAGTTAACCAAAACTTTAAAAAAAACAAAAAAAACAAAACAGCAAGACCATAAAAAAGTCAATATGACATCATTCTTCCAACTTTGGATCAAACAATGAAGGCTTAACTTAAGCATAAAATGGACAGTTTTCTATGTAAATCTTGAAGTTAGTAAATTTTAAAATGTCTATTTTTAATATAACCTTAGCTAAAATAAATGTCTCAAAGTATATTTTTTAACAGATACAAGTAATTGACACACCATACAAGTATAAATATGATGAAATTTTCATTTAGTAACAGCAACATAAAATAAAGGCATTAGCCCTCAACCAGTAAACAGGGCCTCTATCACATCTGATTACAAAGGGGATAGAGAACATCTCAGCTCTCAATAAATATACTAAAGGAATGCAAAATACCTGCTATAGTGCTGGTGACCAAAACAATTTCTAAAGCCATTCCACCACTCCTCCAGTGATCCCTGTTTCTTTAGCTAATAGGATTTCCCTATTAGCAAAAATTGGGATAACCTTTTAAGTTTTTCTCTGAAGTGCCCTTTTTTACGAAAAAAAAGTACAGGAAAAGATTAATGGGTTTTAGAAATAAGTAGACATATAGGTTTCAATGTCTGCTCCACCACCTTCTAGTAATCTTGGGAAATTAACCTTCTTATATTTTTCAGCTATAAAAAAAAAAAGACAGCCAGGCACAATGGCTCACACCTGTAATCCTAGCTACTCAGGAAGCAGAGATCAGGAGGATCATAGTTTGAAGCATCCAGGGAAATAGTTCGAGAGACCCTATTTCAAAAAAAAAAAAAATCACAAAAAAGGGCTGGTGGAGTGGCTCAAGGTGTAGGTCCTGAGTTTAAACTCAGTACTGCCAAAAAAAAAAAAAAGACAATTATACCTGCTTTTCAGAGTTGGTCTATGTATTAAGTAAATTAAGCTGTAAATGCATTACATTTAGTAACTATTTTTAAAAAATTAGTTCTCCTTCACTAGCTGCACAATAAAAAGCTCCTTACGCTCTATCCCTTTGTAATTTATAAAGTACATAATTACTTTACATTATCAGAAAGAGAAAAAAAGAGAACTATATTTAATTCAGCAAAGATTTTTTTCTTTGTTTTAGGGCTTTTTTTTTTTTTTTTGGCAGTACTGGAGTTTGAACTCAGGGCCTACACTTGCTAGGCAGGAGCTCTACCACTTGGGGCCTGCTACCACTTGAGCCACTCTGCCAGCCCAGCAAGTTTAAATATAAGATCTCATTCATTCAATTATTTAGCCTTTGCAATGTTACATGTACTATGCTAATGAAAAATCCAGGTTCATCCAGTCACTGTCCCCACAGAGTTGGTCTAATGGAGGGAAAAGTAGAAAGTAATGATGACAAACATTTACTGAGCACCTGGAACACACTTCACATACATCAGCTCGTTCAATCCTTACAAGTATATGATGTATTGTCATTGTGTCTATTTTACAGATAAGAAAGCTCAACCAAGTAACTTGCCCCAAATCCCAGCTAGCAGACTCCACATTCAAATTCAGATAGTTGGGCTCCATCATCATCTGTACACAATAAAATGTAGTAAATGGTGGATAAATAAGCACAGGGTGCAGAGGAGGGAAATGGAGCATGAACATCTTACTAAGTCTAGAAAGGCAAAGGACGTTCCTGAGCACTTGTCATTTGGACTTGTTACATGTGACTAAGAGGTAGACAAGCAAAAATAGTAGGGGAACCTCCGGGCTTAGGAAATGCCTGTGGAGGGCCAAAGGCAATTGCTGGAACCAGAAAGCGAGCGCCGTGGAGGGCACTGGAAGATGAAGCTGGAGACACGGCGGATGCCAGTCCCTGGAAGGGGGGCGCGCTGGGGGGCAGTGCCAGCCACATTAGAGAATCTGAGCTTTATACCCAAATCAGAGAACCACTGAAGCGGAGTCACAAGACCAAATCTGCACTTTAGAAAGACAACGTTGGTTACTGCAGGAAAATGTAGAGGATTTTGTCTTTGCCGTGTGTGGCTATTTTGTCTGATTCTAGGAAAACAAGACTGGAGGAGGTCAAAAGATAGTAGTGCGGGTCAAGGGGGAAGCAGTGGACACAGAAGAGGCGGCATCAACAGGATGCAATGGAGGCCCGGTGAAATTACCCAAAGGCCCAGAAGAGAGGCTGCCACTCTTCTCAGCCTTTCCCGCGTGCTGCACTTCGTGTTGGAAGGTAGCAACTTTCTACACCGCCCGCGGGCAGAAAGCGAGGCGGGTATTGGACGGGAAACACCCACCAGAAGATGGTCCCGAACTTCATGCTCCTCCAGAGCTCAGTGAAGTCCTCGAAGCGGACGCTGTCAATCTCCTGGAAGCGGCTGAGCAGCGCCTCGCAATCCGTCTGCAGGCCCGACGGAGTCCCCATGCCTCGACCGCCCGCAGGCAAACGGCGCACAGCCCAGCTCACCCTGATCACGCAGGAAACCCTGTAGGGACGCACGGCCCCTGCAACGTGACGCACACGCGCTACGTGCGTAATATCCGGACCTTTAGCTCCGCCTTCTTGCGGACCCGTGCCAGCGGTCGTGGTGCTTATTGCGCGTGCGCGAACGCGCAGCGCGGCTATAATGGCTGACAGCCGTCTAACTTAAAGTACCAAGTTCAGTCCTTTGAACAATTTCTTTGAAAAGGTTTACATCCCAAGAGCATCGTGAGCCCAAAAAGGATTTTAGGTCTTCATTTTCCTCTAGCTTATATAATTGGCTCTACCTTTACTATCCCTCTTCTTTAAAGCGACCCTAAAATGACAAGTCTACAACTCCAACCCACCTCCGCGTGGAAAAAGGATCTACGGAAGGGCGCTTACTAGAAGATGGACTCAATTCATTCTCATAATTGCTGAGATACTTTATAGTCTATACCTGTTCAGTTATACAGTGCTTAATGGGAGGCTCTCTCCTTGCAGCCCTCGTCTTGGAGAACCACTCTAGAGAAGAGGAGCTGGGTTTCAACCCTCTTGTAAACAGCGCCCCCAACCCCTGCCCCTACGTTACAGTGTAGCACAGCACTTAGCTGTGCACCTACCTGATGTATTACTATTGTTTGACCTAAATTCCTTCCTCTAGGCCCCACCCCCTAAAGGTTCCACCATCTCCCAATAGCATCATGGTCTGGGGACCACACCCTTAATAGATGGCGTTTGAGGGTCATTTCAGGTAGAAAGCATAGCAGCATATTGTAGTTTTGTTTGCTAAATATGGCAGGTCTACTTATATATTGCAGGACTCTAGAGCATGTACTGTATACCTACCAGTGGAGTTACTGGGTGATAATGATCGCAAATGTTTAACTTTAAAAGATAATTTGAAATTGTTTTCTGAAGTGGTTGAACTGAGTTGCACTTCTCTAGCAATGTGTGACAGTCCCACTTGAGCCATAACATCTCAGAAACTTGGTATCTAAATGTGTGGATTTTTGGGGGGGGCGGGGGAATTGGCACTTAAGACTTTGTGCTTGCTAGGCAGGAGTTCTACTGCTTGAGCCACGCCTCCAGCCCTTAAATGTGGTCTTAATATACGCTACTCTGATTATTAATGTAGTATGCAGATTTTCAAATTCTAACTTTCTATTCATACTTCCTCTATTGTGAAATGCCTGCTCACCTATTTTGTCCATTTTTCAATTGGGTCACTTGGCTTTTTCATATTAATTTCTAGGAGCACCTTATGTATTCTGGATATTAAACTGGTGTTTGTTACATATATTACAGGTATCTTTCCTCAATTTGAGACTTGTTTGTATTTACTGTCTTTCTTGTGTGTGTGTGATTATGGGATTGTAGTTACTATCTTTATGGTGATTTTTTTTTCTTTTGGTAATGCTAGGAATTCAATACAGGGCCTCATGCATACTATGCAAGTCACTCCATGGTGACTTTTGATCTACAGAAATTCTTATTTTTGGCATTGTCAATTTTTTAATATTTTTTTCTTTTGAGGTACTGGAGTTTGAACTCAGGACCTACATCTTGAGCCACTCTACCAGTCCTTTTCTGTGATGGGTTTTTCAAGATAGAGTCTCACTATTTGCCCTGGGTGGCTTTAAACCACGATTCTCCTGATCTCTGTCTCCTGAGTAGCCAGAATTACAGGTGTGAGCCACTGGCACCCGACTTTCAATCTTTTTCGATAAAGACTTTTGTATCTTAGAGTCAAAATATTTTCCCGGGCTGGCAGAGTAGCTCAAGTGATGGAGCACCTGCCTAGCAAGTGGTGAGGCCCTGAGTTCAAAGCCCAGTACAGCCAAAATAAATAAATAAACAAAATATTTTCCCTATCGTTCACTATTAGTGAAGCTAATACCAATAGTACAACAAATAAGCTGAATGCTCAGTGGTTTAACACTTCACATTAAGTCCAATTCACAACAGAATGATACAGGAAAATTCTTCTCCAAGCAATTTTCTGAGGACCCAGACTGATAAAGCTTCTGCCATCTTCACCCACTGGCTTTCAAGGTCAGCCTGAATGTAGACAAGCAGCCTATAGAAGGGGAAATAAAGACAATGTGGCTGATTGCACATTCTCAATGTTAATTATGAATGCATGACAGATTTTTATGGGCCAGGCCTGGTGTGCACTCAAAGTGTGATCTGATATCTGTTGTCTGCAAATTATTACATCTCCATGTCACAATAGTACAGAAAGTAAGAATCAACCTTTCATAACAATTTGATGATCCAATTCCATGTCGGTTCAATCTAATAAAAACTGGGTTAATAGTTGGTATGACTTTTTAAGTGTCTTTTTTTGGCAGTACTGGGGTTCAAACACAGGGACTGTACCACATGACCCACAGCTCCAGCCCTTAAATGTCATTTTTTTCTGATAATTTTTTTTAATATTTTACAAAAGTATCAATGCATGGTAGATGAGAATAGTGCATTAACCCAGATAGTTGAAAAGCACTTTGCATTGGCTGGTGCTCAGTCACATGGACCCATCCAGGAGCCGAGGAGGCTGGAAATGCAGTCCCTTACTGGGCAACCTCTTCCCAGCATCAGCTCCAGTCTATAAAATAGGTAAACAGGTCTTTGATGGAGTGCCAACTTTTCTGTCACAATTTTATTCCAAAAGTCTTGAGTTTTCACTTTTTTAAAATGATTCCTGTATATCATTTGGATGATGGATATAATCTTATAATCTCATTTTCCATATGTACAAACATTTTTATGTGTTTTTCTTTTCCTTTTTTTTGGCAATACTGGAGTTAGAACTCAGGGCCTCATGCTGGATGGCAGGTGCTTTGCCACTTGAGCTATGCCACCACTCATTTTTGCTTGTTATTTTTCAGGAAGGGTCTCACATTTTTGTTCAGGGCTGCCTTCAGACCAGGATCCTACCTGTAGCTTCCTTCTGAGCTAGGATCACAGGCAGATACTGCCCCACAGGACTTATTGATCAAGACAGGGGCTCACTAACTTTTTGCCCAAGCTGATCTCCAAACTCGATCCTTCTGATCTCTGCCTCCTGAATCGCTGAGATTATAGATGTGAGCTGCTACATGTATGTAACTTTCTATGTGTATAATATTCCAGCAGTTGTTATTGAATAATCCATCCTTTCCCAATGCTCCAAAATTACTTCTATTAAGTATCAAGTGTGCATGGCTAATTGCAACCAGTCCAAACCAACTGCCTCCCTATCTGTAGTTAAAACACCGTTTTAAAATAACGTTTCATTACTGTTTAGTATATAACTAACACCCTAAGCCTCCTTACCACCCTCAACCCTACCACATAGGCCTCCCATGCCCATAAACCGGAATCCCACAACTTCCCCAGAACCTAAAAATAAGATGGTTAACCTGGCACAAGAAGGAACCTCCAGTACTCATGCTCACTTCAGGCATTACTGTCTACTTCTAAGGCTCCATTTAGATTTTACTATACTGACACCATAATCTTAATTACTACAACTTTTACACGAACCATTTCTAGGGAGGAAATACTCAGACTTTTGCTTTTCCTATAAACTTTAACTTTGACTTGTTAAACTTCTCTAATAGTGCCATTGGGATTTTGATTGGATTATATTAAATCTCTAAGTCAATTTGGGAAGGAATAAATTCTTTTATTTCTTAGAGTATTGGGGATTGAACCCAGGGCCTTGCTCATGCTAAGCAAGCACTCTACAACTTGAGCCACACCCCTAGCCCTTTTGTTTGTATTTTGTTTTTGAGATAGGGTCTTGCTAACATTGCCTGGGCTGGCCTTGAACTCTTCATCCTACAATCTCTGTCTCCTGAGTAGCTGGGATTACAGATGAGAGCCACCACACCCATCCTTGAAAAAACACCTTTATCATATTAAGTCTTCCTATCCATAAACATTTCTTTAAGCTACTTTTAACATCTTTAATAAAGTTTTATAATTTTTCTCCATGAACTTTTTACTTTTCTTTTCTTGGGTTTTTCTTATGTACCATATGTTTTTGTGTGGCTATGGTATTTGTTATCACTTAGCTCTCTTTTTTTTTTTTTTTTTTTGTAGTACTGGGGCTTGAACTCAGGATCTTCACCTTGAGCCACTCTACCAGCCCTTTTTTGTGATTTTCTTTTTCAAGATAGGGTCTCATGAACTATTTTCCTGGGTTGGCTTTGAACCACGATCCTCCTGATCTCCACTTCCTGAGTTGCTAGGATTACAGGCGGGAGCCACTGGCACCCAGCTACTTCCAAATTCTTCTTTTTTGTTTTTTTACAGTACTTGGGTTTGAACTCAGGGCCTCACGCTTGCTAGGCAGGCACTCTACCACTTGAGCCACTCTTCCAGCCTTACATTTTCTAATTGTTTAATTCTATTATGTGAAAATACAGTTGAATTTCATATATTGATCTAATATCCAGTCTTGTTAAACTCTTGTTAAGTATGATTTTTCTGAAGAATCTTGGAGATTTTCTGTGAATAATGGCAGTTAATGACTGTTTTTCCTTTCCAATCCTTATTCCTTTTATTTCTTATTCACTTTTTATTTCACTTTCCTGGCTAACACTTCCTGTGTCATATTGTATTAATCAGCCTTTCATCACTGTGACAAAATACTTGACATAGTCATTCCCAGTCAGCCGGGGGGCGGGGGCTTTTGCTCTAGTCAGATGAAAATGGTGAACAGGAGAGGAGTGGCTTTCTCAGTGCTTGGGCCTCTGAGTGCCAATGGCTTGTGGATTGGGTTGACAGACCCAGAAGTTTATATTTCCAAAGCCTGAGAACAAAAGGCTTATGGCTTGAGGATTTAGAAACCAGAGACTTACAGCTCGAGGTGCTCAGGTGAGAGGCTATTGTTCTGGGTCTCTTCATTTTTAATCATATTATTGTTTACTGGGGGTATGTTGTGACATTTTCAAAAGTGCTTACAACATACCTAATTAAATCCACACTCCGCCGCCATCATTCTTCTTCATCCCTTCTCCACCATTCTTGGTTTCAACAGGTCTCATTTTTCCATTTTCATACACGAATACATAATACTTCCACATTCGCCCTCTTACACCGTTTCCTTATATCCTCCTCCTTCCCACTGGTACCAATACCACAGATAGAATTTGTTTTACCTTCCTTTCCTCTGTTTATGTAAAAAAAGGCATTTTTGTTTAAGATATCTATCTACACAGGGAGTTTCATTATGACATTTCCATGTATATATGTATTATTTCCCTAATTAGTTCATCCCCTCTATTTTTCTTCTTTCTACCTTACTCACCTTCTTATGGTGATTTCAATAGGTTAAAAATTCTGTGTTCATTCTTATATAGAAAACACATTAACCATATTCACCTTCTTCCTTCTTTCACTCTCCGCCTTCTGTTAGTGCCCTTCCCTTAGCGTGAACTGTTTTTCATTCTTGTTCTTCATTGTTTAGTATCGTTTGTTGCTCAGTAGAATTTTTGCCTTGGTATTATATCACTCTGGATCTTGATCACCAGAGACTCAATACTTGGCTGCTAGTGTGTTCCTTGGCTCTGAGCAGCAGTCAGCACCAACTAATGTTACAGCTCCCAAACCTTGAGAGTTGGGACCATTAGTCCCCAGCTGCAGCAAGTCTTACAGCTATCAAGCCTTGGGCTTCAGCCCCAGCACAAGTTCATGTTATAGATCTTGGGCCTTGGGTGTTGAGACACTCAGCCCATAATGCTTGACAGTTTCTTCCACTGGACAATGCCCACAGTCTCTGGCCTTCAGGTCTTCACAGCCTTCTACCTTCCACAGTCTTGACTTTCTGCTTCCTTTGATCTTCTCTATATTTCTGCTATCCTTTGCCATCTCAGATGCCTCTGCTCCTACAGTTTCTATCCACAGTTCTCTGGAACTCTTCTTACTGTTACTTCTACCACTACAATTGCTGCTGCTACTGTATCTACTGCAAGACTTCTCTTCATGTAACTAGCTCAGCCTGCTCTACCCACGATAAGATCATAAGTAGACAAAAAAACACCATTTGAGAGAACCCTTTTATTGGGCCTAATTTTTGCAATATCAGGGGTCACCACACAGGAGAGGACCTGCCAACTGATTCAAAAAGCATAGAGAGCAGCAGGGGTATACAGCCAGAAAGGAAGGGCATGACATACAAATGTAGGATTGTAATTGGCACCAATCACTCAACCAAAAGCCTTACAAAAGGACCAATCATAGGAGAAATGACTCAAGCATTGTATGCACATATGAATAATAAAAAAAGGACCAATCACAAGCCTTATATAATAATGAATAATCAGAAGACTTGCATTGCACCTATCACAAGCTTTCTTTTGAGTCAGCAGAGGAAGCACCTCTACCTGCAGTGAGAATATAGCTACAGGGTAAGCAGAGTCATCTAGAATTTAGCATGGCTTGTCTTGGGCAAAGTGAAGTCTTCCAAAGACAATGCAGGTTATCTGAAGCAGTTATGACTGGTGCAAGGCCTTCTGAACCAGGAGTTGTCACCCCAGCAGCAGAAGTTGCAATGCTCCTTGCAGCCGGAGTGTAGATTTCTCAAGATGTCTGTGAAGTGCTCAAAGCAACCAGGCTGCCATCTTGACAGTCTAGGCAGTTGTCAAAAGAACAACTTCCCAATGATGGCAGGTAGGCAAAAGGGGAAGGCTGACAACTGCTAATCAGAATCAAATTGCCAGCCTCCACCCCACCCCAGCTTAGCTTATTAGAAGGAAATATAAACATTAAAGGGTACTTACAGTACCTATCATTTAACATTTTTAACTTTATTTAATGGTGCTTAACTCCTAACAAAATGCCCCTAGGGAGGGATGGGTCCTTCTAACCCACTTCAAAACAAGAGGAGATAGGGCTCATTTTGGCTCATCTTTTCAGAGGTTTCAGTCCATGGTCATTTGGCTCCATTGTTTCTTGGCTGCAGTGAGGCAGTACATCATGGTAGAAGGACATGGCAGAGGAAAGCTAGTCACCTTATGGCTGCCAGGAAGCAGAGAAAATACAAAAAGTAGTCTGGGACAAAATAGAGCCCCCAAAAACTTGCACCCAGTTACCTATTTCCTCCAGCTAAATCCAACCTTCAGAAGTTTCCACCACTTCCCAATCATGCCATCAAATTATTAATTCATCAGTGGATTAATAATCCATTGGGGAAGACAGAACACTCCTGGTCCAATCATTTCTCCAAAGCCCCATCTCTGAATACCTCATAGGGGACCATGAGCCTTTTGGGGAGATATTTCATATTCAAACCATAACATATGTTAAATACAAATGTGCATGCATGAGTGTGTTTCTGTTTGCTGCTATAACACCAAAATCTAATAAAGTCTAGTGGGCTTTTCATTTTAGTTATTTCACTTTTCAACTCTAGAATTTCTATCATCTGACTCTTTTAAAATAATATCTACTTATATTCTATATTTAATGAACCATTGTCACCGTGCATTCCTTTATACCTTTAAATATGACTTCTTTGATATGTTTTTGGAGTTAGTGGGGTTTGAACTAAGGGCTTCACATTTGCTTGGTAGGCACTCTACTACTTAAACCACACCCCCAGTCCTTGAATATATTTTTAATGACTGCTTTAAAGTGTTTAAGTTGGCCATACATACAGGCCCTCTGATATGTAATTTCTCTCCATTTTTCCTGTGTATGAATCAAACTTCCTTGGTTTTTTATGTCTATTTTGTTAAAAATCGACCATTTTAGATAATTTATTGTAGCAATTCTGTAGACTGATTGCCTCCCTCTCCCCTGTAGCTGGTTTTACTTGTTTATTTAGTGACTTGACCGGACTATTTTAGTGAAGTTCATTTCCCTAACAGAATGAGCTCTCTTGTGTTGGTCCTCAGAGATAGCCCTGGTCATGCACAGAGTCACCATGCTAGGATCCTGTGGTTTTCCTGTGTTCTTTATCTCTCTTCCTTAAGCTTTCTGTCCTATTTCCTATTACAATTAGCCTCCACTAATTGCTAGCTAATGGCTCTATTTTTTTTTTTTGACAATACCCTGGGGCATAGATTGCTTCAGTCTAATCCAATTAAATTTATGATCCTTGGTGAAGGTAGTTTTTTAGTTCAATCTTAAGGTATGTTCTGATCCCAGGGCTACTCTTATTAGCTGTCTCTTCCCTGGCTCTCTGGTGAACTAGTAGCTTGCAGTTTAGTTTATTGCTTATAGGGAGCTACCAAATTCCTCTCACTTGCTTACACCAAAATATCCATGGTCTGCAAGGGCACCTTTAGTTTTCACTTTACCCATACTTGTTCCAAATAAAGTCAGTTCGTCTGAGGAGAACTTGAGAGTCCTGTGTTCTTATGGATGCCTCTCCTGCTGAGCCAAAACTTCGAGTCACTGCTCCAGAGCTGGGGATGAGGACAGTAGCCTTGTTTTAGGACCTCTCCTGCTTTATGGGCAGGGATCTGTTATTCTCAGCCTGCCTATTCTGGCATGGAATTCCCACCCTACGTGTGTGATTTCAGATAAGGGCAACTGGGGGGTTCCTAATCTCTCCATCTCTAGGACACACTTACCTGGAATACAGTCTCTGAATGTAAAGCTAGGGAGCATGAGAAATGCTGGCAGCCTGCTCGTCCCAAGGAAGACCACAGTCCTTTACTGAATCTGGGGGAAGAAGGAGCTCCACCTTCTTGGCTGCAATTACTTTAGTGGAACTTTTCTTCACACTAAGGAGAAAAGGGAGACTATAGCAGTTCCTGGTTCAAAAACCACTGACTGCTGTTAGTTTTACCAAGATTTAGTCAATTTTCTTGAATAAATGTTTCTATATTTGCTGTATTCCCTTTTTACAATTTCAAGAAATTTTTAATGGTTACTTTTATTTATTTTTTACTAGTGAGACCTGTTTTGCTGGGGAATGAGTTCATGGAGCTATTTAAGTTGCCAATTTGTTGGGGATGCATTTAAAGGCATGACTCTTGTCCTCTATTGCTCACCATAGTGTAGAACAATTCACTTCAAGTAGGTAAATATAACTTTAGTGTCTATGAGCTAAATGCAATGCAATATGGGAACACCTATGAGAACCTCCTAACCCAGGCCCTAAGTGATAAGAACTGCCCCTTGCCACCATTCTGCAGCCTGAGCCGCAGCTGGTCTCATCCCTTGCAGAACAAAGCCCCATTGTCCCTTATCTCCTGCCACCTCCCTTTGTCTGCCCTAGCCCTTGCTACTTAAGGCCAGACCCCCTGAGAGAAGCTGCTGCACCATTTTTTCAGAGCCAACCAGCCTGCTAATTAAACTTTTGGGCATGAGATAACTCTCATGAGCCTCCTTTGTGTTTAGTGTTCGGCATTTTCCTAACACGAAGCAGATGAGTCCTGAAAAAGAGGGAAATTATTATTATTATTATTATTGTGGTTGTTATTGTTATTAATTCTGGAGGTGCTAGAGTGTGAACTCAGGGCCTCACATCTGCTAGGCTCTATCACTTGAGTCATTCCATCAGCTCATTTTTTTGTGTTGGGTATTTTTGAAATAGGGTCTTGTGAACTTTTTGCCCTGGGTTGGCTTTGAATCTCAATCCTCCTGATCTCTGCCACCTGAGTAGCTGGGATTACAGGCATGACCTACCAATGCTCACCCTTTTTTTGTTTTTACGGTTATTATTATTATTGCTATTATTATTTGGGGGTACAGGAGTTTGAACTCAGAGCTTCACACTTGCTAGGTAGGCACTCAACCACTTATACCACCCCGCCAGCCCATAAATAGGGAAATAATTAAGGAGATGGAGATGAGACAGAAAGGGTGCTGCAGACACAGAGAAAAGGCAAGAACAGGCACAAAGAAGATAGACCCCATGCTGGGAAAGTCTATCATTGGAGCCAAGGATGCAAGGGAAAGAATTAGGAATTATAGGTAGGAGGTGGGTTGGGAGATTTCCTTCCTTTCAGTTCCTGCTCACACAGCATTCTCAGCAAAGGGTGTTTGCATATTAATCCTTAGAGACTTATCTCTCTTGAAGCCATTTGCTTACATTTTATATTCCAGGGTGGTTAAAAAAAAAAAAAAAGACCTTCACTTCCTCTCCCTCCACAGGGAAAATTTGTTTATACTTCATGGCAGTGTTCCTTAGGGGAGAGTGGGTACATGTCCCAGCTGCCACATACAAACCCCAAACCTAATTCAGAGTTCTCTGTGGTACAAACCCTAAAGCACATACAGGTGAATATCTGGCCCTTACTGTGTAGCCCATGGGAACTGGTACATAGGGGAATTGGTATTAATGTTCTGTGAGCAGTAAATGATCTGATGGCTGGTATTTCTATCATATATAAATACTGTCAGAAACAATTATATGCATGTATTTTATATGTGTATGTGTGTGTGCATTTGTAGCAGGCTCTTCACAGTTTTAGCCTTACCATCAAATATATAAGAATTTAAACTCTCATTTTAAAATCATTATTTTTCTTATTAACATAAGTAATTCATATTCCCTATAAAACATCACAAAGAAACAGAAATGAATTATGTAGGAAGTTAAGTCCTCTGGCACTTCCTCTCCAAGGACAAGAGCTGTTTAAATTCATTAGACTATTCCCCTTGAGGACATGCTAAATAAAGAAATAACATCATCACAGTTTTGCTTTAAAAAGACTTGTCTGGCAACAATGCCAGATTAGTTTGGCAACAATCTCGTGTGGCAGAAATGGGGCAGATTAGCGGGGAAGTGAAGGAGACGAAGGCAACAGCTGTTTTAAGCCCTATTAGTGATCGTATAGAGGGATTAAGAATATCTAGAAACAAAGCCAAAAAAAACTCTGTGTCACTGACTAGATATTTTGATAATATTTAGGAAATTATTGTTAATTTTTAGATGTTTTAGTGCTGTGGTTATGTCAAAAAAGAATATCCTTTTTAGAAGTGCATATTGAATTATTTACAAATGAAGTTATATGACTTCTTGGATTCCTTTCAAAATAATGGGGGAGGAGGAGGGATGCGTGGAGGTATAAAGAAAGATTATTCATGAGTTGGTAACTGTTGAAGCTGATACTGGGAGTGACTCTGGGATGAGACACCCAGATGTCTCAAGAATGACAGATGTGGGAGTGCAGCAGATAGTCTTCTGGGGATTGTCTCAGCTAAAGAAAGATCACATCTCCTTCTGTGGGCAGTCCATATCCAATGCCTGATCCATACCTGGGATGTAAAGGCCGGGTCCTCCTTATAGTCTAGAAAAGCTCTATCCCAGTTCCAGAGCTCAGTGAGGCTGCTGAAGGCCACTGTTGGGATTGGGTGTCTGCCTCTGCCCACTTTTATTTCTTCCCTTCCATAAATGGTGGTCCAAAAACACTCCCTAATAAACCAGCTGGAAACTCCAACTCTGTCTACTGAGAGAACCCAAACTGCAAAAATGCTTTGGTATCCTTATTCTCTTTATTTTAGCACAAGTTTCCATCATGAAAATTTAAGAGAAAAACAGAACTGTGCCAGACTGGAGGTGGTGGGAAAGGGAGTGTTGTGACAAGTGGCTTCTAGGATTGTGGTTTCTGAGACTGAATGGTGCCATTCATTCAGCAGGGGATGTAGGAGGAGCCATTTGGAAAAATGTAAAGAGTTAATGGTTTTTTTTTTGTTGTTGGTTGGTTGGTTTGTTTTGTTCTTAATATGGAATGCTCCCTGAATTTGCACTCCATCTGAATTTGCATGTGACCTTTCAAGGACCATGCTAGTCCCCTCTGTATCATCTCAATTTTGGTGTATGTTCTGCTTAAATGAGCGCCGGGAGTTAGTTTTTGACATGCCTATTGTGAGTAGTATGGACTGGTAATATAGATTAGAGGATCAAACTGCAGACAACTCATGAAAAGGAAAGGTTGAACATCTGAAATGGCTAATATACATTCTATTTGTATAAATATAAATTCTATTTAGACTTTAGTTACATTTGCATAATTACAGTTGAATGAATGATTATCTCATAGAATGGGAATTCACCACACTCTTGATGGCAGGCACTATGTTCTAGATATTTATTATATCTTGCACTCAGTCATAATTAATCACTGAGTGAATGTATTCTCCTAAAAGAGCCAGAAAATAGTCCTGTTTTCCCCATGCTGTTCCTCTGATCAGAATTCTATTCTGGTCCCATGTTACACATGAAATCCTCTTCCATCTTCAATCACATGTGTGTTGTCTTTGTGCAAGCAGAGTGGAAGGCTTTTGAAACAACCAAGGATGAATCAGATGAAAACCTGTGTTTCAAAAAAAATGAATTTAGTAGGGAGGATAAGTTATTCATATTCATTGTCACAAGAAGGTAAAAAAAAAATGAGAAATGAGAAAGTCAAAGATGTACTGAGAAGGAAATTCAGAGAGGTGACAAATCTCTGCAGTTGCCAAGACTCTAAGAAGTAACATGGGGTGATGCAAAATACTGACCCAGGCTGTGCTGGCTGCTGTCGAATTTTGTTTGTGGCACACTGAGTACTCTACCAGCAGATCAGGTGCCAGGCAAATTTATAATGGCTAACCCCGGCTTACTTAGTACTCCTATGAAATATTTTGTCATAGCATTGTATACAGAAGCATTTTAAAAAATCCATTTCAAAGAGCAAATAATAGCTGGAAGTATTTGGAAAAGATCTCTACATAAAATAGTGATCCCTAGTGTTTTAATGTTTTGAAATCTCTAAAGATAGATTTGACTTCACAGAATCCTAGTCACCAGCTTTTTAAAAGGCACAGCCCTTTGTGAAAAACATTACAGGACTCCACCCAGCCTGGTCTCCTTGGTGGAGAATCTCCAGTCTAATGATTTAAGCATCCACAAAACCTAAAGAATTTTATCAGTCTCCTTATATGGCACTTCTCTCATTAAACACCTAGTTCAGGAGAGAATAATGGAGGAGGTGAATTCAACGATGATGTATTTGTAAGAACTCTTGTAAAACCCCAGTACAAATCAGTTTTCATTACCAAAAAAGTATTTAAAACACCTCAGCCACTTTTTAAAAAAATGGACTCTTACTTTCTATGAAATTCAGTTTGAAAACCCATAAGCAATGAATTTTTCCTGAAGGAAACAGCTTAAAAATGTAAAACGCAGTGAGCTATGAATATGCGGAGGCCAGGTTAAACAATACCTGACCTTGTACTTTACAATAAACTGTGCAATCAAAGTTACTAAGATTACAGTGGTTTCTATTTAAGGCCCCAAGCTTTTCCGTAAACTCACCCCCCCTTCCGTCTAACAATATTATCTTCTCCCAAACGATTCTCAATAGCTGGCACACAATAAAGCTTAAAAGACAAAACACCCAAAACACCCAACTAAACAAAAACTCACCACCCAGAGCAGCTAGAGTTCTCATATACTTAATTAGGCGTATCTCAAAGTGCTTTATTTAAAATAAACTAAGTCTTTGAGCGCTTTAAGGGGAATGTATTTCTATAATCAACTCCTGGTTTTGATTAGATTAGCTGAGGACTAATTTGAAATAGGCAAGTTTGTGCCACGAAGGCCAGCGTCACACCCCAAAGCCTTAGCCAGTGCACCCCGGTTGTCGACAGCTGCACAGCCACACCCCCTGTAGCAGCCGAGCGCAGGGCTGGGCCAGGGACGCCTCGCACATGCGCTCGCACACGTAGACGGGAGCCGCTGGAGGCAGCGCGCACGGTTCGGAGCCGCGGGGCCCCGGGCCACGGCCGCGGGCGGGGGCGCGCTGGGATGCTGCGCCGAGCACGTACCGGGGCGTGGCCTGCAGCGCGGGGGGCGGTCCCTGGGGAAGTTTCTTGGTGGCTGGGTTTTCGCATGCTCATCATGTAGCACCTGGGCGCCGGGAGCAGGAGGGGAGCCGGGCCCCTTCCGCGTGCCCCCGCCGCGGGTTTGCCCATGGCCGCGCTCAGACACCTGTCTTCCTCTCCGTCCCGGAACGCAGCCAAGACGAGGGAATAAAGGAAATTAAATAGCACATGGAGATCGGGTGTCTGGGCAGCGACTTGGATAAAATCCATTCATTACAGGTAAGAATATAAATTATGTCCAGGCCTCTGAAAGTTGTGAACACAACAAAGCTTCAGAAAGCGTTCATAGGAAGGCTTGTGGGAGGAAGTCGCGTTTATGGGACAGGGAGAGACTAAGTCGTATTAAATTCTTCAGATCGCAGTAAAATGATACGGGACAACAGGTTCCGCGCTATTTAAAGGCAAGAAATAAGAGCAAAAGTGGGTAGCAGAAGACTTAAAATATCCCAATCAAAAGTAAACAAATGTGTTAAGCATTTTGCGTGCTCAGTCTTCAAAGACTCCTATGAATTAGTGCTTGTATCTCATTTTGTACATTTGAAAACCTTAACTGGCTATCAGCTTAGCTGGGATAGTTTTTGGTCCCAGCTAGCAACATGTTTGCAAAAATTCTATTGAACCAAAATTTAAAGTTATGAAGAAAGATTCCTTATGCTTTGCACAACTTGTTTTTGACACTGCTGCATTAAGACTTTGAACTTTCAAAATGCTTGTTTGTGTAAAGCTGGTAATTTTAGCTTTCAAACCTTCTAGAGCTTTGTAGGAGGAAATCAAATTTGGAGTGATTGTGAGGCTATAAAAACCTCCCATACACTACATCTTTGACCTGCATGACAACTATGTATTGTCTCTATATCCAGAAATCAGAATTTTTAGTTCACACTCAAATCCCAATAAATAGCTCTTCAAAACGCTTTTTATTCATTTCTATTTATGTCTTGCCACTCCTCTCAGGACATCCCTTAAACATATTGTGTAATCTCTTTCAAAGGATGTGTAATCTCTTTCAAAGGATGTCCAACCTCCATTTTCTTCATCCTCAATCTTTTTCCTCTTTTTTATTTGAACAGTTGGCAATGGGGAAGGGTGTGTTCTACTTCACTGGTGGTTGGTACCATGGGATATGGAGTCACTGATGGCCAGCTCTCAGATTTTCAAATGTACAAAATGAGGTACAAGCACTAATTCACTGGGGGCTTTGAAGACTGGGGTAGCAAAAAAAATGCTTAGTTCAGAGTTGAGCATAAAGTACTCAACAGATGTTAGGTTCATTTGAGCTCAGGCTGTGCATTGTACCTGGCAGCAGCAGGCTCTCTGGGTAAGTACTTTCAGTTCTAAGCTTATCCTGGGCACTCTGAGCAAATTTGCTAACCCCCTTTGCCCGGCTTTTTCCATGGTGAAAGTAGTACTAGTTATTCTTCATAGCAGCACCAGAGAAGAGGGAAGCACAGGCATACTTGAGTGGCGGAGAGGAACACTATGGAGAATTGTTATTACACAGTTATAGGGTAGGGTTACACTTCTTGTATAAGGAAATTTGTGATGTTGTCCGATGTTGGGAAGGAAGTGCTGGTTCTATTTGGAATGTCTTTGAGCACTCCAGGTGAATTTTTTGAGTGACTGAGCAGTAGTTATTTTCTTCAGTGCAACTTGTTTTTTGTTTTTGAGACAGGGTCTCACTATGTAGAACAGGCTGGCCTGCATCTACTGTTTTTTAACATGGCCTTCCCTTTCTCAATGATTGCTCTCCTAAGTCATTTTCCCAGACTCTTGACCATTACATAATCTGCTCATTTATTAATATTTGAAAATGCTACATAAACTTCTAGTTCCCGATTGAAGTTAACTGCTAAATAAGGATAGTTCTTATTTTGCAACCTGGGAATATTAAGCAACTACTTTAATTCTAAAATGTCACCTTTAGTACTATCTGTAACTAATAAAAGAAGTACTTTGTGCTCCAAATTTTGGATAGAGTATTAGCATTGTGAACTATTGTTCCAAAATTTTCATGTATTTGTAATCACATGTGTACTCTAAGATAAAAACAACTATCTAAGAGGCATACACCTCAGGCTACAGGACTAAGGTTCTGACACTGGTCAAACAATTTGTCAGTAAAAGTTAAGTTTTCAGGGCTGGAGGTGTAGTTCACTGGAGTGTTTGCTTAGCATGTGTAAGGTCCTGGCACCTTACACATATACACAAAAAGTTGTAACCTCTAGGTGTAAGGATTTATAGTGATTTTTCTGTTTCTTAAGTTTTTTTTAATCTTTCTATACTGTCTGATTAAAAAAATTAGAATGTAAAATATAGCTACTTTATAAAAGAAAAACCCAGGAGAGAAAAAAAAAAGCTATTTAAAAAATGTTTTTAAATACAAGATCATGGAAACAAAGAAACCAAGATTTGTTCTAAGTGTAACATAGTTATGCTTCATGATTTGCTTCATTCATTCCACTCATACTAAAAAATTTAAATTTTGTGTTTTACACTTTAATAGCCTCATAAATTTATAAATGACAAGTTTCTTTTCTAAAAACATAGCTTTACAATGCAATATTATGGTTTGTTCTTTAACATGACATTTAGGGACACGACATACATTAGGGTAATGATAATAAATGTAGAAATGTACAATGTAATTTTCATAAAGTACTTAAAGGATTGGGAAACAACTTTATGAGCTAGAGATGTTGAAGCAATATTTAAACATAAAAGTTGATCAAAGTGGGCCTGGTCCACAGAAGATGTTTATTTGATGTAACAAAACAATACAGTTAGTGTTAGACCCCAACCACAAAGAGCAAAGGAATGAAAAATTTGTACATAAAAAAAAAAAAAAGATGTTTACTACAACTACATTCCTAAAATAATGCTTCTAAAATTACTCAATTATTGAAATCTATATGAAAAAAAGAAGGATGTTAACAGCGACAAAGTGCATAAAACCAAACATATTTTGAGCAAATTAACATACTAGGTAAATTTACTAACAATGCATGATTTTTTTTGTTTACAGTCTGCTCAAAATATCTTTATACCAACAGGGTGGGCAGAACATTTAAGTATAATATCAATTACACAATATTAGCATAAACTTCCACAACTACATAGGGTACTGTTTTCTTTTGAGCTGGCAAAGTAACTACAGAAACATCAGATGATTTCTCTGAATTGAGAATTTTACCAAATAAATGCCACATACCTTCTAGATATATGCATATCTTTCTATATCATGTAAATGGCTTTACCCATTTAAATAATAAACCATACAGCATTTAAGAATCATTATTGTAAGATTAACAATGTCATGTTCCAGGTTTAACAATTTCATAGGCCCAAAAAAAATTTCTTCTTAAAAACTACTTTTATAAATGCAGAATATATTGCATGAGTAACTCCTGGTAATTTTTAAGAAAATATATTGTGCAATTGTGGCTACCACGTACTGCTGGCAAAGCATTATTGTTTATGTAAAATTGTGAAAAAAAAAAAAAAAAAAAAAACAGAGTAAAAATTTCAACTGCCTACAGTCATGATGAAAGGTTACTGCCTTCTTAAAAAATTATGTTGGCATTTCATTAAAAATAATTCAATAGGGACAAATTCCCTAGCCAAAAATAAATAAATAAAAAGGTGCATTTTTAAATGACACTACTGCGATGCAACTGTTTAAATACCAAAGAATTGTGAAAATGTGCTGCCTGTGATCTGGCATTAAAGAACATATTAAAAAAGAGCATTAGGTAAATTAATAGAAAGGGGATCAAAACTGAACTACCCGAGTTTGTGCAGTATTGTAGCCAGGCTTCTAAAATTAGATATAGAAAATATAAATAGACTGCTTTAGGTAATGAGCCACCAGTGTCCAAAAAAATAAAATAAAATAAAATAAAATAAAATAAAAAATAAAACCCAAAAACCAAAACCCACAAAAGGAATGAGATTATGAAAAAGCTTAGTTAACTTGATCCAAAGCTCTGAGTAACTCTTCTCCCTGCAGTAGGTTTCTGCTGCCTTGTATGGGAGCATTAACTTCACAATCATAACTGGTCAGCTGTGGTAATCCAGCCTCATCCATTGATTGCCCCAGCAGTCTACATGCTAGATCTGAAAAACAAAGAGACACCTAAGTAGTCATTAAATTGATTCAAGACATACTATGTACTAGGTATGGGAGAAAATAAAACAAATAGTCTCTGGAATTGTCTTTAGTTTACTGAGCAAAACCATAGTTATATAAACAAACAAGTGCAATCAAGTTTATTGGTGCTGTCAAAAGTATTTACAGGATGCAATGAAGGCACTTTTTAAAGGACTTATAATTTAGACAGACACAAATATTTGCAGGTTTCTGTTTCTATCAATATTGACAGCACATAGACATATAAAAGAAAATTAGTAATAAATGAAATGCTACTGTACTTTTTACTTTTTAATTTTGCCAAGGAACTGAAATCACCCTCACATGGGGTACAGCTCCTAAATAACTTTCCTTGTCATGGTCAAGGGCAGAAAGAATAACTAACCAGAGGGTATTAAAATAATTGTCTTTTGCTCCAATCCATTCTGTTCGCTAGATTTGCATCCTTTCACGCGTTTCCAAGAAAGCGATGTAGTAGCGGCACGATCATCTGGTTGCTGCAATAATGCTCCCTAAAAAGAGTGAAGTTATTTCAAGTTTAATATGTGAACTTTTATTTTTTTACAATCAAGAACTTTGAAATCAGTGTAAACTTACTAGCAACTTACAGGCAGATTTCTTAAGATACTGCCCTAAATTATTTTTAATTCTTCCTCTTAGTATTAAGATAAAGTCATTTGCTACCTGTTATTACTAATTTGTCTATAAATACTTTCCAGTTAATTTGGACTGAAAATATCTCTTTGGATTACAACCAGCCTAAACTGGCCCTAAAACACAAAGTTTCCAGTTATAAGGGGAAAATAACTTAAAGGAAAGAAAATGAGACTGGTAGTGATATAGAGGGTGGAATCATGGGAGAACTTTCAATTCTTACTCAAGATACACCTGCATTAATTAAATGTATTTTCAAAATATAGTACATAGAAAGTAAAGAAGTCAATGTATAGCTTCTAGAAATATAAATAGTATTTGGAAGATACTATTTAGCACATTAGCTAAAGTACAAAAACAACATTACTTACAATTCCTACTGCTTGAAAAAGTGAGCCATCGTGTTCCATTTTTCTCTTTCTCTGAGCATTCTGCAAAGCCAGTATCTTTGGATTTAATTCTTCCTCAGGAGCAGTATTTCTGGGAAAGAAAACCATTCTACATAAAAATATGTTTAAAAAAAAAATCCAACAAGTTCTTTTAAACAAAATACATAATGCCTTAGTTTCCAACACTAAGGAATGTGTTTTTTATATATATAAGAACTTTCTTGACTGTTAAGGTTTATTATCTTTTTTTGGTGATGCTGGGAGTTGAACTCAGGACCTTGTGCACACCAGTCAAGCACTCTACCACTGAGCTATATCTCCAGCCCAAGGTTTATTATCTTAAAGCAAAAGCTCCAGTTTCTTTTGGTATTTTTTCCTTTTGATGAAACTGGGTTTGAACTCAGGGCTTTGCACTTGCAAAGCAGGTCCAGTCCGTTTTGCTCTGGTTATTTTGGAGATGGGAGTCTTGCGAACTATTTGGCTGGGCTGGTTCGAATTGTGATCCTCTCAATCTCAGCCTCCCAAGTAGCTAGGATTTACAGGTGTGAGCCACCAGTGCCCAGCTTGTTTTGGTTTTTGAGATGTTGGGGACTGAATTCAGAGATTCACACATGCTAGGCAAGTGCTTGACCACTGAACTATGCTCCCAGCTGTAAAGCTCAATTTTTTAAAACAAAGTTTTCTAAACCATACATATTCCTATTTTATAAAACAGAACTAGCCGGATGCAATGGTGCACTCAGCAGGCTGACACAAGAGGATTGCAAGTTCAAGGACAGCCTGGGCTACATAGTGAAACCCTGCCTCAAAACAAACAAACAAACAAACAAAAACAAAATAAAAAGACCCAAACCAGAAACTGACATTGTTTAAGTCAAAAGTTAAGCAGCAGCCTTTCATTCCACCTAGTATAACCATTTGATGCCATTCTTTGGGACTATAGAAATACAAGATTAAGCTCACATTTGTATAAATTAATAACATTTCATATTCATTAGTTTATTTTAAACTTATTCCAGTTCTCAAAACAAGACGGGTGTATCATACTGGTTTTTTTTTTTTTTTTAAGTGATCCTGGGGTTGGAATTCAGGTCCTCACACTTGCTAGGCAGGTGCTCTACCACTTAAGCCACTCTACCAGCCCTGTTTTGTGTTGGGTATTTCCAATATAGAATCTCATGAACTATTTGCCCCAGGCTAGCTTCAACTGCAATCCTCTAGATCTCTGCCTACTGAGTAGCTGGGATTACAGACGTGAGCCACTGGTGCCCAGCATGTAAAACTCATTTTATAAATAAGAAACCGAGGCCTACCAGGTAACTTGCTCGATGTCCCATTGCTAGTTAGTTGCAGGTAATGAAAGTACACTCTGGGTGGTCTCCAGATGCCCACCTCCCCTCCTGGTAATCTTTGCACAATATGCAGTTTGCTCTCAGTATTGATGTGGTTATCAAATCTGAGCTGTCTGTATCCAGAAGTAACATAATGAGGAACCCACGCCCCATGGCTCAGGCCTGTAATGCTAGCTACTTAGGAGGCAGAGATCAGGAAAATTGTGGTTTGAAGCCAGCCTGAGGCAAATAGTTTGCAAGACCCTATCTTGAAAAAAACTAATATAAAACAGAGCTGGTAAGGGGCTCAAGTGGTAGAGTGCCTGCCTAGAAAGTGCAAGGCCCTGAGTTCAAGTCCCAATGCTGCCAAAAAAATTAAAAATATAGCAAGGAAGTATTCTAAAAGTCAGTACATCAATTTTGTTATAATCACAATAGTTTCTTGCTCTGTTCCAGATACTTGGGAATGCAAAATGGGTAGCTGATAATATAACTGTAACTGTTCTCCTATTTGCATTTTTGTTGTGTGTTTTAAATAAAACGTAGTATATAGATAGGCAGGTTTTAAAATTCTTATACATTGTCTTTATGAAACAGAACTCAAGTCTATCATGTAAATATCATCTTAGTAGTAGTATTTCTAATGGTTTGTCCTTAATCCTGTTCTAAAGCTGTTAATTTGATTTAGTATAGCATTTTAATTTTGCAAATAGCTACCTAAAAGGGTGGGTGGGGAAGAGACTACATAGAAAGTTTATCTTTAAAAGTGTTTATCTGTAAAAGTGTTGGTAATGTTCCAGAATTGCTAACCCGATGTGATATTAGACTTTAATTGTGACAAGTAAAATCCAAGAGAAATAGTTGTTTGGAAAACTGAATATCCCATTCTCTGTAGCTAATAGTAAACTGGAAATTACAGATCATTGTCATTTACATCATTATATTCATTCATCTCACTCCAACAATCATTTATTGAGCAAGTCCTACAAGCCAGGTACTGACCTAAGTATTAGTATCACTGAAATGCTGAAGATATTGTCATTGCCCAGTGGAGCTAAGGGCTGAAGTCAGTTGCTGGTATAGTATTTATAGACCTTTTACTTTGTTTTTATTTTTTTTAGATAGGGTCTCACTATGTAGTTCAGGTTGGCCTCAGAACTCATGATCCTCCTGCCTCAGCCTCCCACTTGCTGGGATCACAGATGTGTACCACTGTGCCTGGCTTCTGAATTCATCTGAAGTCTTAATTTTTCCCTAGGTCAGGGAAAAAGCAGGCTTCTTCCAGCACTCCAGGTCAAGGTAGTACTGAAGACACAGAGAAGAGAACCTATGTTGGGCTTAGAGCAGTACTTCTTTCCTGCTGATGACAATTGGCTCTATCTAGGCACAGGAAAGGAGCCATCATTCTCCACCACACTGACTAGCTAAGATTCTTTCCTCTAGGTATAGTCTCAAATTTAAAATATGTCAAATCCCATTACAAACTACATACAGAAATTATAAAACCAGGTCATGTCTTGAACTGGAGGTGTGGTTCAAGTAGTAGAGTGCTTTGCAAGCACAAAGCCCTAAGTTCAAACCCCAGCCACACCAAAATAAATGAACAAATAAATAAATAAATAAATTTGAGTCATGTGCAAATATTTGCTCAAACATTGCTTCATTCCATAAAACATAAGTCATGCTAGGATTCTTGGTTTAGGCCTAAAAAACTTATTTGACCTGTAATATAGCTAATGTACAAATAGGTAATGAAAAACAAAAGCAATTTAAAGTGAGAAACTATATACATTTTTTAAAGGCTATTAAATATCCATATTCAACAAACACTGAGAGTTAAAGATCATTAAGCTTGAGCCAGGCTTGGGCCATGTGGTACATACCTGTAATCTCAGTTACTAGGGAGGTGGAGACTGGAAAGATTCTGCTTCAAGACCAGCTTAGACAAAAAGTTAGGTAGACCCCATCTCAAGCAACCAGTTGGGCATGGTGGGTACATTATCTGTGCCTCCTAGCTACACAGGAGGCCAAAGGTAAGGATCATGGTCCAAGGCCAGTCCCGCCAGGGGCAAGAATAAAATCATCAAGCCCAATTTGGGATTGGAAAGAACCCTCAAACTGAAGGGCTTTTCTTCATGTAAGCTTAAAAAGAATTCTAAAAGATGGAAGCATCTAAGTAGTGAGGACAGTTACTAGTCTGAAGTGAACAACTGCACCAAGTATGCCTGGGCCAATTCTTACACAGTTACACAATTGACTGGCTACATTCTTTCTGCTTTTTATTCTTTTTGCAATACTGAAGTCTGAACTCGGGGCAGGTGCTCCAGCACTTGAGCCATGCCCCAGCCCTAGATTTTATTTTTAAAGGCATTAGAAGAGCTCCTCCATTCAGACAGTTGATAGGATTGTTTTAGAGAAAAATATACAGGGTAATTTAGAAAGTTTTTTGTGCTTGTTTTAAATTCAGATTTAGTATATTTTATGTTCTTTAAAAAAGCATAATGTCAGAAAGGTCCATGTATATTTAGAAATCATGTAACATCACACATATTTGCTGAAACATAATAGAAAAACTGTAACTTTAGTGTTACTTATAAATACCTTGGGCTCAAAGTGACAGATACCACGTTAGGGCTTCTTGGATGAGACTTTTCTGTCTGTTCTATGACTCCTTTTCCTGCTCTGTTTGGTGAGGCTGTCCGACTCTGAGGATCACCATACTGTGATGTTGTGTCAGTTGCGGTTTCTTTAGGTACGTGGATAGGAGACGGAGATCCAATCAGTATTTTAATGTCTTCCATACCATCTTTTGTCACTGTTTTTAATTCATCAGTGGTGGGAGTGGCAGTGTTAATGGTGGGTTCTTGCAGCTGAGTCTGCTGGAATACTGTAACTGTGCTCATACTTTGAGGGCTTGCAGAACTGCTTTCTAATGGTGACAACTGATCAAAGGAACGTAACTGGAAATCATCATCCATTGGGATATAGGGAGCCAACATCTCCAAGTCTAAATCAGTGTCCTTTAAAACACAGTAAATACATCAGTTTTTACAATGGCTGCTTATTGAAAAGAAAAACAAATTAAACCCAGTTATTTCAAGCTAAAAATTTACAAAAACCAATACATAAAAATAAACAGGTTCATACCTGAGTTGAAAATGGATTCTTTGCTTCTGTGTCTTCAGCAAAAAGTTTCTCTACCAATTCCAGCTTGAATACATTGACCATATCACTATCCACATCAAAACAATATTCACTGGGACTGTTAGGCTGTCAAAGGAGTTAAAAGTGTTTACTTTTCCCTGAATAAGCTTTCTTCTGTTTTCCTTGTTAAAGTTTTCAAGCCAGATCTCAGAAAATATACAGCAAATTCTACCTCATTTATTGAGTTTTATCTAACTAAAAAGTTACATGTTTGAGTTTATACTGGTAATTAATTTTACTAGTATACATATTTCTCACTGTATAACATTAATTTTAAAAATTAATATTAAAAATGCACTTATCTGCGTACTATAAAGACTAAAACATCCAGGTGTGGTCAAGCACGCCTATAATCCTAGCTACGAAAGAGGCTGAGGCAGGAGGATTCCCAGTTTGAGGCCAGTCTGGACAACTTAACAAGACCCTGCCTCAAAGTAAAATTTTTTAAAAAGGGAGGGAGTGCACTAGGGGCACAATTCAGTTGATGGCACTGCCTAGCATGTGTGAGATCCTGGGTTCAATCTCCAGGACTACAAAAAAAAAAAATAAATAAATAAACTTATGTAACAATTCAAGCCCCATGGTGGCCCTAATTAGACAATTAACTAGATGATATACTCACTGGAATCTACCTCTGTACAGAGAAGGCACACTCCTATGTGAATGCTACCGTAGGCAATGGAGTCTGAAATTTAAATTTTTTTACCTGCATACACCTTAATGGATATATTACTATTCTAGGAGTTCTGGGCAAGAATTCTAACCTAAAACCCCATAGCTGGATGTTCTTCTCTCATTTTAACATTTTTTATTAGATTTACTTTTGTTAGTAAAAGAACCAAACATTTTTGTGCTAGGTAAACTAAACAATCAGAGCAAAGGATACATTCTCCAGGAATATAGTAGGTATCTAATCTAATCTAAGCTTGCCAGTTTAATCATTAAATAGTTAATATAGAATTATTTACCACTTACTAAGATTTATTTATGCCTCATTTGTCAAGTTATAATCTTCATAGCTAAGTTCAAAGCATAGTTTTAGTAGCAGAAAGCTCTAAAATTGAATCATTCTATATTTGGAAATAAGAGCTGTACTAAGGAGTGCAGAAGATGGAAGTGCGCTGCATATATGAAGATAGCATAATAAAACCCGTCCAACACTGAAAGAGAAGAGAGGGGAATGGGACTAGAATGCAAGTGGTGAACTTGTTCAAGGTACACTCTACACATGTTGGAATTATAATGAAATCTTGTATTACTAGTGTAGAATAAATTGAAAAAAAAAAAAAAGAAAGAAATAGAAATAGAAATGTAATATAATACCTCTAGTACTGGTCCAACCTAGCCTTTAAAGACTATTTTTGTTGGTTTGTAGGATTGTTAATATCAAGTTAGATGCAAAATACTTATTCTGGGTACTTTTCTTATATCATGGTACCTACCTCAGGTGAACTTTGTCTAGTGCTTCCATCAGAAGGACTTGCTGGCTGATCCTGAATCTGGGGCATGGTAAAAGAAAGTTCCAATGACTCTGAATTTGGTTCTAATTTTAGTGCAACTTCTTGATTGAGTGCAGGATCAGCACTACTTCGAAGTGGCTTTGGAGTTTCAGAAGCAGGTAATGGAGACATTGCCAAATTTATATTCGGTAATTTTTCATTAGATGAGGGGAACATTACATCATTATAAATTGGAACTTCAAGTTGTTGGTCTTCAGTTTCTGTATCTACAGAGGAAAAACTTGGTCAATCTAAAGAACTTAAGAATTTTAACATATACAGAAATCTCCTTTTTACAAAAGATTTATGTACTTCACTCAAGCAATAAAGAAGTTACCAAGTTTTCCTTAGTTGGTTTACAGATATAACCATAAGTCTGGGTTATCTTTTCAGTTCACTCTTAACAACTCCTGTTAGCCTATATTCATAGAAGAACTATAATTCCACCCTTTTTATTAGCAGCTGAATTAACCAGCCACCAATAGTAAACACTTGTTTCTGCTTGGTTGCCAGGAATCGTTTGCATGTGAGGCAAATGTGCTAACCATTATACTTCAGAGACCAGCCCCAAACTTTTGTACATTAAAATTTAACATACTTTGAGAAGATTAGAATGGGATGAGGAACTACCTTAAGGATACTTTGAAGCACAATTCCCAATAATGTGAAAAAAGCAGGATGCAAAGAAATTACAGGACAAAAATATTTAAGTGAAAACTTTCAAGATGACTGGAAAAAATGTATAAGCAATGTCCAAAAAATGTCAGAGTAAGGTTCAGTTGAAATGGGACTTGCTAAAGAGATTAATAAAATAACTAAATACCCACCACTGCTGCCAAAATCTAAAGATATGATTGTGTCTCCAGCAGCTGGGGCCAGCAGAGTTAAAGCATCAGGTTCCTTCTTGAGCTTGTCAAAGAGGCTACTTGTATCCTCAGATTCAACTTTGGTGAACAGCTGAGTCATTTTCATATCTGAAGATTCAACTGGTTTGAGGACACATTCTGTTTGTTGAAGGGAGAAAATCAAGTCGTGCTGAATAATACCACTGTCAAAAAAAGAGATTTTTTAATTCTTAAATGAACACTTGACATGAGGAGGATAAGGAAGACTATGAAATGACTTTTCTCTTAAATTCTGCCTTATGAAAAGGAATATTTTAATATTCCTTGAGATGAATGATCTCTCATGCATACTCTATCACATTTAGGGTTTTAAAATACCAGTATGAGCTGGGCACTGGTGGCTCACGCCTATAATCTTAGCTACTTAGGAGGCAGAGATCAGAAGGATTGCAGTTTGATGGCAGGCCAGACAAACAGTTCATGAGACCCTATCTCGAAAACACCTAACACACACACACAAAAAAAAGGGCTGTTGGAGTGGCTCAAGTGGTAGGCCCTGAGTTCAAGCCCCAGCACTGCACAAACAAATGAACCCAAAAAGCCAGTATGAAATAAAGTCCCAATAAAATTCATAGTAAAGGATAATTGAAATATTTGACCAATTTTAATTTAAAATTTCAGATAACTTTTGGGAAAAGTGGTAGTAAAAGGATTTGCAGTGAAGTACATAAAGGACACAAACAGATCTTCAGAATGTTTGTGTTGATTCACATAATGAAATGGCACAAAAGAACTCTTTGGCATTAATATAGGGCATGCCTAAGGATGGGCCTAAAATGTAAAGATAGAAAGAATGACCATATTCTGAAAGGGGTGCCATATTTTCTTTAGTAGTAAGAAAACGATATGGGGATATCACACAGGGTAGAAGAGGGATGACGAATAATAGCTCCAGCATCATGTTTGGGTTCAATGTAAATTTGTTACTCCTTTAGTTAACATATTAAATGTTCAGTATGTGAAATGAACTGAGGACACAAAGATGAAAATTACCAACACTTGCCTTTAAGAAACTTATAATCCATTGTGCAACAGATAGGCAAATGAAAAACAGTGGTACTCTAAAGTGGAAAAGGGTTGCTTCTAAGAAGGCTTACAATCTTGAGCCTTGAAACTTGGGCTCAAGAGCGTATGTTAAGCAGACTATGCGGGGGAGAAAAGAACATTCTTAATGGTAAAATCACATACAAAAAAACATCTGGTACTATTATTAAGACAATTCTATTGGTGTCAGAGTGGTAAGAATAGTATAGGTAAGTCCCTAGAACTAGCAAAAACTGATGTTAGGCAAGTAGGCAAGGGTTTACCTTAGGGGTGATAAAGGTATCTTTAAAAAAAAAAAAATTCTAAAGAGATAGAGCTAGTGGCTCACGTCTGTAATACTAGCCACTCAGGAGGCAGAGATCGGGAGGCACAGTTCAAAGCCAGCCCCAGGCAAATAGTTCACGAGACCTTATCTCAAAAAAAACCAATAACAAAAAAGGGCTGCCTAGCAAGCTTGAGGGCCTGAGTTAAAACCCCCGTGCTACAAAAAAAAAGGAAAACAAGATGAAATGTCTACACTAGAAAACTTAGTCTGTTAGATAAGTGAGAATGTTTCAGTAATGTAGAAGATAGACCAAATGAGGCAGAGTCTACTAAAAT
Organism: Castor canadensis; assembly: GCF_047511655.1. Classification (NCBI taxonomy): domain Eukaryota; kingdom Metazoa; phylum Chordata; class Mammalia; order Rodentia; family Castoridae; genus Castor; species Castor canadensis. Next base: position 43,934,540 of record NC_133388.1, read on the forward strand.
AGATCAAATGGAAGATGTGTACATACTCACAAACCAATAAACTAAGAGTTCATGAATATAACAAAAGCCATGTCCTGTTTATATAACAGCCTTTTATAGTACTCTCACTAGACTTTCATTTTATCTTCATTATAACCTTTTGGGATATTATTATCATCTCACCTACACGGATGAAATTAGGAGAAATGAGGAGACTTCCCCAAGGTCACAGAGCTAATGAGTGGCAGAGCTCTGACACAAAAGTATTCCAAGACCAATATTCTTCTTACAAAAATAACAGCTATCTTGAGATAGTATATGCCTAAATCTCCATGGCTACAGAAAACTAATCTACACACTGGGCAACTTTTTTAAGGTCTTGAAAAATCAGGAGTCAAAGTATGTGGATAGACTACAACTGATAATGTTTAGTACAATCACTAGACTAGATGGTATAGAAACCTAGATCATAGAACTAAAAATGATAATTCAGTAGAAAAGTGAAAGTAAAATAAAATTCAGTTAGAATTTAGAATCTTATCTCTTTCTATAAAGGAATAGTGCACCCAAAATAGAGCTGCTACTTGCTCTCTCCAAAATGTTATTTCCCAAGCTTACCTCACAACATAATTCACACATACAATGCACTGTGGTTGAGAGTTCTTGGTGTTATATATGACAGTTGCTTGAGTTTCAACCCAGACATAGCCACCTCTTTTGGCAAGCATCCTGTACTGTCCTGTGGTTACTTGTCCTTTCGTAAACACTAGGAAAGAAAAGGAAAAAGAATCATACAGAGAAAATAAATGAATTTTCAATCAAACAAAAAGATCTTGAATGTGGATCACTGTTTTCGAAAAGGGGAGATGCTAAGCCCCATCACAGCTGAAAATAAACCTCCAAAGTAAAACTCCTTTCCTACCAATCTTCACTGTAAATAAAATGAAAGTCAGAAATGAGAGAGAGTAGTGACCGAAATTCTTTTAATTACTTATGTCAGACTACAGAATGATCAATTGACTCCACAGACACTCAAGATAGTGATAGTATTATTTCCTAAAATTCCTGCTATAGTTTCCAGAGAGCCAAGAAGGTATGCTAAGTTGTACTTAGCATATCTGAATATAAATTGATACCACACAGTAGTCTTTTGTGAATTCAGGCTATCTAAATTATTGATTTAGAAGAAAAAAAATGAGTAAGTCATAATAATGCTATTTTGAGTATTCATTCCCTGAATGCAGACTTGGGCTTACTTTGAAATTTAAGGGGTAATTACACTAATTCAGTGACACTCAGGTATTTGAAATCACATTGGGCAATCTATGTTTAGGTACAGATTAAACAGTAAGTGAGAAATTCCAAAATTTATCTTACTCTGGAATCTCAGGTAACATTCACTTGAGTGAAATTCACAATTATATCTTACTTCTGAGGGCACTTGTTACCAAATGTGTGTAATGTTGATCACCTTCACATTCACTGATACACTCAAATATTTCCTGATGGCCTCCTATGTACCAATCACTGATCTCAGTATTTAAGTATGTATTCTAGAAATGATGCTGTTAAATATTCTATCATATTACCACATGTGGCTTTTTAAGTCTTTGTATTTAAAATGCCAGGGAAGTTTTATATATCATCAAACAATCTACTTTTCCTGACAAATACAAAACAAAGACTTAACTAAAATCAAGAGGTCTGTTAACATATTTGGCTTTGGAAGACTGGTTAATTTTAACCACAATTAGATGTATGGACAACAGTAGGGATTGGAAGAGTTAAGTAATGAGAATACCTCTTGGCTCCTCCATTGTACTTACTATCATGATGAGTTTTGGTCAAATGGTCAGAGTCCAAAGCATGATAATACTCATAAATTGAACGGCCCAAAAGTTCTTCTGGCTCGTATCCCATCAATTCAGTAATTCTGTTAGAAAAAAGAAAGAATTTCTCCAGAGTAACTGATACATATTTCTTATGGACAAGAGAATCTTCAAAACTAAAGACAGCCCTCCCCCTTCTTTCTTAGAATAAATTTACATCTCACTTTTAATAATTATATCTATTAAGTGCAACACCATACATTTCTATAAGTGCATTCTAGATTCATCCTTGATATTTTATTTTTATCTCCTTTACCGAAACTTTTCTTTTTTAATCACATTTCATTATATATGTTGGTAACCAGGCAGAGTATTAATAGAAAGATATGAAGTACTACTAAATTACATGATAAAAGTTGTGAAGTTAGTTAACATTTACTTTAAAATACAGATTAAATCCGTAACATTTTTCCATAAGACTAAATTCTTTATCTGATAATTTTTAGGCCCTTTGGTAAGGAATCACTTTTGGGAATCAGTATCTACTACAGAGTTCCAGTATCATTAACCAAACAGTAACCACACTAAATGGGAATTAAAGGAATAATTATTATGATGGTTTCATGTAAGATACTCATAGTTTCTACAATTAATTACATGAAATTATGGGAATTTTTGACACAGTATCAAAATAAAGATGGGCTGCAAACTAATCCAGTTAGCTCATATGGTTTCCTGGCAGTTAATATAGAAACTAGAACTTATTCTTTCTATTCAGTTTGGAAAACTTCATGAGAAACCACTTCAAAAGAAAGACAAAGCTGTTTTCTCAGCATACCACTACACAAATATATTCTCTTCCAAAGTCTTTATGGGAACAAAACATGAAGTTAAATGTTTAGGTTGCTCAGCCTTTAGATTTCAAAGGACTTTCTTACTGAAATGCAAGAAAAAGTAGCATATTGTGCTGTGTTCAAAATACAAGCAAACAAAAACACCTAATAACAGAAAGGACATAGCATGGAATCCTTACTAATAAAGGTATATGTGTAACACTGTGTTGTCATACTTTAAGGCAAGATATACAAATCGTAGTTCATTCCAAAATAAACAGGGCAGGCACAGTGTTTCAAATGGTATGATGCCTGCTTAGCAAGTGCAAGGGACTGAGTTCAAACCCCAGAAACAACAACAAAAAAGTGGCAAAATAAGCAAAAGCTGATTTAGCAAAAGTCAAACCAACCCCACTTAATTCTTTACACATCAACACTAGATGGCAGAATCACAAAGAAAATATTATTTTTAAACTCAATCTCAGGTCTAACTTATGCTTTAAAAGTATTTTTTACTTTTTGGGGTGCTGGGAATCGAACCCAGGGCTTGTGCATATTAGGAAAGTACTCTACCACTGAGTTGTGTATCCAGCTCTAAATATAAATTTAATTGCTGTTATATTTTATATATTTAAATAAAAATTCCTATTGAATTAAAATACTTAAATGATATGGCTAGTGGGGAGCATGTATAAGGAGTTGATGCTGGAGAAGCAGGCAGGAGAGTCAGATCAATGAGGGTCATATATACTGTCTTAGGAAGCTTCAATTTAATCAGATGTCAATCAATGCTTCTTAATCATGTATGTCTACTACTACATATATTTACCTAAAAGGTCAATTTCATTCATGTGAGAGAAAGTAAGGTTAAAAATAAAATTTAACTTTAGTTTATATCTGTACCAGAAAGAAAAGGGATCCAGAAAATCTGATCAAAAAGGTTTTTTTTTTTTTTTTGGCAGTACTGGAATTTGAACTCAGCACTTTGTGCTTGTTAGGCAGGCACTCTACTGCTTGAGCCATGCCTCCAGCCATTTTTTGCTCTGGTTATTTTTGAGATAGGGTGTCACTTTTTTTCCCAGACTGGGCTAGACTCCTATCCTCTATTTTACTCTTCTTGCTGCCACTGCACCCAGCTACGGGTTTTGCCTAGGCAAAACATTAATCCTCCTAAGTAGCTAGGATTACAGGCTCAGAAAATATTTTTAATGGACTAGGAAACTGGTGATCTTAAAGCAACATCAAGGGGAGAAACTGTTGATTTTAATTTCTACATCAGTGTGAAACACAGAGATGCTCGAATAAATGTGTTGAATGATTGTAAGTGGGCATTATTCAGTGCAATAAACAGTTGTTTGTAGGATATTCTTGATGTTAGAAATCTGTTTTCCATGTCTTGGTTACCAGGGTTATGTTAGAAAGAGCTTTAACCACAAAAGGAGTGTCTGCCTCTCTCAGTTGATCTTTAAGCTGGTTATTTTTACTATCAACTCCTGTGACGATCATTGTGCTAATAATTTCCAGTATCACTTTCCTTTCTCTCTAGCCTACTCCTATACTTTCTTTTTACAAGCTTAAAAAAAAATTAGGATGAGCATTTCTGTTCCATTGTACCTTCACAAGTGAAAGCAATGAACACGATAAAATAGTTATTAGTTTTCTGTCTTTATTTTCTTAAAGTTGACACCAGTGATGAGTGTACGAGGCACTCAACAAACTCCTTTTTTTTTTTTTTTGGCAATACTGGGCTCATACTTGGTAAGCAAGTGCTCTACCACTTTAGCTACACTACCAGTCCTCTTTGTGTTGGGATTTTTTGAGGTAGGGAATTGCTTTTTGCCTGGGTTGGCTTCAAACTGATCCTCCTGACCTCTGCGCCTCTTGAGTAATTAGGATTACAGGTGTGAGCCACTGGCACCTGGTTTAGTAATAGCTTTTTGAAGTGTGACCCTGATCTAGGTAAAGAGTGTGAGGTCTTACACCAATTAAGTATCATAGCTGCAAACTAAAACCAAATGCAAGATTATGTGATTTCAAAGCAGTGCTTGGTCAACTTTTGTCTAAAGAGTGAGGGATTCTAATCTGCATTATGGCTAAATGCTTAAAATCAGTTGTTCCTAGTATCTTCAAGTTACACATCAAGTAGATGTTATTAAAGATTAAGAAACTGACATTCAAAGAGAACTAATGTTTCCATTTGGATATTATGGCAGCGGTGTCAGAATCTGTATTCTGGCTACGGTCCTGTGCATAACCACTATATTATACAGCATTAGAGTAAAAAAATGAGACAAGACAACAAACAACAGTGATATATACAAGAATAGTATAGTTTCTTCTTGAAGGAACAAGCAAAGTTGCACAAAGGTTCTCTTAAAAGGTATGTGCTGGGGAGGGGGTGGGAAGCTGTGGTCCAAACAATGTATATATTTGTGAGTAAATGTGAAAATGATAAAAAAAAGAAAAGTTATGTGCTAGGAGGTGAAAACAAAACAACTTCAGTGCATGTTGGGAAAGTATGTGCAAAGTCATTATACAAAAACAGCACATGGAGCCATCTAGTTATAGGATATTGAGGCCACATCCAGATTTTGTTTTGGGGTGGGGGGAGTGTCTCCTCTCCTCCTGATTAATTTGGAGAACTGGGCAGGGGCCAGATCATAAACACCTTTGTCATCCTCAGAAGTTTAGGTTTTGCTGTATATGATAGTTTTTCCTTGCCTTTTAAAGTATACATCTTTTGGTAAATAAAAATGTCCTTCCCTCCTCTAATATTGTAGGGAGCAACTGAGGCATTTCAACAGCAGAATGGCATAATCTGACTTTTTGGCAACTTGGGTAAAAGATTAAGAGGGCACAGATCTATTGATAGAAATGCAGCTTAACAGATTATGGTAACAGTTCAGACCAAAGGTAGTAAAGAAGTGAAGAATTCAATAGGAGGGCAAGGATAAAAAGGAAGAGATAGAAATTCATAAGGTTTAGAAATCAAATGAGCATAGCTGTGGTAAAAGTTAAGGATGACTTCCAAAGTTTTACCAGAGCCATGCATCTTCAATGGTGCATTAACAATGTTAAGCATGATAGGAGAAGTTCATGATGTTGTCTGGGAACAGTGGTACAGTTCAGTAACAGAAATATTTAGTTTATAATATGGAAGAATATCCAAACAGAAATACCATGTTGGCAGTTACTTAAAAGCAGTACCAAATAATTTGAAAAATGGTGATAGAAACCACAAAGTTGACTCTGAGAAAATATGTAGGTTGAAGAGATTACCAAAAACTTTGCTATCCAGTCTCCATGCATAGTATGTCTTTGAAATTTACTTTCTCACTTTAAATAAGATTTCCTAAAGTAAAACAACCTCATCATAATAGCTTTTGTATAGCACCTGGCAGAGTATTCAATAAATGTGGCTGAATTAAATTTACAAAGTTAATATTTTTGGGTTCCAACATGTATCATTTTAGTTAACTCAGTGAATACATACAATCTACCATGGAGTCTTTAGTGCATATTTTAAAAAGCTGTAGATAAATTAAAAATTTCAAATTATACTTTACAACTTATTTACCTTTCATCACAGTAAGAAAATTTCATATCCAAACTGTGTCGACTAAGAAAAGTCTTACTATCTAAAGGAATTTCGATATTTGATGGATGAGGAATGGGTTCACAAATCAGCACCAAGCATGTCATGGGTGGTTTCTTATACCCACACTGAGGTTGGTTACTGTTGGTATCATATACATGAATATGGCCTGTGCAGTGAAGTACCTGTGTATGAACAAGAAAAGCAGCTATTATTATTATTGTACTGGGATTTGAACTCAGGGCCCACACCTTGAGCCACTCCATCAGCCCTTCTTTGTGATGGGTTTTTTCAAGACAGGATCTCTTGAACTGTTTGCCCAGGCTGGCTTCGAACCACAATCCTCCTGATCTCTATCTCTTGAGTAGCTAGGATTATAGGCGTGAGCCACCGGCACTGGGCTTGTTTTTTTTGTTTCAATGCTAGAACAGAACAAAATGTAGAGACCAATACTTAAGTCTGACATGGCAAGCTTTGATAACGTTTACTTTCATTAGTAGACTAAGTTTAGTTTTGAAAAATCAATAAATGTTTCCCCCTAGGACACCGTTACTTCCTTGATTTCACAGATTACTGTTTTGTTTGGTTTTAATCCCCCTTGCATAAGTTTGGGCTGCTTTTTCATTCATATGGTCACTGTAGGTGTTTTGTGATTATTTTGCTCTGATGACTATGTCTGAACACTGAGCAAAGAAATGATACAATGATAAATAGAAAATTAGGGGGCTAGGGCAGTAGCTCAAGCAGTAAGAGCACCTGCCTAGCAAGTGTGAGGCCATGAGTTCAAACCTCCGTGCTGCCCCATCCACCCCCTCAAAAACAAAACCTTGATAAATAGGAAATTAAACATCAGTATTCAAATACTGGGTGGCTGACAAAGTCAACCATAATTCAAGTTGGCATCTCAAACTGGCAAATCAGTACACTTTTTGAATTCTGGAGATCACACATAAATCAGCTGAAGGTACGACTGTTAAACCTGCAAACAGGGAAAGACTGTAAGCTTTACCTCACAATTCTTTTTGTTTTTTGACAGAAATGGGGTTTGAACTCAGGGCCCTGTGCTTGTTAGATAGGCGCTCTTTTACCTCACAATTCTTTTTGTTTTTTGACAGAAATGGGGTTTGAACTCAGGGCCCTGTGCTTGTTAGATAGGCGCTCTACCACTTGAGTCACTCCCCTAGTCCTTTCTGCTTTATTTTTCAGAGTTCTAAAGCTTTTGTCTGGGGCTGGCCTCAGACCATGAGCTTCCTCTCTCTATACCCCCTGTGTCACCATACCCGCCAGCTTATTAGTTGAGATGGGGATTTCAGCAACCTGTTTTCCTAGAGCTTGCCTTGAACCATGATCCTCCTGATCTCTACCTACTAAGCAGCTGGGATTACAGGTGTGTACCATCTTGCTCAGCCCCTTTCCTCACAATTCTAAAGCATTCTTACCTTCCACGTCGCAGACTTTATGTTCATAGTTCTCCCCCGGCTAGTTAGGGTGCACTTCATTCTGAGGAAAAAGCTCCGCTGTGTATTTTGTTCTTTTCCTTTTTTCACTGGGCCTAATAAAAGCATGAGATAAAGCTTTAGAACATACCTAAGTATACAAATTTATTACAGTAAGAGTAGTAAAGTACCCAGCACCGTGTTGTTTAATTAAAAAGCCTCAGAATTTATAGTGATTCATACCCCTTTTATCCACACAGTGTTTATGAGACTGCAATGATTACTTAATTGGTGGGAGAAGAGAAGAATCCATATGTGAGATAACAGTAAATTGGTCAAACTACAAGGAAATATGGAAACCGGTATGACTTTGCCCAATGTTTTCAATGTCCAAGCATTAACCACCACCCTCCCCCGCAAAAAAAACTTAAGCAAACTCTTCCTGTTCTTTATCAAATGTCAGTTCAATTTATAACAAGCACAGTTCAATTTATAACAAGCAGTAGTGTATTTATAGAATTTTTAAAATTGCAACTTTTTTTTTAGTAGTAAATGGCATTTTTACATATATGACTTTTCCTTAAATCCTCCTGTAAAGCAGATAGGAAAGTGTTTGTACTTGGTTATTATGAGGGGAAAAACCCCCAGATTGGATGATTTATCAAAAGTTATAGAAATAAACCAGCATGGTGGCATAGGCCTATAATCCCAGCCGTTGAGAGGCTGAGGCAAGAAGATTGTGAGTTCCAGGACAGCCTGAATTAGATAGTAAGACCCTGCTATAAACAACCACCAATCAAAAGTTACAGAAACAGGGGTCAGGGATGTTAACTCAGTGGTAGAGCTCTTGCCTAGCATGTTTGAGATCCCAAGTTTCATCTCCAGCACAAAGTTATAGACAAAGCAAAGTTATAAATAAATTCAAGTCTATTTAGTTCCATTCCAAACCTTCTAACTAAAATGGGATTACACTCAGTTGGACTAAGTAAATAGCATCTTGATTTCTTATCTTCTTTACTGCTTAATCTGGCTCAAGACAAATCCAAAAATATTCATTTTTCAGGACCTGGACATTATCTTGGAGGTGACACAAAGATGAATGATTATCCACATTGCCTTTCCTGAAGAAGTTGAACAGGTAGTAGATGAGTAAGGTCAACAGCAATAATACAGAGGAGAGTAAGTACTCAAGACTTGTAAGAATGCTTTAAAAACAGATTAGAAGATGACTCCTAGTTAGGGATAATCAAGAAGGCCTAGTCACAAAATGATACATTAGAATTTCAGTAAGTAGAGATGGGTCAGAAGGGTATTCCAGCAGAAGTAAGAGACTGAAAAGCACAGAGGTAGAAAAACCAGCACGTTTAGGAAAAAGTAGATAGTACAGTTGTCTGTAGTATTAAGTGCATATAGAAGAATAATAAGACAAAATTAGAAGGAAGGGTTATTACAGTAGAGGGCCTTGAATGCCCAAATGAGGAGTTTAGCCTAAATATATAATATGGTGCTTTAGAAAAATTCTGAGGTGGGAAGTACAGTTAGAAACTGAAGGAAACTAACTTGGCAGCAATTAATGTTAAAATTTGAATACAGTGATTATAATGAGGGCTGAGTCAGTAGCAGTGGTAGGAGTGGAACGAAGGGAGTAAAAAGAAAAATGAAGAAGTAGAATCTATAATACTAAATATAAAAGTATATATAAATACTATATAGAAAACTAATATAAGTAAAGGGAGGGAAATAAAAACAAGATCTGGAAATTTTAAGGTTAGAATATTGAAAGAACATTGTCAAATGTAAAAGAAACAAAAATAAGTTTAAATTTAGGCATAGTTAGCTAGAAATGCTCAACTCTTGAGGAAGATGCATTCTGGTTCATATATTTAACAACAGAACTGGGGAATCTGGGATAGTACTAGTTAGTTGGATTTACTTAAATAAGAACTGAATTCGTCCTTCCTAAAACATCAAGAGTGAATTTCAAAATGATACCACAAGAATCATACTGGTCTTGGTGTTGATATAGGCCTACAGGTGAAGGGTGGGCTGGTGACAGCAGAGATCCATATGTGAACTCCTTGAAGTATTTTTAGTATGTCAGAATCTAAGATTGAATTAAATAGACGTTTGGAAACTCAAGGCCTTTGGAGGCATGCACATAGACATCAAAACCAAAGTAACTGAAAGGTACTAGTCCTAATTTAAAAAAAATTTTTAAAGAACTAAAATGTTTAACTCCCTAAAAAGCCATATTTTATACTAATTTATTTATGAATTATAAAGCATCTTTTTAGAAGTTAAATGAAAGAATAATAGGACTATTTGTGTAAACATACCACTGGCTCTTATTGTATCATTAAGGTGATGTTTTATCTGGGCGCCTGTGGCTCACATCTGCAATCCTAGCTACTTGGGAGGCTGAGATCAGGAGGATTGAGGTTTGAGGCCAGCCTAGGCAAAAAGTCCTCGAGAACCCATCTTCAAAATAACCAGAGCAAAATGGACGGGAGACATGGCTCATGTGGTAGAGCACCTGCTTTGCAAGTACAATGCCGAGTTCAAACCCTAGTCCCACCAAAAGAAAAAAAAAAAAAAGTTTTGTAAAAGTTTCTCATTTCTAAAAGCAAAAATCTGCACTTTTTTAGTTTCTCCAAAAAACATTAAAAATTCATAAGCTATATTAGGAATTATTTTTTAAAATATTTGTATGCTTTAAAAAAGTACATTTGGTTCCAAACATACTTTAAATCATATTAAGCAGACTACATCTGCTTTACAGTAACAAATTAACATCATCACCAAATTAAAACAAGACTTCTTACTATCCATCCATTTACAGTTTGGCCTCAGGGAAGCACTGAGCAGTCAATACAAACCTCAAGTCTAAGCACCAGGACACATACATCCAACTCATTGACAACCCACTTAGGTCCTTGCTCAGTGCGTATTTTACTCATTCTTTATACAGAACTCGAAAAAGTATGCATTTGCTTTCCAATTTCACAGTAAAAATACAACATGAAATTAAAATGCAAGAGAAGACTCCTACTGATGGTAAAAAAAAAAAGCAATAGAATGGAATGAGAACTCATAAACCCCATACACACTCACAAACAAAAAACCTTTGAAGTGCTAACAAGTATGGGCTCTTACCCAAGTTCAACCCAAGCTATGTGGTCATGCCATTTGCTAACCAAGTAATGTGAATCAAGTTACTCAGTAACTTTGTGCCTCAGTTTCTTCAGTAAAATTGAAACTGTAACAGTAACTTTCACAGGGTTGTTGTGAGAAATAAAGGCTATAAAATGCAGAGACCAGTGTCCTAGCAACAGTATCCTCTCAACAGATGTTAGATATTAGTATTATGAGATGAAAATTATTCTAAAAGTACTATAAACTTGGATGTTTCATATAGAATTATTCACTTAAACTGAAGAACAGCTAAAGATACTGCAAAGTATAATTACAAATCTTTACTGCGGTAACTTTTAGTCATAAAAGAAGGCACAAATGTGAAAAAAAGTTAAGTTTTTATAATTCAAAGGGTACTTTAAAGAAAATCTTGGAATATTTTATTATTTGTAACAAATCATTTCTACGAATTACAGGTCTTACTGCTTTCGTTAATGTGTGAGCACTCATACATGCAATGCTTTATAGTCTAGCAACAGTCTCAAGTTACTTAAAATGTCCTGACAAATCAAAGTGGTTACTGTGCTCCGAAAATTTTTCCTTTGGCCTTGATAACTTTAAAAGTCCTCTGACCTGTCACTTACGACTTCTTCATGCCTTAATGCTGCATTTTAACTTATATAACTCTCTTGATCTTGATTTTTATTTACTTTTCCACTTTATCTACTCGTGTGTGTATGTTAATTATTTATGAAATTATGTGGATTTTTTAAAAATTTAGGTGGTACTTCTGTAATTCCTAAAACAGTAAGGTTTAACAAATAGTCTTACCATTTTATTAAATGTGAAATAACAGTTTTCCCTTAAATTAGTACAGTAGCAAAATTTAAAAATTAGTAACAATATCTGATTAAGTAAAACTACCTGTCACATTAAATCAAACAATAGACTTTTCTTCTCACCATTTCTGTGTGTAAGCATTTCTCTCATTTCCTCATGGTCACACGGATGAGTAAAATCAAACACACTGTGTCCAGTTAGTTCAAACTGTAAACATATTTTAAAAAATTAGATCTACATCATAAAATCATAAAACATCCAGAAGGGCTCTTAACATGTACGCATTTTACCTGAGTTAAGCCCATGTATTTGTTCACGTTATCAGAAATGTAAATCATGTCGCCATCATCTGTGAGCACCATAACAAAGCCATCCAGGGCTTTCAAATAAAAGCAGTTCATCTGTGCCTTCATTTCATCTTCAATATCCAGATCACCTAAAAAAGGCATAAGAGAAGGAAAATAAAAGTTATACTTAAAGGATGTAATATTTACATGTTTTTAGAAATTTTCCTAGATACTTTTTTTTAATATCTACAGCATCTATTTTTTCCCGTATATTTCAAATATTCCCCATTTTTATTGTAACATACAGAAGAGTAAAGGTGAAGACTAAAATTATAGTTTGTCAGCTTCTTTTCATAATTATTTAAAATAATGCAGCTAGGTAAACCATTGAAAAAAGGAAGATAGGAGTAGCAAGAAAAAAGAAAAACCACTACATTAAAAATTTCTGAAACTTTAAAACCAGGCAATAAAAAGAATGTCATATTGAAGAACTGACAGTATGCTGAAGAGGATAAAACAAAATATCTTATAATGCAAAGAGGATTGTTTCCAAGAGTAACTAACTGATTAGGAAAAATAATGAAGCTTGATAAAAATAGTAAAGATTATTGAAAAAAATTTTCAAGTATACATATCACAACATAATTAGTTATAAAAAATCAAAGCATTGTGACCATCTGCAAAAAATAATTTGTAATTACTTCTAATTTCAGGCCTATTATGCCTTTGTAGAACAACTTACCAGCATCTAGAAGTTTCCTGACACGCAAATAACTGATGGTCAGCCTCATAACAGAAGCCTTATCAAGATGTGAGCTCACATTATGTGGAAGTGGCAGCTGATGAGCCAGCTCGTAAAACACTTCAGACTCCTTGCTTCGCCGAGATCTGGCTGCATCTCTAGACTTCTCTTTTCGACGTTCAGAACTTATCCTACTTAACAAAACACAGAAAAAGAGGAAGAAAAGAGACATGTGATATATATAGGTTAGCTTCAATAAAACTAATTTCATATTTTTTGTTTTCCACAGAAGATTAGAAGATGCCATGAAATTAAACTATCTGACGTTTGCTTACTAGATGAACATGTTTTTATACAAGATAGCTATACAAATTTTAGGTTACTGCAAATATAAAGAACTCTTACAAGAGATACAAGGTCAGTCTTTAAACTTGTGCCACGCAGGTGTTTCCTCTTCCCTAGCATGTCAAATTAGAAAGGATGCTTTTATTTTGGCCCAAAACTTAAAGTAGCCTGATATCTCAGGCTGGGCTTTGGAGTTGTTCAAAAGTAGTTTCAACATGGAGAAGCCATGATTAAGTTTGGAGAAACTAGTTAAAGTTGTATGTAATAACTTGAAAACAAGAATTGTTAAGTAGGTACAACAGTTATAGCTACTTTTTTTTTTTTTTGGTTTAGACAGGGTCTTCCTAAGTTGCCCTGGCTGGCTTCAAACTTGTGATCCTTGTTTGTGCCTCAGCCTTCTGAGTGCTGGAATTGTAGGTGTGCACCATCATCCTGGCTTTATATACTGGTTTTTGATGCAACTTTCTTTTGACTCAGTATTTTCCAACCTTCTCCCTTACCACAAACTATAAGATTTTATATTAGAAACTATAGTAAACTATTGTTTTCAGGTTGCCTACTTTCTTAGTTACTGTTTATCCAATACTGGCATAATGGGTACCAAATAAATGCAGAGTTGTCGAGGGAAAAAAAATACAGAAAAATACCAAGTATGTAGCAAAGATTAATTGGAATACAATACAAAGATACAGCTTATTAGCCTCCCCCACCCTCCACAGTACTGGGGATTGATCCCAGGGCCTGGCATGCTAGACCACTTGAGCAACACCCCTAGCCCTTTTGTTTTTGAGACAGGCTCTCCCTACCTTCTGCCTAGACTAACTTTGAATTTGCTGCCTCTGCCTCCCAAGAAGCTGGTACAATGATACATCCTTAGGAAACTCTACCAAAAGTACATTCAGTTGGATTTTGGTAAGTCCTACCAAGCAAAGATGTTTTTTGTTTAACTACCTAGCAACATCTATTCCTCTTACCAGGGTAGACCTGGTTCTGGTCTTAGCTGCTTCTTTAATAGCTACTGTTTATTAGAGCCTATTATGTTCCAAACACTACCCTGTACTAGATGCTTATCTTTCCCATAACAACTTATAAATAGGTTGCTGGGATTCCTCAGGTTAAAAACAGCAATACTGTAGCAAATAGGATTTGAACACAAGTATTCTAAATTTTTGCTCTTCCAGTTTTCTCTCTTAATGTGGAATGCTGCCTTTACTTTAAATACATAGCTGAGAATGATAACAAGAATATACAGGGAACTTAAGAAACTAAACTCTCCCCAAATCAATGAACCAATAAAGAAATGGGCAACTGAACTAAATAGAACTTTCTCAAAAGAAGAAATTCAAATGGGCAAAAAACACATGAAAAAATGCTCACCATCTCTAGCCATAAAGCAAATGCAAATCAAAACCACACTAAGATTCCACCTCAACCATTAGAATAGCCATCATCAAAAACACCACCACCAACAGGTGTTGACGAGGATGTGGAGAAAAAGGAACCCTCGTACACTGCTGGTGGGAATGCAAGCTAGTGCAACCACTCTGGAAAAAAAATTTGGAGGCTTCTTAAAAATCTAAACATAGATCTGCCATATGATCCAGTAATCCCACTCCTGGGGATATACCCAAAGGAATGTGACACAGGTTACTCCAGAGGCACCTGTACACCCATGTTTATTGCAGCGCTATTCACAGTAGCCAAGTTATGGAAACAACCAAGATGCCCCAATACTGATGAATGGATCAAGAAAAACATACATTTATACACAATGGAATTTTACTCAGCCATGAAGAATGAAATCTTATCATTCGCAAGTAAATGGATGGAACTGGAGAACATCATTCTGAGCGAGGTTAGCCAGGCTCAGAAGACCAAAATTCGTATGTTCTCCCTCATATGCAGACTTTAGATCTAGGGCAAATACAGCAATGTTGTTGAACTTGGGTCACATGACAAGGGGGCAGCACACAAAGGAGGTATGGGGATAGGTAGGAAACCCAAAACATGAAAGCGTTTGATATCCCCACTCCAGAGGAACTAATACAGAAACCTTAAAGTGACAGCAATATGAGAAGGGGATCAGGAACCAGTGTAAAGATCAGTTAGAGATGAATCAACTTGGGTTGTAACACATTTGTACATAGAAGCAATGCTAGGAATCTCTCTGTATAGCTATCCTTAACTCAACTAGCAAAAACGCTTTGTCTTTCTTATTATGCTTATGTCTTCTTTTCAACAAAATTAGAGCGAGGAGGGGAGGAGGGGAGGAGAGATAGGGTGGGGGCAGGGGGGAGAAATGACCCAAACAATGTATGCATATGTGAATAAAAGAATAATAAATAAATAAATAGATACATAGCTGATCTTTATCTCAACTCAATCCTGTTAAGTCAATTATTTACTAAACATTAAAAACACCCTTAATATTTATTTACTATTTAGCAGGATATTAGGGATTTATTTCACTTAATTTTCCCTGTATTCCATGAATGAAATACATGATTGCCTACCTCCAATCTGTCTAAATGATCTACAAACCTGAAAGGTACAGTCATAGAAGCAATTTTCTCAAGTAATAGAGTTCTCAGCACATGCTCTTCTTATGTATATGACTTATAATTTAATAAATGTGAACATGTTATAGTAACTGAACTTTGATATAAAAAATTTCAATTCAAGCATCTATAGCAATTTGGCTTAAGAACTCTTGAAATTTAAGTTGAGTTAAGAAACTACTATCACTTGTAACTACTTATATATGAATCAGGGTTTTCTCAGAGGTGTACAATTTAAAAAAAAGGAGACAATGAAGTTATATGAAAACACTACAATGTCAGCAGTATGCAATTTTATTTTTTAGGTGCATTAAAATGGCCTCCTTGTTCAGACTTCTAAATGTTTTCAAACTGAATTTTAAAATAAATTGGGTAGTAAGTTTTAAAAATCTGTTTTATACATATACTAGAGCTCCAGACAATGTCTGGGGGAGGCAGAGTGGGTCTCGATGGACCCTAAAAAATGCTGTTTTCTTCATGTTTTTCCCCTCCTAAGTTGGTGGGTAAAGAGGCAGTGATGGCTTTGGGAAACATTACTGTCTGGATGATCAATGACCTAATAATAAACTTGAATGTTAACTTAAATGCTGTAATTAGTCCATGTGCTCAGAATCTTTTAAGCAACTTAAACAGGACTTATCCTTTTTCTGAACTACTATATACAAATATAAGCTACTGACAAATGACTATCCAAATAACACACTTGGTAAAAAAAATTTTTGCTAAATTGGTACATGCGAACTGTATCTGTTTTAAATGCCTTGTGTTTCTTAAAGTCTCAGGCCCAAGGAAATCTTCACACTCCCTCTTTATTTGGTATTTTTATCTGAATCTGTGGTGCTTACTCTTTATGTGGTGGTGGTCTAAATATTTTTCACTATCAATTTACTTAATCTTTATTATCATCACCATGTTACTGATAAGGACCCTGGTTAAATAGCTTACTCAAGGTTACACAGTTAATAAATGGTTGAAACTGTATTCCAACTTAAGCAGTCTGATTCTAGAGTTCAGACTGTTAACACTGGACTATGCTCCTTCACATCTGAAATCCCAGCTACTCGGGTGATGGAGACAGGAGGATCATGGTTTAAGGTCAGCATGGGCAAAAAGTTAAGGAGACCCTATCTCAGCAAAATAAACCAGGTGTGGCATGCACCTGTGATCCCAGTTACCTGGGAGGTATAGCAGGAGCATAACAAGTGTGAGGCTCTGAGTTCAAACCATAACACTGTAAAAGAACCAAAAATCTCATTCTAATTACTAAGGCAAGTTATCATTAAGTCTAGACCATTATTATAAACTTTAAAATTTGTTGACTTCACAAATCCAAAGCTATAAAGGAGAAGTTATAAGGGTTGACATGACCCTAAGCTATTCAGAGGGATTCATGACCAGGTTCTTGCTTATAAATACTAAATTCTAATAAAAGGCATGTGCTACAATGATGATTGAATGCTCTCTGCTCTGATGTCCAGTAGCTCTTCAAAACAAGACAAATTTAAATGGGTAATGGCCAGCCACTTGTGGGTTGGTAATTCAATCTATCCTACATACTCCCACTAGACTTTATCTGTACAGAGCAGCTATTTAAACAGCCCAGTTCACTACCGTTTGTATTTTATTTGTCCACCATCAGTCTGATAGTCATAGCAACATGATTATTTTGTTTACACTCAAAGTTCTTCTATTTTATATTAAGACAACTTAGAGAATAGAGGCTGAAGTTTTCTTTTTTTAAATATTAAAAACATTTTAGACCTACAGCTTAAGGTAATGGGCATTATATAATAATGATTCTCCTCAGGTGAGGTGACTCCTGAAGACTAACCGGATTTTAAGCAAGAAGGGGTCTGTCCTCTAAACACTGAAAGGTAACCCTGGAGGTTTTTAATTGCATCATTGTCCTTGAGAAAACAAAAGGAGGATTTACCAAGTTCTTGGTTTGGTGTTCACAGCACACTTGGAAGAGTTTTGAAAAAACAAAAACATCACAAAACAAGCCAACAAAAACTATAACACAATCAACACTTAATATAACACCACCTCATATTTTCATAAGAGAATCCAATTACTGTTCTTTTCCTATGACGGACTGAGCTTCTGTTGCTGTTTGCACACAACTGTTTACTAACCTGACTAAATACTCTTACATACTTGGGAAGCTAGATTTTTTGCACCATCCAGCTTGACAATCTGGTGCAAGTTTGACATTTAAGATATACTTCTTACATACAGTTCTCTACATTTCACAATCTGCAATGGATTTTGATTCTGCTTTTATAAACATAAACCATTTCTCATATTGTAAGTTAATTCTTTTCCTCTTAGTTTAGTTTATATTTTTCTCTAAATACTATGCTGTTCAAGTCATTTTAAAGGTTAATCCTTTCCAATGCTGCTTTTTTACTTCTGATTTTAACATGCTAACTTCTCATCTATTCTGGGTATTTCTTACACAATTTTGTTCAACCAATTTTTAAACCATCTTTTCCAGGCTGGCCTGGAACTCGCTATGTAGTCCAGGCTGGCCTTGAATTTGCACTCCTCCTGCCTCTACCTCCCAAGTGCTGTGATTATAGGCACATACTACAATGCCAACCCTTATTGAATACTCTTAATATGGTAAGGACCCATGACATAAAACCTATCTGCATGCCCACTTCAGGAGATTTGGACAGGCACAAGATAATTAAAGCAAGAGGTACCTTGAATGAAAAGAAAATTTTCTCCCTCTATATTTATTGAGCACTTATCATGTATATCAGACATGGTGCTGTTTTCCATGTTAGTAGCTCATTTAGAAAAACAAAAAACTAGATGAGTGACCTCTTTGAACCTCATAATAACATTAATTGTTTCTTTAAGAAACATTTACTGAGAATATATCAAGTGCCTAGGACGAGGAATATAGTGATAAGAAAAACAGCACTTGGGGAACTTAGATGACCCCACTTGATATTAAACACTTAATGCTGTATTCCAAAATGTTGGTCTGTCTCATAATTACTTGAGAATATTACATATTTCAAATATGTGGGTCCATCTTCGTAAATTCTGATTCAGTAGGTCTGAGGCACAGCCACCAAATTTGGGTTTTTAAAAACTCCCAAGATGCGTATGATACACTGTGAGGTTTGGGAAATACTGATAATTGCAACTAACCATTGTTACTCTGCTGTTATATCTCTTTTAAATTATCATCCTAAGTATTCTCCAAAACAGAAAATTTGGTATTATGTCTTGCTTAAAATCTTACAGGGTAGGTGTGGTGGCTCACAACTGTGAGCCAGCTATTTGGGAGGTGGAGATCATGAGGACAGTGGTTCAAGGTCAGCCTGGGCAAAAAGTTATTAAGACCCCATCTCAACAGAAAAGCTGGGTGCTATGGTACGTGCCTTTCTTCTCAATTACATGGGCACTGTTAAGTAGGAGGAATGTGGTTAAGTCTTCCTGGGGCAAAAAATGTGAGACTCTATTTGAAAAATAACTAAAGGAAAAGGGCTGGGGTATGGCTCAAGGTATGCCTAACCAAGAGTGAAGCCCTGAGTTCAAACCCCAATCTACCCCCCCCACCAAAGGACAGTCTATTTATTTTAAAAGGAAGCCATCCCTTCTCTATTTTCCTTCCATCTCTTATCATTTACCCATGGTCTTCAACCACATTACAGTTTACTCAAAGACATCACAGTACTTTATTCCTTTCTGGCTTGCTCAGTCTACTCTCTGCCTGGGGTACTCTTTCCAATACATGACTTAGTAAATTTATGTGAGAAACTTTTGAGATTCAACTCAAACCATATTTTCTTTCTGTTGTTTTGGTTTTCTACCTCCAAAACTGCTCTTCACCAGTATAATGTAAGTGACCACTCTAGTTATCTGGCTATCTTCACCTTCCTCTACAACTGTTAAGCCTCATGGGGCAGGAAACTGCATCTTTGTGTTCTCAGCAGTTTGACTTTGACTTCAGGCAAAGGAGAGCTGACTGCCCCTTCAACATTCTTTTCTGGAAGTCCTTGAGTTTTTTCCTTTATCAATGTCCTGTGATCTTATAGAACACAATTAAGCAGCATAAATAACAATACCAGTACTATGAATAAGGCATTTTTTTGGGATTTACTGTGATTATATGGATATGCACTTCAGGAAACTCCAGTCATATATATGATTCCTTTTCTTAAAATGTTTTTTTGCCTTATTTAGAGTAAAAGCCAAAGTCCTTCCAGTTGCCCTCTGTGCCTCCTTGAACTGTCTCCCTTACCTCTTTGATGTCATTTACCACCTCTCCCTGTGCTTACTCTGCTCTAAACAAATTGGTCACCTTGCTGTTCTTCAAATACTTCAGGCATACTCCCTCCTCAGGGCCTCCACATTAGTTTTTTCCTTCTGGACTACTATTCCTTCAGATATCTACAATGCTTTTAGTCTCAACTCCTCATTAAGGAGATTCCCTTACCACTCCTGATCCTCTTTCCCTGCTCTATTTTACCAGAAGCACTTACTCATCTGTAAGTGTATGTATGTGTATATATATATATATATATAAAACTTGCTTGTCTATTTTCTAGTCCACCAACCCACACTTACACTACAATGTAAGTACTGGGAAGGTAGGAACTTTTATCTGTTTTGTTCAACCATCATTCCAAGAACCTAGAACAATTCCTGACACATAAGCAGTACTCAGTAAGCACTGAAAGTATGAAATAAGAAGTAGAAATTCCTCCATTCAGCTAACATATAAATATATATAGTCGTAAAAGGATACAGAATAAATGTAACAATAATTGATAATGACAGTTATGAATAGCACCACCACTTTTACCAGGAAGAGTAAGAAATTTGCCAAGGAAGACATTTAAAGCTCAGGAAAGAGCAGAGACCCCAGAAAACCAATTTGCTGCGAAGAGGTTCACATGTTTAGGACAGATGCCTTACCACTTCTATACTCATGTCTTTTTTTTTGGTTTTGGTTTTTAGTTTGTCTTTTGAGACTAGGTCTCCTTATGTATCCCAGGCTGGTTCTGAACTCTTGATTCTCCTGCCTCAGCCTCCCAAATATCCACTTGTGCTACCACACCCATTTACACTCATGTCTTTATTGTTTTTCCTAAGGTAATGTGGTCAGGAAGATGCATGAGTTATACACAACATTGTTAACCAATTAAATCAACACCACCATCTTATATCTTCTGAGCACAGCCAGAAACAGGAGCTAATTTTGTTTTCTACAGTCTTTTTAAAGAAAGTGTTGCCACAATGGTAGGTGTGGTGGTATACACTTGTAATCCCAATTACTCAGGAGAAGGAGGCAGGAGGATTTCAAGTTTGAGGCTAGCCTGGGCAAAGGTAGTGGCAAGACCCTACCTCAAAGACAAAATAACAACAAAAGGGTTGGGGCTATGGCTCAAGAGGTAGAGAGAGCACTTGCCTAGCATATGCAAGGCCCAGGGTTCAGTCCTCAGAATAGGGAGAGGGGATAGTGTTGTCACAAAGGTTTTAGTAAACTGATTCCTAATGCCATTGCTTTTTTTTAGGGGAGAACTTTTAGACAAGTATTTGATATTATTAGGAGTAGTTTTTTTCTTTTTACAGTAGCTAGAGGCACCCTAGGTAGAGTGACTTAATTATCCAAACTAGCACTTTTTGTTGTTGTTGTTACTGGGGAACGAACTCAGGGCCTCACATTTGCTAGGCAGGTACTCTACCACTTGAGCCACACCTTTAGCCATTAGGAATATTCTTATTATAAACAGAATATTATATTTATCTAGTAATTGTAAAACAAAAATATTTCAAATATAACAGTTAATAAAAAACACATCCTTAGTGGAAAACCAGCAAAAAATTGGCATTTCAAATTACAATTAACAAATTATATTTTCAAGACAGGAATCTATTATTTATAATTATTCTCTGTGGGAAAATATCTTCTAAGTTCTAATAAAGAAACTTAAAAATGAACTTTTAGTATACTCATATGTTACAAATGTCATTCATTTATTTAGCAAGTATTTTTCATCCTTTTCTATGATCTTCACATTGTTTTCAGAAAAAGATATTACCATGCAATAAGCAAAACAGATCAAGTCCCTTCCCTCAGGGAGCTTAGGTTGTTGGACAAATTTATCTTTACACCGTTGTCATTGCTCAACAGTAGTTACAAGGGGCAATCCCTAAGTGACAAAACACTAGCCACAGAAAACCATCTTTCCTAAAACCAACTAACATAGCTGGGCCTGGTGGCACTCTTCTGTAATCCTACCTACCTGGGAAGCAGAGGCAGGTGGATCTCAAGTTCCAGGCAAATTTGAGCTCAGCCAAGACTAAGTAAGACCCTATCTCAAAAACAAAATACAAAGGTAAGAGATTGGGGGTGTGGCTCAAGTGGGAGAGTGCTTGTCTAGCATGAGCAAGGCCCTGGCCTCAATCCCCAATACTACCACCACAACAAAAAAAAAAACACAACTAATGGAAATTTCAAGATAAAGGCAAAGCCCATAAAAATTAATCCTTGCTTATACAAGTTGTCAGAATGTGGTATTATATGAAAAGCGCTGATCATATAAATTCTGAGTTTGAATCCATTTCTGTGTGCAAAACCTGTGTATATATAAATATATGTGCAATACACATACATATAAAACTCATAGATACACAGTTAAAACCAGAATGATGCAATGAAATACAGTGGTAGCAAAGTTTACAAATATTAACAATACCAGCTTCAGGATGCCATCACAGATTATTTTGTACTTAAAGAAAAATTCACCAGTGAGCTAACCCTATCACTGCACCTGCATTTATCAGAAAAATCTGAAAGGGATCTGGGCTAGAGATGGAGCTCAGTGGAGATCGCCTGCTTAGCACCACCAAAAGAAAAAAAAAAAGACCATGCCTATAGTCCTAGCTACTTAGAGGAGCTGGAAGCTAACCTGGACAACATAGGAAGATTGTCTCAAAAAAAGACAGTTGTCTAACTTTTTACTTGTTTTCCACGAAGACTAACTAAAAACAAATTAAAATTCTCTTCATTTTGGGAACAAAACAGAATGATGATTTTTCTTTCCAGGAAAAGTGAAGACTGAATTAGCAATATAATTCAGTATTTTTAGTTTCTCATGCTAATTTCCAAATCTTGGAGATTCTGCATAATTTAATGAATTTGAAATTAATCTCAATCAGAATGAAAATGAAATAAGAGTTCTACTGCTGATTATTCTATATACCACGTCAACCATTGGCCAGATTCACTGAATCAGAAACTCAGGAGTAAAGTCTAGCAATCTGTGTTTTAAGAATTCGTCCAAGGGATTGTGATTCAAGTTAAAGTTTGATGTCCTCCATCTTAGAGCAATAACTGTACACACACATTTCTGTCTTTTTTTTGTTTTCATGGTACTGGGGTTTGAACTCAGGGCCTCACATTTGCTAGATAGGCAAATTTGAGCTACTCCTCCAGCCCTACACATTTCTTATTGTACTTCACAATACTTCATATTGTGTTAGGGATAAAAGAATTGTTGAGAGGCTCAATACTAATTCTGGATCAAGACATTTTATTTATGTCATTATTTAGTAATAATCTAAAAACAAAAAGCACGGTCTTTCTATAAACAACTTCAATGTACTTGAACCATTCATGAGATTCTTAAGCCACAGAAATTCAAGAGCCATTAGCCCCGTCTTATAGCAGGGGTTTAACAGGCCAGAAATTTTTGAAAAAGGAGAAAAATGTACTTGTGATTACAGCTAAATACACATACCATTACAAACTATGTAGAAGAGGGTACAATTGCTGGGAAGAAACTAAGGGTAAAATTCAATGACAAAAACAGCAAAGAATTGTGTGCGTGTTTAATAAAGCATACAATAACTTTGTCTCAAAAATTTAAGTTCACGAATAAGGTCCAAAAATAACAAAATCAAGAATGTGGTACCTGTGGGATTTTTTTCCCCAGTTCTCTGAAATAGTTTTTATTTTTGTTATTTTGTGGTGCTAGGGATTGAGCCCAGGGCCACACACATATTAGGCAAATGCCTATCCCTGAGTTACATACCCAGTCTTTGAAATAATGTTTTAAAATCACGTTTAAGCCAGTCGTAATGGCTCATGCTTATAGTCATACCTACTTGGGAGACTGAGATTGAGAGGACTGCAGTTTGAGGCCAGCTTGTGCAAAAAGTTAGTGAGACAACAACTCAATCACTAACTGGGCATGGTGGGATGCGCTCGTCATCCCAAGCTACAGGAGAAACATAAATGAGGATCACAGTCCAGGCCAGCCTGTGCAAAAAGCAAGACCCTAACTAACGTAAAAAGGGCTGGGGACACAGCTCAAGTGGTAGAGCACCTACCGAACAAACAAAAAGCCCTGAGTTCAATCGTCATGACTGCCAACAAAACAAAACAAAACAAAACACAACACAACACTGCATGTAACTGCTGTGTTACTGACTTTCTCAAATCTTATCACTTAGTCTCTGTTCTTCTCCCTTTGCATTCCGAGTTCATCCCTATTATCAAAAGGGAATGGTTCTAGATCCCCATCACAAATACCAAAATTTGAGGATGCTTAAATCTCTTACATAAAATGGCATTGTATTTCCATACAATCAACCTATGCACATGTTAAGTCATCTCTAGATTAGGTCTAATACCAAATACAACATAAATACTGTGTAACTAGTTGTCACACTGCATTATTTAGGTAATAATGACAAGAAAGAAAAAGGTTTATACATGTTTAGTACAGATGCATTTTTTCTAAATATTTTCAATCCATATTGGCACAGATGTGGAACCCAAGGATACAGAAAGCAAACTTGACTTCCTTCTCAGTTTGTAAATCCCTTTCTTTCTGCTTCCTTTATTGTATGCTCTGAAATAGTAATGGAGCGAGACTGAAGGTTAGTAACACTAGACTGTGTATGTATTCAGAAGAAATGTCCTTAAAACAATTACTTGCTTGAAAATGATGTAAGATGCTTAAGTTTTATAAGTCATAAAATCACACATATCAAAGCTGGGTGTGGTGGTACACTTCTGAAATTCCAAGATTTCAAGTATAGCATGGGCTACAAAGCCAGACCATGTCTCAAAAACAAACAAACAACCCACCCTCCAAAAAACCCCCCCAAAACCTTATGTATCAGAATAAAGCATGTATACAGACATCATACCCTGAAGATTTTTTTTCTATTTAGTTCTAAATCTTGACCATGAAGATTCTAGAAATGATGACAAAGAGGCTCTTCTAAAACAAGAGCCTTTATTCTCTACCTACATCAACCTACCCTATCTGCTATTAATAAATTTTCCTACATAATTCTCTGATCCTATTTTCATGACTATAAAAAGGGTTAACATGATCAGTATGTGCAGGTCTCAGATTTCATCTGAAAATATGAAGCCTCATTTTTTTGAAGGGAGTTGTATTGGGGTCTACTAGGCAGGCACTCTACCACTTGAGCCACATCCCCAACCCTTTTCTGCTTTAGTTATTTTTCGGGTGACTCTTGTGATTTTTTTTTCCCCTGGGCAGGCTTCAAACCTTGATCCTCCTACCTATGGCCTATGGCCTCCTACTTAGCTGGGATCATCAGCGTGTGCCACCATACCCAGCTTATTGATTGATCACCCCAACTGCTGGAACTGGCCTAGAATTATAATCCTCAATGTCTTTACCTCCCAAGTAGCTGGGATTACAGGCCACCATGTGCAGCATGAAGCCCACATTTTTAATATGGTCTATGTCTTTCTACAAATCAGCTGATATATAAATGTTAAGTTAAAAGATTAAAGAAATTTAGGGATTTTTTTTCCATCTTAAGAATACAAGAAATGTGACAGCTACCTTCAGACACCTGAAAAGAATGTCATATGGAAGGCAGGTTTGGTAATTTACACAACTCCAGAGAGTAATACATGGGAAATTACAATATGGTAGACCTTTGTTCAATCAAGTTAAAGCAGTGCTGAAGGTACACACTATTATGAGAATTTTAAAACTGTTTTTATTTTGGTGGCAGTGTAAAAAAAAAAAACAAACCATATTCTGGTCATCTAAATGTGATCTCTACATAGTTCTGTATTCTTGCTATAAGTCTTCTATGTTTGAGGCTTCATTTGTTCATGATCAAATTGGTACCAAATAATCACTAAAATGATCAAGGTTCCATTTTTAAAACACAGTACACTTAGACTGAAGTCGCTGGTCACATATCAAAGGTTCACAAGGATTATTTTGTTCCAGAAAACATCTAAACATTAGTCAAGGTTGAAAAATACTGGAATAAAGAACTCTGTAACATTTATAGCTGTCAAAAATGAGGAGACTGTCTTGTGAGAACACTTCTGCATGTCTCTAACAAAATTATAAATGCAGACATGACAAATTAATAAACATGATTATAGAAGATACTCCTGTGATGGCTGATACTTAATGTAACAAAATTTATCTACGCCAGAATTTTGCAAGAACCTCAAACTTAAAATTTACTAATTTTAAAAAAAAAAATGGAATACGCATAAATGACTTTACACCAAACACTGAATATTTAACCATGTTCTGAGTCACCAAAATGTTATGCTCAATAAATTGGATATACAAATATCTACTGAATAAATGAATGCACAATAATTTTTATAGTCCTTAACAGCTAGATACTAGCTTTGTGATCAACAATTGGAGAACCACAATTGTTTGAACCACAATTGTTTGAACCACAAAGAAATACATCAACTTACTGACATTATCCAAGAAAATATCTTGTAATCCACTGACACTGAAGGCTTTCATCAGTGGTTTGACATTATAAACCATTTAAATACATATTTTAACTATGTTACCTACAAAGGCAGTAGTCCCCAACTTTCCTCTTTGAACAAACTAAAAGACATTTAATAAGATTCCTGACACCAAAAAGAGCATGGAAAGGTAGATTCCCTTCATCTACCAACCCAAATATTCTTAAGGCTGTTTTTCTTCCTTTATTAGTATCAGTATAGAAAATAATTATTTTAGAATAGCATCTCTATAAAAATCCAGAATCTTCATTGAATCTGTAAAGGTCAGATAATTCATGGGAAAAAAAAAAGTCAAAGTAAAGGAAAAACCACATTGACTATTTTACCACTGTTAACAGGCTCTCTGTTGACTTGGCCCAAAGGACTTTATCCTTTGTCACATTATCTCACAGAGTTGAGTGATTCTAAACAGTATCATGAGAGTGAAATTCTTCTGAAAACAATAAGGATAATAATGTAAAAGTATTTTTTATTTAATTAAGCCCTTTCTTTGCATCAAGAACTATCCTGAGTGCTTCACATGGGTTAATATCTCATTTCATCCTCTAAAAACAATTCTTATCCCAATTTACGGATTAGGAAAACTGAGATCTAGAGAGATAAAGCAATTTATGTAAGACCACACAGCTAGTTAAGTGGCTAATAGATCTTGAAATCTTACGATTACTACCTTTTTCTCTCTCTCTCTTTTTTTTTTGCGGTACTAAGGCTTGAACTCAGGGCCCACACCGTGAGCCACTCCACTAGCCCTTTTTTGTGAAAGGTTTTTTTTGAGATAGGGTCTCAAGAACTATTATGCCCGGGCTGGCTTTGAACCATGATCCTCCTGATCTCTGCCCCTTGAGTAGCTAGGATTACAGGCATGAACCACAGGCG
This sequence comes from Castor canadensis, assembly GCF_047511655.1. Classification (NCBI taxonomy): domain Eukaryota; kingdom Metazoa; phylum Chordata; class Mammalia; order Rodentia; family Castoridae; genus Castor; species Castor canadensis. The sequence goes on from NC_133388.1 coordinate 43,961,802, forward strand.
CCCAGCAGTTTTCTTGAGATAAAATGAAAACCCTGATCCATAGTAAAAAAGATTCTAAACTTTCCAAATCATAGCAAAAACAGTTGCAAAATAACTATGAAAGCTCTGTAGAATATGAATTCAGGTCATTGTAACAATCCCCCCCAGCCCATTATTACAATGTGCACATTGAGCAAGAGCTCTGTGTATGAGGTGATAATTAATAATCTACAATAAGACATTTAACTCATGTAATCAGGAAATACCATTCACATGGTTAATAATGAATAATACAATCAGGGCAAACTGGTACTCTTCCAGGAAACTGGTATCTGCATAGTAGGAAAGAGGCAGTTTCTTTTCACTTTTTGATCACAAACTATATGCATGCAGGTGTGCGGGTGTCAGCTCTTTTTTTCATACAAATCAGACAGCTTGTCAGAGGCCAAATGACACTACCATGGAAACACAATGCCAAACATAATTTTAGCTAATGAAAACACGTCTGTGCACATTAAAAAAAATATACATGGAAGAAAATACACTAAACTGTCAACAGTGGTTATCTCTAAGTGTTAAGATAACTGAAAGGCTAAAAGAAACACTGAGTTCCATATAAAGGTCCTTCAGTATACACCAAGAACTGAGTATGTTCATGGACTTTGCATGGTGATAGCATGATCAATCAAAACAGAAGCAACAAATCACTTCAGTCGAGGACACGTTTCCTTATCTTCAAACTTTAGATACATCACAGGTCTGAAACCACTGAGGTTTCTGAGCAATAACATGGTATCTTCATGGCATTCAGAACAAGATTGTATCATGGTGTACATTTAACAGATTTTTAATAGACTCCAGGGATTTTAAGCATCTTATCTCAGATTATGTTTACCAATTGTAATTTACAATCACTGTCAGTAATTAATTTGATTTCTACCTAAAGATGATCAGTTATGTTTCAAATTATAACTCCAACATTAAATAACTTGTAGGACCTGGAAGCTCAAAATTGGGAGGAACTACAATTTCACATTAGACACTAAGTGGTATTCATTTGCACTAGTGAAAAGCACTCCCATGTTCTTCAAAAAGATATTCTCAAAATGTATAGTATTTATTCAGGAAAGGAGAAAAATTCAGTGGATCAAATCTGAATATTAATAATGGTTCCTAGGAAGAAAAATTCTTAAAGGCTGTATAAACCTCAGAAGAATGCTAATGATATCTTAGCCTCTACTGAATAGTTCTTAGGAAAATTTTATTTTCAAATTTTTCATATTCTTAAGCCAAAGTCCTAGTACCTTATGATAAATGAACATGTAATCTTAAACACTTATTCAAAGTCATGAGAAAACATATTAGAAAAATACTAAAAAGTATACAGAAAAATGTGCTTATAATTTCAACACTTAGAAAAAAACCACCGTTAACATTTTAATATAGTGCATATACATGTTTTCATTAACTAAAATTATACTGATGGCATATTTTTATATCCATTTTCACTTTCTGTGAGCATCTCCTATATTTAAATGTTTTAGAAAAGTATATTAATCACATACTATCCCATTATATAGCATAAAGGCAGTAGCACTTCACTACTGGTTAAAAGCAGTACAGCAGTAGAGTGCCTGGGGGGTTTGAGCCTCAGTTGTGTTATTCACTAGTGTGACCTAACTTCTCTGTGCCTTAGTTTTCTTGTCTGTAACTGCCTTACAGTAACATATACAAAGTATTTAAGACAAAGCCCAGCCAACAGTCGTTTAATAGTGTTTGCTACTGTTATCTTTGGTATTATTAAGAGTTAACTGCCTTGTATTACAAAACGTTTATAAATTTTTACTATAAACTAATGTAAAGATCTTAATTCATAATCAGGAATGCAAAACCTTTAAACATTAAGGCTTTTGATAAATAATTTGATTGTAGATGAATGCCTAACAGTTGTTTCAGTTACTTTTAGAAGACAATTCTGTGAATACGACAATTCTCACAAGACAGGGAATGAGAGGCATGAGGAAGTTAAGTATCCAACATACACAGTGGAATCTGTCAGTCAGGCTCCAACGGATGTGCTCTTAACCATCATGAGACAGCTATGTCACATATTTAATAAAAGTCTGCTAAAGATGAAATAAGGGTAACAAGAGACTTTCCACAAATTTACCTTTCAGTCATACACAGATGTCTCTTGTAGTAAACATTTTTAATCAGTGTTCTGAACACAGAGAATTGAAAGGTGCTTTTAACATACCTTAAAAAGGGTTACTGAGAGCCAAGTGCCAGTGGCTCACTCTTGTAATCCTGGCTACTCAGGAGGCAGAGATCAGGAGGATTGAGGTTCGAAGCCAGCCCAGGCATAATAGCTTGTGAGACCCTATCTTGAAATAATCCTTCACAAAAAAAGGGCTAGTGGAGTGGCTCAAGGTGTCAAGCCCTGCCTAGCAAACATGGGACCCTGAGTTCAAATCCCAGTACCCCCCCCCAAAAAAGGCCACATACATATTACATAGCTATATTTATTAACAAAATATGTTCTCCAGCCTGGTTCTAACAGATAACCTTACAAAAAGGTAACAAAAAAATTCAAGATTGAATAAAGTTCTAAAGCATCACGAGGATTCCAAGAATAAGGAAAAATTCCTATTAAAAGATGGACATGAGACAGAGGACAATGAAGACTTTTTTTTTTTTTTTTTGGAAAAAGCATGCTTTAAAAGGCTTAAAAATCGTTCCTTGCATTTCTCTTTGTTGATCTAATTGCTTATTTGTTTGTTTTTGTTCATTCTGACCTCTCTGTGGCCAGTATTCTCTTTTATATCACAAATTTCAAATTTAGTCTATTTGTGATTTTGCCCATGCAAACATACATTCCTTTAAAGAAAAGTGCTTACTATCTTAATTTACAAGAAAAGATTCATAAGACCCAAAACATATCCCAAGCCTGAAAGACTCAAACTTTCTGCCTTTATACCTAGTTTATTTTTAACAAATATTTTTCAGCTGGAAAAACATGTCTTCACAAACTATTAGTAAGAGGGATGAAACACAGAGCACGTATCACTAAGAAGTGAAAATTGCAGTATCAGTAGACGCCTTTAGATTAACCTGTCTAAACATACTGTGATTCTCAAAACTAAGTAAAAAACTAAAAGTATGCTGTGTCCCATCACTAGATTATCCCATTTACAAGACATTAATTTTTTTGAATCACATCTTGAAATATATATATGAATTCAATACATACATACACACACACACACACATATATCATATATATACATATATGCGCTAGGCAAGGTGCTCTACCACTTAAGCCATTCCACCAGCCCTTGAAATAATATTTTGATTTAATATTATAACCAAGTAAAATTTTAAAATAAAGAAATACTCATAAAACGAGTCAACATCACCAGGATAACTAAAAGGTAACATCTTGGGGATAGTTGTTTTATAAAAATGATGTCATTTTAATTATTGTCATAAATCTTTTTTTTTTTTTGTGAGTAAAGCAGGAGTTTATTGAAATAGAAAAATAGAGTAGAACCCCTAGAGTTGGTGGAAGGGGGCTACCACGAGTGGGTTGCCCATCTTAAGTCTTGAGAACAAATTTTTATTAATTAAATGAACAGGGTTTTCATCAATAATAGACAGGTATACACTATTTTAAACAAAAAATTTTTTTTTCTGAAAAATTACCAGGAGACCAAATCTTCCTTAATTACTAGAAAAATCAATCTCCATTTTAGAAGTGCTTAACAGCACCATTTCTGTTAAAGATGCCACTGGTAAACTTTTTTTTTTTTTTTTAAATAGTTAGCTTCAAGTTTGCTGATCATCCACAAATAAGCCCTTAAAGACACAATCACTCCAACATATCCTATGAGGGCTATTACACCAAACAAAAACCACCCACCCAAGAAATCAGAAAATTGGTTTGGGGGATATGGGATATGGAGAAATAAGAATCCTAGTGCACTAATGGTGGGCATGTAAAATGGTGGAATTCTAATCAATATGGCACCTCCACAAAAAATTAAAGGAGAAGCTGCCTTATGATGCAACAACCGCACTTCTGGGTATATATCCAAAGAACAAAAGGCCAGACCTTGAAGAGACCTTTACAGACCCATACTCATGGCAGCACAATAGCCAAGAAGTAGAAGTGATCCAAAAGCCCACTAATCAATAAACTGAAATGCTATGTTCATACAGTGGAATATTATTCAATCTTTAAAAGAAGGGAAATTGCTACAACATGTATGAATCTAGAGGACATCATCCTAAGTGAAATAAGCCAGTCACAAAAAGAAAATTCTGTATGATTCTACTTTTATGAGGATTCTAGAGCAGTCGGATTTGCAAAAACAAAGCAGGATTGTGGCTGCCAGGGGCTAAGAGAAGTAGGAAACTGGGAATTGTTCAATAGGTATAGTTTCAGTTTTACAAAACGGGAAATTCTCAAGATTGGTCACACAATTTGACTATACTGGTCACCACTGAATTTTACACTTAGAATTGATTAGGGTGGGAAGAATTATGTTAATGTAATTTTTACAATTGAAACAAAAACCACACAATCACTTCAAAAGATGCAGGGGAAAAGTTATCACTTAATTTTTATAATTTTGAATTCTATGTATTGGATTTTTCTAAATGGATCAGTTCTGGCAAATAGATATGATTTATTAATTTTAAATTAATCATGTTTTGCAGAAAACATGAACTTTAACTCCATGTACAATTAATTCTTGATGCTTCAAGAGACAGAGGATAAAATTATTTTAAAAATTCCAAAATCTAGTTAATTTAAACATTCTCACTATACTTTTACCAAAAATACAGAGCAAGAAAATTGGCTTATCTTAATTTCAAATTTTCTTCCTAACCCTTCAAAATCTAGCAGAAAACATATGCAGCACATCTACGACTAGCAGCACAAGGCCTGGTAAAATCCACTAACTGGATAACTAGTCCCAAAAAGGGAAAGAAAGGAAGACCTTTCTTCTTGTGAATTACAATCAATTTCTTGATAGGAAGCTAATCCAATAATGCATTTAAATTTAGATTATATTGTCATGGTTGAGAAACATGCCTATGCTACTAACTTTACATTAGAAAGGTATCTAATTAAATCTTCAACATCCATGCATGGTAATAGTTTTTTATTTTACCACTAAATAATAAATAATTGAGTGCTTTTTAAAAAAGACTAATCCCCCTAACCTTCCTACACACCATTCTTGACATACAGCAATGGAATGTAACCACATTATCTAAACTCTGAGCCCAAATACCATTAGAGCCACAGACAATGGAATTTAACAGGTAGAAAGAATGGACATTCTCCAACCTGCACAAGGTGCTTTGCGGTGGACAATAGGAGTGAACGGGGAACATGTTAAAACAATCTGTTAGCCTAGTAAACACATTTTTGTAGAACTAATATCAATTTCATGGCAGTTGAGCCACAAAAATCAGACCAAAAATACTTAAAGCCTTACATTGAGATGGAAGCAATGGTCTTACCTCTGGTAGTCATAAGCAAATGACTATTGTTCTACCATATAGCTGCTTCACTGATAGTATTTTATCAATTCATCTTTACCAAAAATTAGTATTTATGATTACCTACTCTAAATTTTGGCATCAGGACAAAAAATGTTTTAAGTTACTACCAGTTCTAAAACTACAATACCGTGGCATGTATCTTGCTAAAATGAACAGAATCACTAGCATATATGTTTATGACTCTATAGAGTCCAGAATAAATTCAAAATGGTCCATTTGGGAAGGAAACACTGAGAGGAGGCCTAGAGTACATCAGATGCTCAAGAAAACAACTGATGCTAGATGCCAAAATGGCCCAAGGATAATGATTTAACAGGAAAGAACCCTTTTCAAGCTCTGAATCTAATGTGAGTCATTTATTTATAGGATATGTAAGAAAAGACGCATAAGAAAGAACAGAAACTAAAAGAAATGTTTGGAAGATTTCCAAACAACAGTTTTAAGTGTTGTGGAAGTCTAAACTACAACTTTAAATAGTTAATAGCTATTTTCCAGTACACAAAGTTACCAGGACTCCTATTCCAGACACTGGCCTAAATGTTCTAAATGCATTATGTCATTTAACCTTCACAGTAACTGCTAAGAGGGTTATTATCATCATTTCAAAAGGAAGGACAATGCTCCAGAAGCATCCAGTAACTTGCCCAGGTTCACAAGTGGAAAGGCTAGTACTCTAACTTGGAGGTGTCTGTCTGCCTCCACTTCCTATGCTCTAAATTACCAGACATACTGATTCTTCAAACAAGGGGAAAATCAAAGTAAAATTGTAAGAAAGAAGTTTACTAACAAATGCAAGAGTATCTTGATTTTTAATGGACAAAGTTAAAGAAGGAAATAAAACGTCTGTTCTCAGGGATTTTATATTAATGATTCAATAACTATTTGTTTTGGAAAGTGTTGAGGGTTTCTGGCCTGAAGCCTGAAACAGAACAATGAACTTCTTGACATTCCTCTGAAATCTAAAAACCTATATGCAAATGTTATAAAATAAGTCCAGTCCCAATTAATAAATGAACATGAAATGCTCTATGTTAAATTTATCATGCAATTTTGGTTCTGATTTCTTCTAATTTTTCTGGTCTTGAGTTTTTCAGACCTTCTTTTAAAAAGACAAAGTCTGGAACCTGGGGGCTCATTTGAAATGGAAAAACTGCAAGAAGAAAATTGCCACCCTTCAATCTCTCAAAAAAAACTTTAAGGACATCATTAATAAACAGCAACTAAAGGTTGTTGAGTAACTACCACTTATTAAGTGTTTATATTACTTTTAGTTATTTTAAGAACCTCTATAGTAAGAAATATAATCCCATTGGATGCAAGGTTGCTAAATTTCTAAATGAGAAAAAATTTAATTTATTTTGTATTGTTGTGCTTGGGGGTATATTGTGGCATTTACAAAAGTTCTTACAATATATCAAATGTATCATACTTGAATTTACCTCCTTCATCATTCTCCTTTATCCTCTCTCCCCCCATTCCTGGAATAGTTTCAACAGGTCTCATTTTTCCATTTACATACATGTGTACACAGTATTTTCACCATATTCACCCTCCTTATGCCCTTTCCCCACATCCTCCTCCTTCCCACTGGTACCAACCCCCCAGACTGGACACATTCTGCCCTCCTGTTCTCAATTTTGTAGAAGAAAAAAAAATGACATTTTTGTTTAAGATGGCTATACAGGCAGTTTCCTTGTAACATGTCCATGTATATGTGTGTTATAATCCCAATTAGTTCTTCTCTATTTCTGAGAAAAAATGTAAATAGATGGGACTGGAAAAACATAAAAAACTTATTTAGAATTGGGGCTGATGTACAGCCCCAATTCATTCATTCATTTTAAGGCTGCTTTTAATATCCCAACTGGTCAATGGCAAAGAGTAAGTATAACATTGCATATAAAAAGTGACTGGTGTGTAACTTAATGTGTTGTATTCAGCACAGAATAAAGACAGAAAATTGGCACTACACAAGAGGTAATCTGCCTTAGGTTTACAATGTAACAGCCTCATCATTTCATCAAAGCATTGTAATCACTTCTGCAAAATTAATTGCAACTAATTCTGGTAACTCTGGGAACTAAGTCTAGACTTGTTTGCTCACTTTTTAAATTTTCTAAGTACTTTCTTTGGTGTATACAAACTGAGAACTTAACCTTCTTTTTAATAAGGACCAAGACAAGGGATCTACAAAACAGTAATATAAACAAGTTTATCTTCACTGACATTGATGAGGGAAATTAATCTCTCCCTGAAGAGTAGAAGGACTTAACAGGAAAGCCGGTGTACTAACCACAACTCATACCCTAAATCTTCAATTCCTTAAAATGATTTCCTCAAGGTTAAAATACTAAAGTAGACAAAACTGTGTGTGTTGGGAGCAGGCCGATCTTATTACCACTAGCTGGACTCACAATTCTTAATCCTTGTATAATGAGCTCCTTAGACTCAAACTTCAAGGTGTTTTTATAAACTTCACTAAGTTCTAACACAACGATCACTTACTTCGGATATATGTTCTTTTGATATGTTTCAACTTCAGAAAAAAATGAGTTCTAAAAAAAACCCCCAAACTGCAACATTTTACCGTTGTATTTCAATTGCTCTGATCATACACTCCCCCCCCCCCCGCAAGCTCATTAAAATTGCTTGCCTAAATTTAACCAGCTGCTACATGATCGCCAAGATTTTTAAGAATGAATGAGGCAGATACAGTACACTTATAACGTCTGGGCTCGCGTGACAGGTGATACAAATACAAGAACCCAGTTTTGAAGTTCTGTTGAAAACGTTGCTCCCTCTCCCCTAAACTCCCGTTACTCTGATTCTGAGGCTGGGCAAGTTTTTCAAGGCTCTTCGCACAAAAAAAAAAAAAGAAAGAAAGAAAGAAAAGAAACAAAACCTGCACGTGCAAACTAAAAAGTTAGCATCTTAGAGGCACTGAAACAAACCCCTCTTGCACAAAGGCACCGACACCCGCCGGAGCTGGCCAGGATCGCAGCGGACCAAGGGAGCCCCGGACCAGGGGGCGCGAGGCCCCAGAGCCCACCAGGGAACTGGCGGCAGCGCGCAGGGTCCGCCTGGGGGGGCCGAGTTTTCAAAGGAACCCAAGAGGATGGGGGCGGGAGGAGCGGAAGCTCCGGTGCACACGGCGGCGGCCCGGCTGAGCTCGCTCCTCTTCCCGGGCCTTTCGGGGTGAGTAAGGTTCCCCCAGGATGGAGCCCAGGGCAACCCGCTACGGGCGGCGCAAGGCCCCGCAGCTAGGTAGGGGAGCTCCGACCCGGGCCCCTGAAAGCACTTTCCAGGCGTCTCCCACCCCCCACGACAAGATGGCGACGTGGACAGCGGGGGAGCCCTGCCCGCGAGGTTGGGGTAAAGAGGGGAGGGGAGACGCGGCAGAAACAAAAAGGAGCCCCCCGCCTTCCCCACTCCCCCTCCCCACTCCGGAGCGCCGAGGCCGGCGGGGAGCCCGGGGCTGGGACGCCCGGCCGAGGAAAGGGGCTTACTTTTTCTTGTCGTTCGCGCCGCCGGCGCCCTCCATGGCGAATCGGTCCCCGCGATGCCTTCCTTCACGGCCGGCGGCCCCCAGGCTCGCTCCGGCCTAAGCGCTGGTTCCCTCCACACGCGGAGAGAAAAGGCGAGCAAGTCCAGGGGCGGGAGTGCAAGGCGGGAAGCTCCTCCGGAGACCAGAGGCGGGAGCTGCGGGCCGCAATTGCAGGGGTTCCGGTTCTGCTCAAGCGTCTCCTACGGCTGCTTGTCAGGGCCTGGCCGACACACTGCCCGCAACGGCGTCGCGAGGACAGTCCTCGCGTCCCCCTCGGACGAGGCGGCTCTGTGCACTGAGGAGCTGTGAGGCAGCGGCAGGGGGCGGGCTAGGGCGGAGGCGCGCTCGGGAGCGCGCGGGGGGGGGAGGAACGGAGCGCGCTCGCCCGCCGAGTCCGGCGCGCGCTCCCGCAGGCCCGCCTCACCTGAGGGGGAGGCGGGTGCGGCGAGGGCCAATGACGAGCGACGCCGGCGGCCAGTCCCACGTTGCTCTCAGCCAATCAGGAGGCGGTCAGCTGAGGCACAGCTGGGACGCGCTGCCGCGCTCACGTGCTTGTCTGTGTGCAGCTGGGTAGGAAAGAGAAAGGGGTTAGGGGTGCGGCTGAGCCCGGGTCTGGAGACTCTGCGCCTTCTCCTGGGGGAGAGCAATGGCTGGCTTTGGGAGGCGCTGCTGAGAAGGGATTGGGCTGCCAAGTGCCAAGCCTGCATCACATTTTCCTGCTCTCCTGCAGTAACACAAGTCTCCCGCGCTCTTTCTTTCTCTCCCTCCCGTGGTTGCAGGGCTGGGCAGAGTTGCCGCCAACCTCTTCTGAGTTTCCAGTTGGAAAAAGCAGGGTTTGCCCCGTGGCAGCAAGCCCCTTGGTGTCTGGTGTCTGCACACGTGTTACAGCAGGGTCCTTAACCGCGGTCATCCACCGACCTCACACTGCCATAGAACACAAGGGAACGCTCCGTGTCCATTAAGTTATTTTGTGCTGCAGTTTGATTTCTGCACAAACCAAATAAAAATATGAAACAAATTCCTCTTGCTGTAAACATCTCAAGGGAAGTAAAGTTGCACGGAAATCCTAAAATCTGAAACTAAAGAATTTACAAACAGGTAGCAATGGCTGTAATAAAAGAGATCATTAACGTGAATTTGAGGGAGAGTAGGGAAAATGGCTTTAGAGAGGCTTTTATTTTGCTATCTTGCCTCTCTTAAAAGAATCAAAGATAAATGGTTTGGAAAAGGAAGAAGATTATCCTTAGTTTGAGGCCTATGGCTTTGAGTTGAGTTCACCGTATAGACAGGAGGAGAGAGGAACAGGAGGCTCCAAACATTCTCCCGGAGCAGGGCAAGGGACTACCCAACCAGAGATCATTTGATATGGTGGCTTCCAGTATTGCTTATTGGCTAACATGACTTGGAAAACTACTGAGTAAAACATAATTACTTTTGTCTTTGAAAGTATAAATTTTAGGTCTGGCTGTTTCTTTTTTTGTTTTGTTTTTTTGCTGGTGGTGGAGATAGAGCCCAGGGCCTTGCAAATGCTAAGCAGGCCCTTTACCACTGAGCTACATCCCCAGCCCCTGTCTGTATTTTTTAAAGAACGTAATTGGAGCTCATCAAAGGAGCACTGAGCACATAGCTCCACTTGGCACTAGATTACTTTCCTTCTCCTCTTTACCTTATTACTATACCGCTACAATTTAACTTTGGGTTTATATTAATTAATGTGGACATCTTTAGTGGATTTAAATTACATTCACTTATAAAAACATAATCCCAACATTGATAAGAAAACAATCAATGCATATAGCCTTCCCCTTTTAAGTGCTCAGTATACCATAAAGATACAATGACAGATTGATCTTAATGCTACTTTTGTGTTTCATATATAACACTAAATGGTATGTATTCTCCAAAAGACCCACAGGAAACATCTGAAAAAAGGAAAGGACCAAAAACAATTACTCTTGTTTCCCCCTCCCCCTTTTAAAACTACTGCATATTAATTGTACAAAGGGTTCCATTGTGATATTTCCATACATGCATATAATATACTTTGATCAAATTCACCTATTTTCTTTTTTTAATTGTGGAAAGAATATCTCTATAAATTATGAACTTTTTAGCGTAACATTCTGAAAATACAGTGTTAAGAACAGTGGCTCCAGAATCAAGAGTGAGCTTAATATTTGGGCACTGACACTAGCAAATCATTTAACCTTTCTGTGCCTCAGTGTACTCATTTGTAAAATCGAGAAAAAAATATTTATGACACAGAATTATGGATGATTGAGATCATACATGTAAAGCATTTGCAACAATATGTGGCACATAGGAAGCAAGCAATAAATGTTAGTAGTCTTGTTTTCATTTTTATTATTCCCAAATTTGTATGAGGATAGTTGCAGAGATCTTCAGTCATTTCCCTGCTCAAATCCAACTGAAAAATTTTTAAACAGAATAATTCAGACAACAAAAATATTTTTGAATGTTTATTAAATTTGCCCCAAATTCAATTTCCCTTCTCAGGAGTGTATAAAATATGATATTCTAGTTGTGTATATAAACAGCGTACATGCAAATATGAACATAGAAAGCAGTAACATTCAACCAACTAGTTTTACATAATTACAAAGAAGCCACGTAGTATTCCCTAATTCAAGTAGTCCTTTTAAATAACAGAATCTTAAAAAGCAAAATTTCTTAAAGGATAAAATTTAAAATCACTGTTAAAACCACTTATGAATAAATGCATTTAGGTTTCTAGAATATATCTTGATGAGCAGTCTTATTTAATCACTTTTTAATCTTTGTGTCAAGGTTCATTCCAACTCACTTTGCAGGACTTTCTAAATAGTTTACAAGTTTACTTGCAAAATGACTTCATTGACCCTTAACCCAAATTTAGTAAGATAATGGGCAGTGATTCAGAAGGATTCAGGATAAAACTTGAATTCTGGATTACTACTAAAAGATTCATTCAGCATTTTAAAAATGAAACACATAGGAAGCTCACTATTTAAAGTATACCAAACCATATAAGGAAGACCTATGTGCAGAAAGTGATCATTGGCTTATTATTATCCATTATTATTATCTTCATATTCATAACAAGAACAGCAGTAATCAGACATGTACCATTTGGGAGGAAAGTGCTTAGAAAATAGCAGGCATTAACTAACGTATTTTTTCCCTTTCAAGAATCAAAACATGGGCAGGCTGAGATCCAGAGGATTGAAATTGGAGACCATGCAAGTTCAGAAGACCCCATCTCATGGTGTTTTTTTGTTTTGTTTTGTTTTGGTGGGACTGGAGTTTGAACTCAAGGCTTCACACTTGGAAAGCAGGCGCTCTACCACTTGAGTCACTCCTCTAGTCCATAAGACCCCATCTCAACCAATAGATGGGCATGGTGGTGCACATCTATCATCCCAAGCTATTTGGGGCAGCTGGGATAAGGAGGATCACAGTTCTAGGCCAGCCTGGGCAAAAAAGTTTTCAAGCCACCATCTTAATGGGAAAAAACTGGGCATGGTGGTGTGCACATGTCATCCCAGCAAGGTGGGAAGCCTAAAATAGTAGGATCACAGTGCAGGCTGGCAAAACCCTATCTCCAAAATAACCAGAGTGAAATGAAGAGGGCTGGAGGCATGGCTCAAGTGTTAGAGTGCCTGCCTAGCAAGTGTGAAGCCCTGAGTTCAACGCCCCCCCACCCCCAAACACGGAAAGTATGTATAGATATAGTCCTAGTTTAGGGAGAATATGAGTGAACTTAAATTTTGACACTAGAACTTTTCAATTAAGTTAGACATTTTTAGCATGAGTTGACAAAGGAATGCCTTCTCTGTCCTACATAGAAGAGCTTGGAAATTGCCATTCCCATTCTCACAACAACAACAAAAGCTAAACAAACTGAAAATCCACAGTTCTTCTTAGTTCTTTTTGACAATTGAAGTCACAGGAACTGCTGCCTGCCCCCAAACTGGCAAAACAGAATAACAGGTCTAGAGAATCACAGCTTGCCAGAGGATCCCATTTTATCTGGAGCAGAAGCCAGTACCACTGCCAGAGCCAGTATCAGCAGGAATATTTTAATTGAGGAATTGATGGAGGCTCAGTGTAAAATTGAGAATTAAAAACTCCAAATGGGCTCAGCCTGTGGACCTTCAACAGTTTCCTTAAGTTTTTGCTGTTTTATACTTTCCTGAGTTTACCTCTAGGAATACTACCTTTTCACAGTTTGTCACTATGAAAATCTGAGAACAATCTCCTTTTGCTTTCAGCAGGAGGAAAAGAAAAATAAACCCTTTAAAATACTTCCAAAACTCTGCTTTTCAATAAGGCTTGCCTTCAAGGAAAACTATTTTACCAGAGCATTAACAATTGGTGTCTACCAAAGGCTAACCAGCCTAGGCAAGGGAAGTCCCCAACTCCAGCCAGCTCTAGCCTTCCCCTCTGAGAGAAGAGAATAGCTCAGGCTCACTAAAGAACTGATACAGTTTTAGGACTATAGAATGCCGCCCTACTCCCTTCACTTTATCATCACATCAGAGGGCTCCTATATAATAATAGAGTATTAAAGCTAAAAGAACTCAAGCCTCTGACCTTATTTTTAAAGTATTTAGGGACATTCGAAGTTACCATGGGAAATGAAAACCAGGAAACTGGAGGAAATGTTAGTCTCTGCTATAGCAAACAGTAAAAGCCTAACCCCCAGCCAGATAAACATGAAACCTCACACTAAAGGCCTATCTAGTACAATCCCCTTATCTGATTTGGCCTGTCTGGTTTTCAACAAGACATGCTAAAAAGGCAAAAAAACAGTCTGAAGAGACAAACTAAACACCAGAATCACTCAGACATAGCAGAGACCAAGAATTTAAAATAACCAATTAATATACCAAAGACTAATGCAGAGAGTAGACAGAATAAAAGACCAGATGGGTAATGTAATCACTGTGTAGAGCTCTTAAAGAATAGAAAGTAAGTGCTAGAAAAAAAAAAAAACAATGAAAGAGAAAGAGTGCCTTTAATGGGTTCATCAATATTCTGGACAAAGCCCAGGAAACAATGAGCTTGAAGATATATCAATACAAACTTCTAAAACTGAAATACAAAGAAGAAATGATGCAACAAATAGAACAGAAACACAAGAACAGTGGGTATGGAACAATGACAAAGGGTGAAACCTAATTACAATGGGAATACATGAGGAAAAGGTAGAGGGAAGAAGAAATATTTGAGGAACAATAGCTGAGACTTTTCCAAAATAAATTACAACATTTAGATCACAGATCCAGGAATCTCAGAGAAACCAACCAGAATAAATGTGGAAAGCTCTATACATAAGCACAGCATATTCAACCTGGAAAACCAAAGAGAGAACAGTCTAGAACCAAGGAAATATGGGAGAAATTACCATACTTAGAAGAAGAAGGACAAAAATTATATCAAACTTCTTTCAGAAGTCATGTAGGTAAGGGAATGGAATGAAATATTTAAAATATTGAAAGAAAAAAAACTTGGTAATCTAAAATTCCATACTCAGTGAAATTAGCCTTCTAAACAATGAAAGTAAAAGAGTAAATGTTCTTTACTCAAAAGGAAGTCTTAGGCAAATAAAACTAAGGAAATTTGTTGCCAGCAGACCTGCTTTGAAAGAAATTTTTTTTTTCAGAGAGAAATATAGGTCAGAAACTTGAAACTACATAAAGAAAGAAAAACACAGAAGGAATAAAGTAAGGAGAAAATAAAACATTTTATTTTTCTTACCCTTAATTCTAACACATAACAGTTTGCTCAAAAAATAATAGTAAAAATGTATTCTGCATTCTAGCTCATAGAAAGATGAAATAAGTGACAGCAACATTAAAGTGGATGGACAGGGGAAATTGAGAAACTATTATAAGATTCTTGAATTACCAGAGAGGCAGAATATTTGAAAATGAGTTGGATTAGTCATAAATGTATATTGCAAGCCCTAGGGCAACCACTAAGATTTTTTAAAAAGTGTAATTGATACACTAAGAGAAGAGAAAAAATGGAATAGTGTAGAATGTGCAAAGAAAACCAAAGATGACAGAAAAAGAGTAAAAGGCAAAAAAGAAGTAATGGATAAGGGTAACAGAATTCCAAACAACTGACCCAAACCCAATAAAACAAGTCTGCTGAAACAGAAAAGCCATTATAGCAAAGTTGCAGGTTATAAGGCTAGTATATAAAAGTCTGTCACTTTCTGTATACAAGAATGAGCAAGTAGAATTTGTGTTAGAAATGCAATACCACTTACATTAGCACCAAATAGATGGGATACTTTGGAATGAATCTAATAAAAATGTGTAAGATATACATGAGGAAAACTACAAAATATGATGAAAGAAATTAAAGAAAATCTAAATAGAGATATTTCACACTCATGGATAGGAAAATTTAATATTATTACCACTGGTTCTTCAACCAGTTGTTCTACAGGTTCAATGAAATCCAGATAAAACCCCCAATAACTTACTTTGTGGGTACCAGCAAATGGGCCCTAGAATTTGTATGGAAAGGCAAAGACCAA